>NC_057805.1:154386881-154757079 GCF_018294505.1 Triticum aestivum
GCAACACTCACTGTTCATCCCAGAGGCAGCATCGATCGGCTTCAGTTAGCAGCAGTAGCGAAGTAATCGCTCGATCGGGTTCAGTTAACAGCCATCGATCGATCGCTCGGGTTCAGTAACGCGTAGCCTGCAGTGCAATCGCTCGGGTTCAGTTAGAGCCCAACGCCTCGCTCGGGTTCAGTTAGAGCCAACGCCTCGCACACACGCGCGTACGTGTACGAGAGAAACACGCATCGCTCGGCCCCCGACCTCCCACCGTAACCGGGAACTCGCCGAAATTTTCCTCGCCCTCGCTTCTACCACGGTTTTTTCCGTCATGGACGGCCCAAAGAATGTCATGCAGCTGCATCTTCGGCCCGCCCAGGACGAAAAGCCCATTTTCTGTCATGATTTTTTGTCATAGAAGTAGGAGCCCACCACATCTATGATGATACCGGGTTTTGTCACAATTATCGTCATAGAAGTGTCATATGTATGACAGAAAAAAAATTCGTTCGGCCCAAAATGTCACGGATGTGTCTTTTTTTTGTAGTGGTAGAACAGAGTAGGCCTCTGAGGGTATGTCTGTTATGGATCCATATGGAATTATGGCCTCCAACTGACTTGGGTATCCGGACCCTGATGGTCGCCCAAAAATCATCATCATACCTTTGCTGTCAGTCTCATCCTTTGACGGTCATGATTTTCTTTGTCAGGATACCTTACTGAAATAGGTTGGCCACATATATCCTTGATTCTTCGTATGAACATGGATGCGATTAGTGCAATATTTTTGGCATCATTCGTTGTGCTTATTTCCTGACCGGGGTCCGTACATGTCTGACATATACTCGGGGCTTGTAGCGGTACAGAGCTTGTTTTTTAGGCCAACCATACAAGAGGGTGACAAGAGTTCATAATATCACCTTGTTAGGTGCAAGAATAATTGCCTTGGTGACCATTGTCAAGACTGTGGATTCTGCATTGTCATCTCCAGAGCTTGTCGATCCTTGTATTACATGAGATGTATCTCTGCTTATCTTCATTTGCATGGCTCATGAGGTTGTTGGATCCGTACCTTTCTTAGGTATATCTGCTTGATCATTGCCGTATCCCGTATGAGTGACCGATCTGACCAGGGATGCATGCTCACCATATATATAAGATGAATATGGCACCTAACAATCAATCCTTGCGGTAGACATTTGTCTTGGCGGAATGATACTTCTGACAAAATCATTGGGAATCTGACCCTTGAATTGCACTGTCATATACTGCCTACTGACTGTGTCATATCTTGTAGAAATACTGAATACGACATGCGGTGTCGTACTGAAGAAGGCAATGTGTCGTGGGTTGAAAACTACCCGAGTCACTTCCATGTCCGGGAATACATTCTCACCATATATGTGGGAAGATATGTAGCCGAACACTTGATTTCTCACAAAATTATTGTGAATCTGATTCTTGAGATGTACTGCCACATACTGCCAACTCACCGTATAATCTTCGAGGATGGTGCAATAGTGTGCTACTGACGCGGACTGAGTGACTTACAAGGGAAGGCATCCGAGTAACTTGCTGAGGAAGACTCGTTAGCTTCTGCTCGAAGCTTTTGTCTGGGTAGTGTGCAGAACAAGGCTCGATAGCTTACACATGAAGCTTGATCTGATTATTGTGCTGGAGAAGCCTCAGTTCCGTACTTGCGATGCTTCTCCTCGGGTTACTTGTTGAGGAAGATTCAGTTCCTTATGTCAGAAGCTTTCACTGGGGTATCTTGCTGTGGAGGACTGGGTATCTCGGACAGGAATCTGTCCATATATTATACTGAGAAAAATTGAGGATCCTTGCATCATAAGCTTCTTTCGATAGTGTGTTGAGGAAGACGGAGTTTCTTATATCCAAAGCTTCACACTTGTGATATGCAGACTGAACACCATACTCATACCCATAATATTCTGCGGCTGATTACTTGCATGAGAAAATTTGTTTGATTGTTTTCCTTGATCATAGCACGTTCTGGCTTTCTTTCGGATGATAACATATTCCAAGTAACATTCCTTGCTGAGCCAGACCTTGTATATGAGCCATACCTTTGACTGAAAATATTCCCTTAGTCATGTAACTGATTTGTCTTTCTGCTGGCTTGATCATTACTACTGTGATGATTTTGTACTGATGTAGACTCGATGCTGATAATCAATCCAAGACACCGTTGGTATTCTACGTAGATATTAATGCGGTTGACTGGGCAGACCATAACTTTCAGCTGAGCTTCTTCCAAAATTTTAAAATCCTTATTGCCTCTTCGAGTCCGGTGTCGGTTAGTGAGAAATTTCCATAAGGGGAAATAAGGTAACACCAAGGGCCCAAAAGAAAGAAGCAAAAGAAAACTGAACTAAACAAAAGCACACAACAATCAATTCACACACAAACAATGTCACATATTACTACTATTCACACAATATGCATGCCTACTTAAGCACACAAATCTCGAGGGAACTCCGGTTCTACGATATAGCATGCTGTGACGATATGCACGAGGACGAAGTATGGTGTGGAACAATTGATGCAAACATCGCTACACCAAGTGCTGGCTTAGCCAGGTGGCATCCTGGACTAGCTTGGAAGCATTGACGTACTTGCTAACCGTGTAGCGGGACACGAATGTCACCACCACATAATTATCAAGCGGACGGAAAAGATTCGTACTCGTCCAACAAATAGGATAGCGGGGAAAAAACTGAGTCGGCTGGCGTTCCCCTTTCTTGATAGCTAAGATCATTAAGGGTTGCCAACACGACAGGATGAAAAGGATGATCCAGGATAGAAACACGTCTATCACCGAAACGATAGGCGGGGCTCAAAGAAAGACATCAGCGCGATACTTGAGCACCATTTCTGCAAATAGTGTCGGGATCACTTGGCATCACTCTGCTGGGACAGAAATGACGCCAAACACCGAAGAATGAGCAAGAAAAGAAACTGGCAGAAATGCAGTGGCGGAGCTGTAGTGGATCCGAACCGATGCCAGCTACACTCACCAGATAAATCGTTAGCAACAAATAATAAGGCTATATGCATGCTATGCAACAAACAAATGCAGCAACCAAATGCAACAAACAAGACAGACTCTATACTACCGATTTCTACCGCTTGTGCTGACTAGGGCGTCCTACAGCCATACCTGCTCTGATACCAAGCCTGTTGCACCCTAACTCAGAGAAACCGGAACGCCCCGTATTCCAGCCCAGAGATCGAGGAGAAGTCTTTGGAATACGACACTCCTTGACATAGAACAAATCATCTCTTATTACAAGAATAATACAAGGGTCTGACGTTACAAAGAAGCACATCAGCACGACGACACTACGCCTGCAATACTACACTTGCTCTATGCTAGCAGCGGAACAACTCGTAGCAACGGAATACTTCTAGCAGCGGAACAACGACGAAGGTGGTGAACTCCACTCCAAGGGACTCTGGCTGGGACATGATCTAGCTGGCACACGAGGAAACCATGACAAGCAATCAAGCAATCACAGCATCACTTGCAATCTGGAATGACACGCCAGGTCAGTACATTGAATGTACTTGCAAGCTCACAACAACCAAAAGCATCAAGGCAAGACAACAACATAGCATTAAACAGGTTGATTAAATTAACAAGTATGATGAAGCAACTACTAATCATGATATGAACTACTAGAATACTGATAAACCATCATCTCAGATCTCAAGAACCACGGGAACCATCTCACACTTGGCTATCCGGCCAAGTAATATACCATCTCGATCACCTCGTGATCCACCTAAACAACTCGTGATCAAAACATCCACATGGTCACCTCGTGACCACACCACAAACTGAATGATCAGAATCAAGATCATCTCAACAACATCATCATCATCCTGCCAAACTGTTATTGCTTAAAGTACATCAACATATAAATCACCTATAAGTCATTCCGTCATGTGAGTGTTGATCGAACGGTGTGACCTTGTACGAACTTGTGCCCATGATCGAGGATGCGGCTATCGATAGATTAAGCACAAACACTCTACAGAGGTAGCACACTTTACCCACGCCACAAAACCCATGGCCTCGCACTCCCATTCGGGAGGACCAACGACATTCCGACAAAACCGACCTACTGCCATGACACTCTCCCGGCGACTCCGACCGACACCCATTTAGGGTTCAGTCCTGGGTGGACCTGTGCCTACCAAAGCCATCAACGGCCACCGTCCTGGCAAAGCACACGCGGTCCCAAACGGGGACAAGAGATCTCAATACCAACTATGGGCACACAAGGTTATGTCTGCTTGCCGGGCAAGGGTAACGCACTCCCATAACCTTCCCTCGTTGGAGGCACCGACGAGAGGCATGACAATAGACCGCATTAGGGCCTTCCCGTAAAAGGCAAATGTGGTTGCACTAGAGAAAGCCCGGTTCGGTGGCACCTGACCAACTTAATGACGGAATTTATCCCCAACATATAACAATGATAACTGATACTCCGCTATCAACTACCAACCTGTAATCCAAGTCATAGCCATATCAAACAAATAATCCAAAGCATACTATCGCCATATCAAAATACTCCGAGGATAGCATAACATTTCTATCATGATGAATCCAAGAACGATAATACTACTACTCAAATATCAAGAACTAGCTATCCAACTATGATCCACATGCAAGCATTATCTCCAACATCATACTCCAAAACATAATATCAAGTAGCATCATGATGAAAATAATACTAGCCACTAATAATCCAATGGCAACATGTCATCCACATAATCGTCAAAATATAAGTCCTAGAACTCCAAGCAATATCATGGTAAGATCAAAACAATACTCCGAGAAATGCCATGAACAAATCATACATAGCTAATTCAAATTTTAGACAAGTTCAAATAATTTAAACCATGTCACTACATTGCAATCATGCAAATGGAGGGTGTGGCTTGCCTGTGGTAGATGAAATCACCGGGAAGAAGTGCGAGAGACTCGCGGAACGAATCACCGGAAAACGTTCTCTCTCGGAGGGGGCTGATTAAGCGCAAGGGTAAAATGGTCATTTTCAGAATGTTAACACATGGTGAAAATGATACCAACAGAACGGGCTCGACGAAATGAAGAAGTGGGCTTTGGAATCACCTCATTTGGAGTTGGGATCAAAAAGTTATGAAGTGTTTTCTGCCAGGGACCTATTTGTAATGAAAATATTTTCAAACAGGGTTGGACAGAAAAACAGAATGCGTATTAGAAGGAAATACATTTCCTAGAAGTGAAAATGCACACTACACTACACACTAGATTTTCCTACTGATGTGTGTTGGGGAAAGTCAATTTTACCAAACAACTGTTGGTCGGGAAAACTTTTATCTAACTATTGGTCGGTAATACTAATGTATCGTGTCCAACCATCATTCGGCAATACTGGAATGTTTCACGTTGGACCATCGGTCGGGAAAGCCCGTATCTCCATAAGACTGTTGGTTGGCGATTAATGTCGACCGACTGTTCATTACTAATTGGGCCGGCACGTCCTTGCGCGCGCACGGGCCAAAAACTTAGCGCCAAGCCTCCTTCCTATTTTTTCATTTGGCCTTCAACAGGTGCCACGACCAAATCCAAATCCCCCAAACCTAAATCCTCTCACGCTCTCCCTCCGCCGCCGCCCACTAGCTAGCAGCCCGCACGCCGTCGACCACCCGCCGTCTCCAGCACGCCGTCACCTGTCTCCTTCATCCTCCTGCACCCCCACTACTTAGGCCCCGAACACTTCTAACCTTAGCTTGTGCGCTGGAGTTCGGGGAGAGGCCAAGGCGCAGTGGTGGACGCCGCCATCCCTCTCAGATCCGGGGCTTAGAGAGGGAGGGAGGGAGGGAGAGGGAGGGAGAGGTGGGTCACCTACGAGATAGAGCACTCGCACCCTCGCTCGTCAGTTATCACCCAGGGGCCGCCACCACCGCCGCCACGCAATGGGCTTCCTCCGATCTACGCTCGCCGGTTCGTTTGAAGATGGATCTGGCCGTTGACTGCTGGTGCTTCCCCTCCCCGGGTGGTGAGTGTTCTTTTCATTCTCCTCTCCTTCTCCAGCCATCCCCAATCGATGCTGCCGTTAGCTGATTTATTTGCTTTTCCCTTTTCCGTTCAGATCAGTCATGACTTGGGATAGTACTTCTATCCAGCAAGCAGCGTTTTGGATGTGAGCTCCAGCTCAAGCAGAGCAATAAAAAACAGGGGCTCTATCTGCTAATGGGGTAGCCGGCAATGCAGTCTAAGAGCTACATCTCGTGTGATTTCTGGATATGAGAACTTGAGAAGAACAAGCTTGATGCTATTATTGAAAAAAATAATCTATGCTACAGGTATTCCTTTCAGTAGTGCTACAGGAACCTTAATTAGCTACTGTTTTTATGAACTGGTTGTGATTGATTTGTGAACTTTAGAGCTTGTGAGTTGTAATTTGTGATGTTTGAACCCTTGCCAGACTATCAAATTATGCTATGTGTGCCTGAAGGTCAATACAAGGGTATTCATCATATAAAAATTCATTACTTTATATATATAGAAAAACATATCCACATATCTGTGCTTTGAGACGAGGGACAACCCTGAGAACTAGCTTCAGGTTCCACAAAAGTCCAAATAATCATACTAATGTTTCAAAATTTTATTTAAGCATTATAGAATTCTGGCAAACATAGGACTATATTAAACTTAGTTCAATTTTTCTGGAATGAAGATAAAGTACATATCTAGCAGTTTGTATTTATACAGTCATGCTTCTATGGATTTTACAGTTTTATTTTCTCTTTAAATTTACTTCAGTAGTTCTGTAACTTCCAGAATAGTTCATGTATCCCATATTTTCCCAGGATTCTTCTTTGCACCCCGTACACTTAGACGGAGTGGGAGGCTACCGCAGCGGCGCTAGGCTTGGAGCCCAAGCCATCCGACGCCGCCAACAGGTTGCACCTCTTCGTGGAAATCACCACAACTGTGATGTCTCTATAGAAAATCAGTATTTTCTTGGTTCATATCCTATCTGAAACTTGGAATGTTGATTGTTAGGCACAACTTGACTTTCACAGTAGCCTGCATATTCTTCTGCTCACAAACAGGTCAAAACATGCACCATAGAATGCTGGGAGAACATAGATTTATTTTGCTCTTCGTACTTTTATTAGATAAGCCACATTGCAAGGAGAATATGGATTTATGTTGCTCTTCCTACTATTATTAGATAGGCCACATTCTTTTTGTTTCATTCATGCCTTTGTTGCTAACAGTGTGGTTGTGTAAATTCAACATTGATGTTTAATGTTATTACATGATTACACAAAACTGGTATTCATATTACATGAGATGTTGCAGGTGCTGACAGTCTGACGCCTTCAGAATTGGCTCTCAAAACTTTCAACCAAGATTAGAGCTAGCATACAGTTTGCAGTTTATAGTCATACTCATACTCAATGAGTCCCTACCTTGGCTTCTGGGCAAGATATTCTTTAATTTTAGGTAAGCTCTAATTTGTAAAGCATTATTGCAGCTTTTAGAAACTCTGAATCTCAGATTTATTGAGATATCGAAATCCCAGTTTGAGATTCATCGAGATAAGGAGATCTTATTCAACCATGTAATTTAAATCTTATTCCAGTTAGTATTGTTGATTGTCGTTTTGAACAATATTACTCAACTTATGGTCACTTCCCTTTGTTTAGTTCAGCACCATTCTTTTCTCTTATTCGTTTCGGTAAAAAGAAATCTCTCACTATCAAATGTATTATGTAATCCTTTTTTGCTCAGTAGCAGTAAATTTCATAGAGATGATGTAATATATAATGTCGTTATTGCTGTAGAAGTTGCGGAAGTGTAATGCTGACTCTACTCGAATGATGATTATCCCTACGTGCATAACATATTATAAAGAGATCTTCCTACATGCCCCTTTTGTAAGGATGCATGCTGACGTGTGCACATCGTTTCTAGCTTGTTTTGGTGCATCTTTTATCCTGCTTTAGCTGGTTAGCCTGAATCCTCTTTTCTCCTGTTTCAGTTGATTAGGAACCACTATTGTTCAGGAATTTTGAGTGGCGCACATCCTGGTCTGGCGAGCCGATGATCGGACATCATTTGTCAAGGTTTGTGCACATTGAAAACTCTTGCTGCGGATTGGAATGATGTTCATCGCAAACTGATGTAGCTTCTTAATATGCGTACTATATTAGATTGATCCTTTCGAATTAAGTTGATGTAAAATTATTTATTCAACCAAAGCTCTCTCCGCCTCTTTTCTCTTTTTTCATTGTAACTTATATATACATAGGGAGCTGACCTTCATGCACCACTCAGGCGCCACATTCTGCCACTAAGATCACGTCTAGGCACTAACTCACTCCCACTCACACAACTAACTCCATGCACTAAGTAATCCCTACGTGCATGCATGTCCACTTGCACAACTCCACTCAACGGTCACACACCTGGTCAGCGGCCATTTAGCTAACAAACAAACAAACTTGCCTATTCTCCTAGCTATTCCAGTTGTCAAGCGCCTTGCCGCTTCACACGGCATGCTGCATCACACATCACCGCGGCTTCACGCCGCCATCGGCATCTTACCATGCTCGCCGCATCGCACGGCAGCTAGGTATCTCGCCTCTTCCGTGCACTCGATTTAAGCTTCGACGACCAGATACTCCTAGACCATCTATGTTACATGCATAACAAAAGCAAACTAAGTATGCAGATACAAAATATAAAGATTAGTGCGAACAATCTCAACTGAGGATCAACGTTAGTGTTAACACATGATTATTTAATTCTCTGTATTTATTACTATTTATATTTTTGAGAATGCGATCATCCTGTATGTTGGCATTTTGGTACTGTAGTTTAGTTTCTTATAGTGTATTATAATTGAGAATTGATTAACTTTTGTAGGAAGCAAAAAGGACTACTCGCAAGGAACCATGAAGCCAACGATCCACGTCAAGTAGATGTTTTAGTTTTCATTTTGTACAGCTGATGTCTCATACTTGCATCTTTTGGTTGTCCTTTTGTAAACCTGATGTATGGTTTCTCGGTGGTTTTGTTTAGAACAGATTGAAGTATATGTATGTGCCAATTAGTTAATGGAATAAAAAATGTTTGGTGCTCCCGATTTGAGCCTGACGTATGGTGTTTGGGTGATTATGCTTAGAACACATGAACTATATGTATGTGACAATCAGTACCATATGTTAATTAAAGTTGTGGTTGGCTAAACAAAATGTTGACGAACTGTTGTTTGGCAAAAGAAAACCCCATCTGATTGCTGGTCGGCAAAACAAACGACGTCTGATAGTCAGTAGGGAAAGCCTAATGCTAGGCTCAACAGAGTGTTGGTTGGGAAAGAATACCCTGTCCAATAGTCGGTGGGGAAAGGCCCGTTGCTGCCCTAACAGACTGTTTGTCGGGAAAGGCCATGGTAGGCCCAACAGGCTGTCGGTCGGGAAAGATATTCCATAGCCATCAAGCAGTCAGTCGGGAAAAGGTTTTCCGTCTGGACTTTCCCCAACAGACAAGGTTGGTCGGCAATAGTTTTCCTCGACCAACTGTTTGTTGCAAGAAGTTGTATTCCCCACCAACTTGGTTGTTGGGGATGTAGTGCTGTGGTGTAGTGGCATTTTCATCTAAAGGAACATAAAAATACGCTTTTCGGGAAACTGAAGACGTAATCTGGAGGATTACACCTCCACTTATCCACGTGAGCGTACCTGCGGTCCGCGCGTGGAGTGGCTGACGAGTGGGGTCGTAGGGCCCACGGCCAGCTGGCAGGGGGGTCGTCTCCTTCTTCCCCTCGCTTGCACCCGCACCTGGCCGAGGTAGAGCCGGCCCCGACGAGGTTTGCCGGCGACTCCAGCCACCGTAGGCGGCGCCCGACCTACCCATGTGCTCTGGGCGACGAGGCCGACCCGTTCCTTGGTAGCGCGGTCAACGGGAAGCTCGGGAACGACGGTGGTGAGGGATGCGGCGGCTGGCGACTCGGCCGGAGTTGGGATCGAGGCCAATGTCGACCCGCTGTTGAACTGAGGGAAGGGAGAGGTGTGCTGGTGAATGGGTGGAGCTCGAGTGGTGGAATGGAGGAGGGAGGGAGCTCGGCTTGGCCAAATTTGAGAAGATGGCCGCGGCAGCCATGACGGCGATGGCGAAGAGAGCCGCTCGAGCTCGGGCAAGTGGCTGTGGAGGGCTAGAGGAGAGTGGTGAGGTCGATGGCCAAGAGAAACGGGGACGGGGTGGCTTATATGGCCGAGGGGAGGGGAGTGTTGCGCTGTCGTCGTCGCGGACGCGTGGCCAGAGCCGCCCACGCGTGTGCACGCATGCGAGCTCGACGGTAGGCGATGGAGGAGGAGCAGTGGAGGGTCTCACGGGGCAGAGGAGGCCAAGGGAACACGGGAGGAAGAAGACAGCGAGCTCCGAGCCGAACCGCCACTGTTCGCCCGTGGGCAAGCGGCGGCGAGCGTTGGTGAGGAAGCTGTCGGAAGGGGAGAGGGGTCCAGGGTAACGGCGACGACGAGATGAAGACGCTGGACACGGTCACGCGCACGAAGGCGACGAGAGGAAGAGAGGCCAAGGCGCAAACAACATCCTGGACGCGCCACAGCGCACAGAGCGCGTGAATTGGCATGCGCGCGGTCACCATGATACAATGAACAGGGAGGTCACGAGAGGCAGGTAAATGGTGTCTAGCGTTATGTCCTTCCAAGATGGAGCCTTGATGAGGCCATGGCTTGATCTGGGGTGCTATGGTTGAATGGTAATGGGCGTCTGAAGTTTCCTGTATCAAACTTGGCCATGCACTGTTAATTAACAAGGAATTGATTGGTGCCAATGGAGTTGCTTGGGGTGATTAGATTAGGAAGGACTATCATCCGGTTAACTTTGAGAAGATTTGGACCAAGATACATCATAGTTGCTTCACAACTGCATATTTGGTCCAGAATCAAGATTAGGAAGGTGCACTCACATAGAGTATCAACTTGAGCTTAAATTGGGCACGGCAGGGTTATCTGGCCATATGAAGATGCTGTAAAAATTTCATACCAAATGGACAAGCCAAAATGGTACTTGTTTCACAAGCATCCTCACTGACCAGAAACTTGGAATAATTTTGGAGAAATATTGGCTTGATGAAATGGTCCCAAATTTGGTGGAGAGATGTTATTTGGGTAGGAGCACAATCTGGTAATTTCTCAGAATTAATGAAGCAATATAAAATATACTTGCTTCACAACCTGAAAATATTAACAGAAATAAAGATTTGGTCATGTGCTCACATAGATGATTGGATGGGGCTGAAATTTGGAGGATTGTGATGATGTGAGCACATTAAGGAGTGTGCAAAATTTCAACTCATTTGGAAACTCCTAGCTAGTACTTCCTTCACAATGCATTCTGTCTGACAGAAACTTTGAAATTCACTGAGGAAGATTCACAAGGCAAATGAAGTTGAATTTTGGCATGAGGCAATTATTTGGACATAAAAGAATGCCCAAAAAGTTTGGGAGCAGACGAGATAGGATAAATGGCACCTCCTTCACAATGGGCCACTCTGGACGGAATGGAAGAATGAATATTGGAGGAATATTTTCGAACATGGCAAGGAAATTTTTGGGCATTTTTGAGCAATATATGACCCAAAGAAATTATGAGAATTATTTGGATGGACAGAAATATAGGTTGCTTCACAACCTAGGGCACTTGAGGTTATTCCTTTAATAGAAAAAGGAATATTCCTGAGAAAAAGAATTTAGGGTTTTGTCAAGCAGTGAAGTGACATGATCTAGGGCTAGATTTGAGGATGATGAGTCACTTGGGAGAAGAAGAAATGATGATCTCCCAGGTTGCAAGGCCATAGAACCACTCCAAAAAGAAAAATAGAGCAAAAACCAAATAAATCAAAAGAAAAAGAAAAGGGGCAAAAACCAGGCTGTTACACCTGGTTCGTTCCTTGCTAATCCATTCTACCGGAGTGTGCTGTCCTCTTTTCAAATCTCTTATCTTGTCTACCTCTCCTTTTATTCTTATACCGGGATGCTATCCCAATTCTGTCGTCCTTATTCCTTTTCTATCTTCTTCTAACCGGAGTGGGTTCAGAGTCTATCCTGTTCCTTGAGCTTTTGATTCTCGTCATAATCGTCATTCCTCTTTTCTACCCGAGTACTTGCGACTTTGTTCATCTTCTCTCTTGCGTTCTTATTTTACCTCTTCCTCTTTCTCTTCCGTCTCGTTCCTAAGATCTCGGGACGAGATCTCTTGTTAGTGGACACTACTGCAGGTAGCTGCTAACATGACACTACAATTAGAGACCCTTCGACGAAATTGTGTGCGATGCATTAATCGCAAACGGTGGTGTAAAAAACCGTCAAAAAAGGTGCAAAACGTTTGCGATGAAGGATGCATCAAACACGGTTCAGATTGTAGTTGTGTGTGCGATGCTGGGCATACGGTTCAGTTGAATTAACTGTTTGCCATGTGGCAGAACAAAAGAAATGGGCAGCCAGATGAAGGCGTGTGCGATATACAGCTTACAGTTCACTCGGATGAACTGTTTGTGATTAGGCAACACAAAAGAAACGGTCAGCCAGATCAAGGTGTGTGCGATATACGGCATGCGGTTCACTCGGATGAATTGTTTGCGTTGATACAAGAGAACAAAAAATGTTCAATATATCAAGATGTGTGTGATACGCGGCAAACAGGTCTGTAATCGGAAATGTATGCGAAGACCGATAACAACACAGACGATTACTGCTAACAAGCCGTGTGTGTTGTGAGCAAACAATTGCTGGTATACAATTGTGAGTGATTGATGAAAACATCACCGACGGGTTCCATTATTTAGTCTGTGTGCGATGTGATTTTCTTTGTCCGCACAACATCTACGCTCTGTCTACAGAGCATCAACATATATTAAAAAGACAACATTGCATAACCAAATTAAGCAAACAATTACACAAGTGACTACACACATAACATTTCCACACACCAAAGTAAGCAATTACATGCATACTAAAGTAAGAGAAATGAGGATCTAATCATCTACTTATTGTTGCGACGACGCTTGCCATTGCTCTGCTTCCGGCTGGATCCCTGGCCGTTTTGGGGAAGGAGGCACTTCCTCATGTCAACGATCCGCCTGTACATGTTGTAGCTCGTGTACGCCTCCTTGGCCGCATAAACGACGTGAGCTTTGTCGAGTTTCTCCATCCAGGCCGAGTGCCAGGCACGCTTGTCCTTGTTGCACGAATCCTTCAAGTCTCTGTAGTAGGGGTCGATGATGGCCTCGGCGAGGTGAACTAGTGAGTCCTTCTCATGATCCTTGCTGCCTAGATTTTGTATTAGCACTGGATGTCGATAAGATTCTGGCAGGCGATGCCCAAATTCTCGAGCGCCTTTACATCGTTGGTGATGTCCACCGTAGTGAACATGTAGTGGGGGCTGTTGACAAACCTGGCGAAACGCTCGCAAGGCCTTATGGCCAGGCAGTAGTGGTAGACGAGGACGTGGTGGCGCACGCACATCTGGGCGACTGCAACCATGGGACCAGACCCGGCACGAGCGCGGGCGTACTCAAGGTCGAACCCGACCACCTCGTACTTCTCCTCGGCATGCAACAGCTCCATGATGTGGATGGAGTGCTCCACCCAGACCGGGTCATTGGTGTACACCACCGAGAGGTCCATGAACCTTCTGTGGGTGTCCACCACGGCACGCATGGTGAACTGCTGCTCGTCGTCGGTAGCCACTCGGAGCGCCATTGGAGCCGCGCAGGATAACCTCTAAGAATTTCTCGTGGTGGGTGTGCTTCTTGCAATGGTGGGGCGCGATCAAAAGGTTGAAGAGACTCAAGGGTTAAATGGCCGCTGTAATAAATGGGGGCCGGCCAGCCTGTAATCGTCACGTCTTGTCACGGCGTTCATTGCGGAGGATTCCAGTGCACGCTTGACAACACCGCACCGCACGTGTGAGCTCAAAGAGGCGCCAAATGTATCGTTGGTGAGCATGTTCCCGTGCTACCGCGCTGTTTACCGCGCAAGCTTCCCGCCCAGCTAGTTTGGCCTCGCGTCGCCTAGAAAAGGGACAAATCGTGGGCATTTATTGGTAGAAAGCTTTGTAAAAACAAAGTGTGTGGAATGACGTCGGTCATAAGTTTACCCTTGGGTTATGAGGTCAAAGTTACACAGAAGGGTGATGATGGAGACTTGAGTGCGATAATTAATTCTGCGCTCTACAGTGCACACGGTGGAAGAAACCAACTGTGTGCAATAATGTCGAAGATCGCAGTCGAGTTAGCTATACAGATCATGTGCTGTGAGATCGACAAGGTAAACATTCGAAAATGGTTAATAAAATCTATGACCATCGCATATTAAGGTCAAAATAGTGCTAGCAATATACGAGTCTCATACGATGCCATTTCAACGATTGTACCACAAAAGCTCGAAATATTACAAGGTTCAAATTCCAGAGTTATATGGCTCAAATTCGAAGATTAAAAGGTTCAAACTGATATTAGAAATGAAATTCAGCTCATCAGCTGCAAACGCTCGCGCTGATCCACTGAACATGGATATCAGAGAGGTTCAAACTAATATCACCGCTTCTAAGTCTGGTTTAGAAACCTCAGAATTTTTGCAAAGGGGTCAGCCACTAAGAAGTCATGTATGGGGTTGACACGATGACTTCCGATTACTCTGTCATATGAAGTTCCAAAACGAAATTCAACAATTTTGGAGCCTATTCCATTCTGCCGCAGTCGCCAGCGCTGATCAACAAACCATTCATTTGTTGGGGAACGTAGTAATTTCAAAAAAATTCCTACGCACACATAGGATCATGGTGATGCATAGCAACGAGAGGGGAGAGTGTTGTCCACGTACCCTCGTAGACCGAAAGCGGAAGCGTTAGCACAACGTGGTTGATGTAGTCGTACGTCTTCACGATCCGACCGATCAAGTACCGGACGTACGACACCTCCGAGTTCAGCACACGTTCAACTCGATGACGTCCCTCGAACTCTGATCCAGCCGAGCTTTGAGGGAGAGTTCCGTCAGCACGACGGCGTGGTGACGATGATGATGTTCTACCGACGCAGGGCTTCGCCTAAGCACCGCTATGATATTATCGAGGTGGACTATGGTGGAGGGGGGCACCGCACATGGCTAAGAGATCCAAGGGATCAATTGTTGTGTCTAGAGGTGCCCCCCTGCCCCCGTATATAAAGGAGCAAGGGGGGAGAGGCGGCCGGCCAGGAGGAGGCGCACCAGGGAGGAGTCCTACTCCCACCGGGAGTAGGACTCCCTCCTTTCCTTGTTGGAGTAGGAGAAGGGGGAAGGAGGAGGGAGAGAGGAAGGAAAGGGGGGCGCCGCCCCCCTCCTTGTCCAATTCGGACTAGAGGGGGAGGGGGGCGCGGCCTGCCCTGGCCGCCCCTCCTCTTCTCCACTAAGGCCCATCTTAGCCCATTAACCCCCCCCCCGGGGGGGGGGAGTTCCGGTAACCCCCGGTACTCTGGTAAAATCCCGATTTCACCCGGAACACTTCCGATATCCAAATATAGGCTTCCCATATATCAATCTTTATTTCTCGACCATTTCGAGACTCCTCGTCATGTCCGTGATCACATCCGGGACTCCGAACTACCTTCGGTACATCAAAACACATAAACTCATAATATAACCGTCATTGAACTTTAAGCGTGCGGACCCTACGGGTTCGAGAACTATGTAGACATGACCGAGACACGTCTCCGGTCAATAACCAATAGCGGAACCTGGATACTCATATTGGCTCCCACATATTCTACGAAGATCTTTATCGGTCAAACCGCATAACAACATACGTTGTTCCCTTTGTCATCGGTATGTTACTTGCCCGAGATTCGATCGTCGGTATCTTAATACCTAGTTCAATCTCGTTACCGGCAAGTCTCTTTACTTGTTCCGTAATACTTCATCCCGCAACTAACTCATTAGTTGCAATGCTTGCAAGCTTATAGTGATGTGCATTACCGAGTGGGCCCAGAGATACCTCTCCGACAATCGGAGTGACAAATCCTAATCTCGAAATACGCCAACCCAACAAGTACCTTCGGAGACACCTGTAGAGCACCTTTATAATCACCCAGTTATGTTGTGACGTTTGGTAGCACACAAAGTGTTCCTCCGGTAAACGGGAGTTGCATAATCTCATAGTCATAGGAACATGTATAAGTCATGAAGAAAGCAATAGCAGAATACTAAACGATCGAGTGCTAAGCTAACGGAATGGGTCAAGTCAATCACATCATTCTCCTAATGATGTGATCCCGTTAATCAAATGACAACTCATGTCAATGGCTAGGAAACATAACCATCTTTGATCAACGAGCTAGTCAAGTAGAGGCATACTAGTGACACTCTGTTTGTCTATGTATTCACACAAGTATTATGTTTCCGGTTAATACAATTCTAGCATGAATAATAAACATTTATCATGATATAAGGAAATAAATAATAACTTTATTATTGCCTCTAGGGCATATTTCCTTCAGTCTCCCACTTGCACTAGAGTCAATAATCTAGATTACACAGTAATGATTCTAACACCCATGGAGCCTTGGTGCTGATCATGTTTTGCTCGTGGAAGAGGCTTAGTCAACGGGTCTGCAACATTCAAATCCGTATGTATCTTGCAAATTTCTATGTCTCCCACCTGGACTTGATCCCGGATGGAGTTGAAGTGTCTCTTGATGTGCTTGGTTCTCTTGTGAAATCTGGATTCCTTTGCCAAGGCAATTGCACCAGTATTGTCACAAAAGATTTCATTGGACCCGATGCACTAGGTATGACACCTAGATCGGATATGAACTCCTTCATCCAGACTCCTTCATTTGCTGCTTCCGAAGCAGCTATGTACTCCGCTTCACACGTAGATCCCGCCACAACGCTTTGTTTAGAACTGCACCAACTGACAGCTCCACCGTTCAATGTAAACACGTATCCGGTTTGCGATTTAGAATCGTCCGGATCAGTGTCAAAGCTTGCATCGACGTAACCATTTACGACTAGCTCTTTGTCACCTCCATAAACGAGAAACATATCCTTAGTCCTTTTCAGGTATTTCAGGATGTTCTTGACCGCTGTCCAGTGATCCACTCCTGGATTACTTTGGTACCTCCCTGCTAAACTTATAGCAAGGCACACATCAGGTCTAGTACACAGCATTGCATACATGATAGAGCCTATGGCTGAAGCATAGGGAACATCTTTCATCTTCTCTCTATCTTCTGCAGTGGTCGGGCATTGAGTCTTACTCAACTTCACACCTTGTAACACAGGCAAGAACCCTTTCTTTGCTTGATCCATTTTGAACTTCTTCAAAACTTTGTCAAGGTATGTGCTTTGTGAAAGTCCAATTAAGCGTCTTGATCTATCTCTATAGGTCTTGATGCCCAATATATAAGCAGCTTCACCGAGGTCCTTCATTGAAAAACTCTTATTCAAGTATCCCTTTATGCTATCCAGAAATTCTATATCATTTCCAATCAGCAATATGTCATCCACATATAATATCAGAAATGCTACAGAGCTCCCACTCACTTTCTTGTAAATACAGGCTTCTCCAAAAGTCTGTATAAAACCATATGCTTTGATCACACTATCAAAGCGTTTATTCCAACTCCGAGAGGCTTGCACCAGTCCATAAATGGATCGCTGGAGCTTGCACACTTTGTTAGCTCCCTTTGGATCGACAAAACCTTCCGGCTGCATCATATACAACTCTTCTTCCAGAAATCCATTCAGGAATGCAGTTTTGACATCCATTTGCCAAATTTCATAATCATAAAATGCGGCAATTGCTAACATGATTCGGACAGACTTAAGCATCGCTACGGGTGAGAAAGTCTCATCGTAGTCAATCCCTTGAACTTGTCGAAAACCTTTTGCAACAAGTCGAGCTTTATAGACAGTAACATTACCGTCAGCGTCAGTCTTCTTCTTGAAGATCCATTTATTCTCAATGGCTTGCCGATCATCGGGCAAGTCAACCAAAGTCCACACTTTGTTCTCATACATGGATCCCATCTCAGATTTCATGGCCTCAAGCCATTTTGCGGAATCTGGGCTCACCATCGCTTCTTCATAGTTCGTAGGTTCGTCATGGTCTAGTAACATAACCTCCAGAACAGGATTACCGTACCACTCTGGTGCGGATCTTACTCTGGTTGACCTACGAGGTTCAGTAACAACTTGATCTGAAGTTTCATGATCATCATCATTAACTTCCTCACTAATTGGTGTAGGTGTCACAGGAACCGGTTTCTGTGATGAACTACTTTCCAATAAGGGAGCAGGTACAGTTACCTCATCAAGTTCTACTTTCCTCCCACTCACTTCTTTCGAGAGAAACTCCTTCTCTAGAAAGGATCCAAATTTAGCAACAAAAGTCTTGCCTTCAGATCTGTGATAGAAGGTGTACCCAACAGTTTCCTTTGGGTATCCTATGAAGACACATTTCTCCGATTTGGGTTCGAGCTTATCAGGTTGAAGCTTTTTCACATAAGCATCGCAGCCCCAAACTTTAAGAAACGACAACTTTGGTTTCTTGCCAAACCACAGTTCATAAGGCGTCGTCTCAACGGATTTCGATGGTGCCCTATTTAACGTGAATGCAGCCGTCTCTAAAGCATAACCCCAAAATGATAGCGGTAAATCAGTAAGAGACATCATAGATCGCACCATATCTAGTAAAGTACGATTACGACGTTCGGACACACCATTACGCTGTGGTGTTCCGGGTGGCGTGAGTTGCGAAACTATTCCGCATTGTTTCAAATGAAGACCAAACTCGTAACTCAAATATTCTCCTCCACGATCAGATCGTAGAAACTTTATTTTCTTGTTACGATGATTTTCAACTTCACTCTGAAATTCTTTGAACTTTTCAAATGTTTCAGACTTATGTTTCATTAAGTAGATATACCCATATCTGCTTAAATCATCTGTGAAGGTGAGAAAATAACGATACCCGCCGCGAGCCTCAACATTCATCGGACCACATACATCTGTATGTATGATTTCCAACAAATCTGTTGCTCGCTCCATAGTTTCCGGAGAACGGCGTTTTAGTCATCTTGCCCATGAGGCACGGTTCGCAAGTACCAAGTGATTCATAATCAAGTGGTTCCAAAAGTCCATCAGTATGGAGTTTCTTCATGCGCTTTACACCAATATGACCTAAACGGCAGTGCCACAAATAAGTTGCACTATCATTATCAACTCTGCATCTTTTGGCTTCAATATTATGAATATGTGTATCACTACTATCGAGATTCAACAAAAATAGACCACTCTTCAAGGGTGCATGACCATAAAAGATATTACTCATATAAATAGAACAACCATTATTCTCTGATTTAAATGAATAACCGTCTCGCATCAAACAAGATCCAGATATAATGTTCATGCTCAACGCTGGCACCAAATAACAATTATTCAGGTCTAAAACTAATCCCGAAGGTAGATGTAGAGGTAGCGTGCCGACCGCGATCACATCGACTTTGGAACCATTTCCCACGCGCATCGTCACCTCGTCCTTAGCCAATCTTTGCTTAATCCGTAGTCCCTGTTTCGAGTTGCAAATATTAGCAACAGAACCAGTATCAAATACCCAGGTGCTACTGCGAGCATTAGTAAGGTACACATCAATAACATGTATATCACATATACCTTTGTTCACCTTGCCATCCTTCTTATCCGCCAAATACTTGGGGCAGTTCCGCTTCCAGTGACCAGTCTGTTTGCAGTAGAAGCACTCAGTCTCAGGCTTAGGTCCAGACTTGGGTTTCTTCTCCTGAGCAGCAACTTGTTTGCTGTTCTTCTTGAAGTTCCCCTTCTTCTTCCCTTTGCCCTTTTTCTTGAAACTGGTGGTCTTGTTGACCATCAACACTTGATGCTCCTTCTTGATTTCTACCTCCGCAGCCTTTAGCATTGCGAAGAGCTCGGGAATTGTCTTATCCATCCCTTGCATGTTATAGTTCATCACGAAGCTCTTGTAGCTTGGTGGCAGTGATTGAAGAATTCTGTCAATGACGCTATCATCCGGAAGATTAACTCCCAGTTGAATCAAGTGATTGTTATACCCAGACATTCTGAGTATATGCTCACTGACAGAACTATTCTCCTCCATCTTACAGCTGTAGAACTTATTGGAGACTTCATATCTCTCAATCCGGGCATTTGCTTGAAATATTAACTTCAACTCCTGGAACATCTCATATGCTCCATGACGTTCAAAACGTCGTTGAAGTCCCGGTTCTAAGCCGTAAAGCATGGCACACTGAACTATCGAGTAGTCATCAGCTTTGCTCTGCCAGACGTTCATAACATCTGGTGTTGCTCCTGCAGCAGGTCTGGCACCTAGCGGTGCTTCCAGGACGTAATTCTTCTGTGCAGCAATGAGGATAATCCTCAAGTTACGGACCCAGTCCGTGTAATTGCTACCATCATCTTTCAACTTTGCTTTCTCAAGGAACGCATTAAAATTCAACGGAACAACAGCACGGGCCATCTATCTACAATCAACATAGACAAGCAAAATACTATCAGGTACTAAGTTCATGATAAATTTAAGTTCAATTAATCATATTACTTAAGAACTCCCACTTAGATAGACATCCCTCTAATCCTCTAAGTGATCACGTGATCCAAATCAACTAAACCATGTCCGATCATCACGTGAGATGGAGTAGTTTCAATGGTGAACATCACTATGTTGATCATATCTACTATATGATTCACGCTCGACCTTTCGGTCTCAGTGTTCCGAGGCCATATCTGCATATGCTAGGCTCGTCAAGTTTAACCTGAGTATTCCGCGTGTGCAACTGTTTTGCACCCGTTGTATTTGAACGTAGAGCCTATCACACCCGATCATCACGTGGTGTCTCAGCACGAAGAACTTTCGCAATGGTGCATACTCAGGGAGAACACTTATACCTTGATAATTTAGTGAGAGATCATCTTATAATGCTACCGTCAATCAAAGCAAGATAAGATGCATAAAAGATAAACATCACATGCAATCAATATAAGTGATATGATATGGCCATCATCATCTTGTGCTTGTGATCTCCATCTCCGAAGCACCGTCATGATCACCATCGTCACCGGCGCGACACCTTGATCTCCATCGTAGCATCGTTGTCGTCTCGCCAACTTATGCTTCTACGACTATCGCTACCGCTTAGTGATAAAGTAAAGCATTACAGGGCGTTTGCATTGCATACAATAAAGCGACAACCATATGGCTCCTGCCAGTTGCCGATAACTCGGTTACAAAACATGATCATCTCATACAATAAAATATAGCATCATGCCTTGACCATATCACATCACAACATGCCCTGCAAAAACAAGTTAGACGTCCTCTACTTTGTTGTTGCAAGTTTTACGTGGCTGCTACGGGCTGAGCAAGAACCGTTCTTACCTACGCATCAAAACCACAACGATAGTTCGTCAAGTTAGTGCTGTTTTAACCTTCTCAAGGACCGGGCGTAGCCACACTCGGTTCAACTAAAGTTGGAGAAACTGACACCTGCCAGCCACCTGTGTGCAAAGCACGTCGGTAGAATCAGTCTCGCGTAAGCGTACGCGTAATGTCGGTCCGGGCCGCTTCATCCAACAATACCGCCGAACCAAAGTATGACATGCTGGTAAGCAGTATGACTTGTATCGCCCACAACTCACTTGTGTTCTACTCGTGCATATAACATCTACGCATAAAACCAGGCTCGGATGCCACTGTTGGGGAACGTAGTAATTTCAAAAAATTTCCTACGCACACACAGGATCATGGTGATGCATAGCAACGAGAGGGGAGAGTGCTGTCCACGTACCCTCGTAGACTGAAAGCGGAAGCGTTAGCACAACGCGGTTGATGTAGTCGTACGTCTTCATGATCCGACCGATCAAGCACCGAACATACGGCACCTCCGAGTTCAGCACACGTTCAGCTCGATGATGTCCCTCGAACTCCGATCCAGCCGAGCTTTGAGGGAGAGTTCCGTCAGCACGACAGCGTGGTGACGATGATGATGTTCTACCGATGCAGGGCTTCGCCTAAGCACCGCTACGATATTATCGAGGTGGACTATGGTGGAGGGGGGCACCACACACGGCTAAGGGATCCAAGGGATCAATTGTTGTGTCTAGAGGTGCCCCTGCCCCCGTATATAAAGGAGCAAGGGGGGGGGGGGGAGGCGGTCGGCCAGGAGGAGGCGCGCCAGGGAGGAGTCCTACTCCCACCGGGAGTAGGACTCCCTCCTTTCCTTGTTGGAGTAGGATAAGGGGGAAGGAGGAGGGAGAGAGGAAGGAAAGGGGGGCGCCGCCCCCTCCTTGTCCAATTCGTACTAGAGGGGGAGGGGGCGTGCGCCCTGCCTGGCCGCCCCTCCTCTTCTCCACTAAGGCCCATCTTAGCCCATTAAACCCCCCCCCCCGGGGGGGGGGGGAGTTCCGGTAACCCCCGGTACTCCGGTAAAATCCCGATTTCACCCGGAACACTTCCGATATCCAAATATAGGCTTCCCATATATCAATCTTTATGTCTCGACCATTTCGAGACTCCTCGTCATGTCCGTGATCACATCTGGGACTCCGAACTACCTTCGGTACATCAAAACACATAAACTCATAATATAACCGTCATTGAACTTTAAGCGTGCGGACCATACGGGTTCGAGAACTATGTAGACATGACCGAGACACGTCTCCGGTCAATAACCAATAGCGGAACCTGGATGCTCATATTGGCTCCCACATATTCTATGAAGATCTTTATCGGTCAAACCGCATAACAACATCCGTTGTTCCCTTTGTCATCGGTATGTTACTTGCCCGAGATTCGATCGTCGGTATCTTAATACCTAGTTCAATCTCGTTACCGGCAAGTCTCTTTACTCGTTCCGTAATACATCATCCCGCAACTAACTCATTAGTTGAAATGCTTGCAAGGCTTATAGCGATGTGCATTACCGAGTGGGCCTAGAGATACCTCTCCGACAATCGGAGTGACAAATCCTAATCTCGAAATACGCCAACCCAACAAGTACCTTCGGAGACACCTGTAGAGCACCTTTATAATCACCGAGTTACGTTGTGATGTTTGGTAGCACACAAAGTGTTCCTCCGGTAAACGGGAGTTGCATAATCTCATAGTCATAGGAACATGTATAAGTCATGAAGAAAGCAATAACAGAATACTAAACGATCGAGTGCTAAGCTAACGGAATGGGTCAAGTCAATCACATCATTCTCCTAAAGATGTGATCCCGTTAATCAAATGACAACTCATGTCAATGGCTAGGAAACATAACCATCTTTGATCAACAATCTGGTCAAGTAGGGGCATACTAGTGACACTCTGTTTGTCTATGTATACAATTCTAGCATGAATAATAAACATTTATCATGATATAAGGAAATAAATAATAACTTTATTATTGCCTATAGGGCATATTTCCTTCATCATTTTAGCGAAATAAATGTAGGGCAAACCTCATTTCCTTCAACACACTTTCTCTGAGAACAAAGAACTTGGCGAATATAATCTCCGGTAAGGTCCCTCGGTAGGAGTTCAAAGTAGTTTCTGAGAGATGTAGATCTAGGCATTCGACGTGATTGTTATATTGTATCAAATTATCAACCACTGGGCCTAATCTTATCTGCAAAAGAAGAAAACGTGTTAGTGCCTGCATGTAGTTTTGAACATTACTACTGGCCTATGGTTTGCAGGATTTGTAAAATGCACTAACATGCCATCTTTGATCTGACATGATTAACATGGGCATTTGATTACATTCTAGAAAAATGTAGCCTTCTTCACAAGAGGTTGGAGTGGATGAAAAGTTCCCTAAGAAAACAAGTACAGATGAATCCAAAGGAGAAATGCTTATCGATTGTAACCATATGGATCAAGCAACCAATATGGGGGGACATGTATGTACTGAAACCCTCCAAAAGAACCTTCAGAAATCGTAGTACATTGTCATTGTAAAATTGGAAAAAGGTGTCACAAATTGAAATCCCTTATGGTTAATATTTAACAGGAAAGGAACATCACTCGATATATAGCTTCACAAACTGACAACTTGCTCCAGGTTGGGGCCGATAGATTCTAGTGCCAAGACCTTCACTGTGTGCAATTTTGGGGTCAAGCTTGTCGGAATCATTTTCTGAATGATAGACGAACAAACATCTTCAAAATTAGAAATAATTTTAATTTGTAGAAGGAGAGGTAGAAGGCGGCTGTTGTACCTGAACGGGTGTGGATCCAATAATAATTTCGGAGTATTTGTGAGATGAGTAGCCCACCACTGTCAATTTCGGCGCAGAAATGACATTGATTCTTGTTGGACCTTCTTGATCAACTACAAGTAATCTCTCAAGTGCAGGTGTGTCCTCAATGACAATACCATGGTACACATCTTGTGATGTCTTCCTGCCGCACCAGCAACACACATAAATAGTCCAAAGAGTCATGGAGGTGATGTGGAAGGTACTCAACCCATTGATTTCCTCAAGATGAAGGTACTCGAGTGCACTACAGCCATGGAGCAGGCGCTCCATGTCACCGTTTGAGAGGCAGACGACGACGAGCTCGAGGTGCTTCAGTCATGGTAGAATAAGAACGGGCGCGTCATTAAGGGGGGATGGCAGTTCTTGAACTTGGCGATGCGCAGCGTGGGCGCAAGGCGGAGTGTGGACATTGGCAGCGACCGCATATGCCCATCATCAAAAGTGAGCTCCTCGAGCTGATATAGGGCGGGGGATCGGAACCAGTCATCAAGCTTGGCTCGGTCATTGCCGTTGGAACGGAACTTGCCCATTCTAAGGCCTCTGGTTGGGCCGAGGTGACTGCCGAGGATCTTGGAGAATGCATCCAAGCTTTTGCGATAGCCATGGCAGAGCTCGTGGGTGTCAATGAGGTCGAGAGGGCTGGAGTTCCATAGGGGGCGCCACCGCCGGGAAAGGACGGCTGTCCGCGCCCCATATTTGATTGGGAGGTGCGAGATGATGACTGTCAACATATCATCGGGGAGGCTGCTAATGAAGTCTAGGCCTGCTGGAGTCGCTTGCGGTTCTTGCTCGCCCTGCCTCCTCTTGTTCGCAGCCTCGTTCTCCACCGCCGGAGTCTCCTTGTCAGCAGCGCTTTCTAATAGAAATGGGAGTACAGGGAATATTTAGTTAAAACAGGGCAATAAAAAGTGTATTGGTAACTCGAAGTTATTAGGTAGGAATATAGTAAGAAAAGGGAATAACAATTGGTTTCTTAAATACTACACAATTCATTTGACAATGCTGGGTAAGTCAACATCAAGTGAGGAGGCTGATAAAGATTGTTAGTAAAATATGTCATTGGGTCCAAAGATGGTAATTAAACTATTCATAAAGATCCGCTTCGACCCTTTCTGCGTATGGGGCAATGAGATATCGATGAACCAACATCAAGTGAGGAGGCTGATAAAGATTGTTAGTAAAATGGGTCCAAAGATGGTAATGAAACTATTTGTTTACACTTTCCCCAATACAACAACGAACTGCAGGATGGTAAGTAAGAACTCTGCAGCCTTCTTTTTACTGCCCATAATGAGTTGTGTTAGATGACAATGTCTGAATATTTTTCCTTTGCAGTGGTTGCCAAAGCAGTTTACTCAAGATTACCTCTCAAACTACATGATTGGTGGGCACGCAAAGGTTAAAGTATTTCTACCAAAACACGATGATTATCTATATGTTTTCATGAAGACCGTGAAGGATGGGCGGTCGGCCATCACAAGGGGTTGGACTAGAGTTGTGCGTGCCTTCCGCATGGAGGAGGGCACAATATGGGCATTCCGCTTCACCTTGTTCACAAACCAGAATATGTTTTGCCTCTTTCTTTACCGTCTTTAATAGTAGGAGTATACAACTGTGGTTCATCATTCTTTATTTGGTTCTTATGTAATTCTTGAACATATGTACCTATGAATCGAATAATGCATTGGTTGTTTGAACCTGATGGATATGAATAAAGCTGTAGCATACATTCAAATTCAAATTCAAATCTAGTACAATTTGAAATAACAGCAATTAAATTACGGTGAAATTACGCTCTCCAGGTTGTTATGGCACACACGGTTGGTAAAACACAAACATTTGCGATATATACCATAATTCGAGACGGTTCACAGAGAGGAAACGTGTGCAAGCATGCACACAGTTGCCGTTCGCAAAGCGTGTGCGATGTCACACAATATCACAAACGGCGCAGGCAAACTAAACATTTTTGTTAGTTGCCTTACCGTACACGATTCGCAACCATGATCTGTTTCTGATGAAGTATGCATCGTAAACATTGCACCACATAATAGCGTAGGAGATAGTTGTCGTGTACGATGATGTTACGACGCTCCGACGTTTCATAATCCTGTCCGACACTCGTATGACGATTAGCTAATCTTCTTAATAGTGAACCGTTTGTGATGGGCCGCGCATCATACACATTCTATAATAGTGAACAATTTGTGATGGGCCGCGCATCGTAAACGTAGCACCACAGAATACCGACTGCAATGGCAATGCGATCAAAAACGAGTAGGAGTACTATAGTGTCCCTATCCCCGACGGTTTCTGGGTCGTGTGGGAAGGACCCCCCTATCGTCGTCACTCACTAGGCGACGGTTCCAAATACCGTCGCGGAAAGGGGTTAAAAACCATTTGTATAGGACCGACGCGTACCAGCGGGAGGAGAGTTGTGACGCCCCGAGTCCGATGCGCCAGGTGTCTTCTAGTTATTCGCCGTCGTTGCCGTTTCATTCGCTTGCGTGTTGCTCTTTGCCGTGTCATCATATGCATTTCATCTGCATGTCTTTCAAAACTTGCATCAGTCCGGTTCTCTCAGTTCTCTCCGTTGTCCATTGTGAGCCCAACCACACTCGCACGCGCCCGTGGCACGTCCGAAATATTATTTTATAAGTGGCATAAAAATGTTCTCGGAATGGGATGAAAGTTGGCGTGCGGTGTTGTTGTGTTGTAGGTAGACCGCCTGCCAAATTTTGTCGCATTCGGAGTCCGTTTGATAGCCCAACCGTTATTGGTAGCGGCACCGTTGCCGGTTTATTCGTCGGACATTTTCGGTCTTCGGAAACATGTGCCGGGCTGCCCATCTTCCTCTCTTCTCAACCCACTAGCCCACCTACACGACCACAAAGCCCACCTAGGCCCAGCCTAGACCCCCTGTATCCGGAGCCACACGATCGAGATCGAACGGCTCCGAAACGGAGCAAACCCCCTAACCCTAGCCCCCTTACTATATATAGACCCCCCTCCTGCCATTTTTGGCCTAAATCTAACCCCCCTAGCCTTCCGTAACCTCCCAGCCGCCGCCACCTCGATTTCCACGCTCGGCCAACCTCGCTCCACCACTTGGCGCCGCCGCCGCTGCATTTTCAGCCAACCGGGCGCCGCCACGTCGCCGTCCCCGCCGCCCTCAGCCAACCACGAGCCGCCACATCACCCCCGCTGCCCCCACTCTAGCCGCGGCCCTGCCAGGCCAATATGGGGCTGATACGTCTCGAACGTATCTATAATTTTTGATTGCTCCATGCTATATTATCTTCTGTTTTGGACATTATTGGGCTTTATTATTCACTTTTACATTATTTTTGGGACTAACCTATTAACCGGAGGCCCAGCCCAGAATTGCTATTTTTTTTGCCTATTTCAGAGTTTCGCAGAAAAAGAATATCAAACGGAGTCCAAACGGAATGAAACCTTCGGGAACGTGATTTTTGGAACGAACATGATCCAGGAGACTTGGACCCTAAGTCAAGGAAGCTTCGAGGAAGCCACGAGGTAGGGGGCGCGCCTACCCTCCCAGGCGCGCCCTCCACCCTCGTGGGCCCCACATTGCTCCACCGACGTAATTCTTCCTCCTATATATACCTATGTACCTGCAAACGATTAGATACGGAGCCAAAAACTTCATTCCACCGCCGCAACCTTTTGTATCCCTGAGATCCCATCTTGGGGCCTATTCCGGAGCTCCGCCAGAGGGGGCATCGATCACGGAGGACTTCTACATCAACACCATAGCCTCTTCGATGAAGTGTGAGTAGTTTACCTCAGACCTTCGGGTCCATACTTAGTAGCTACTCCCTCCGTTCCTAAATATTTGTCTTTCTAGAGATTTCAACAAGTGACTACATACGGAGCAAAATGAATGAATCTACACTCTACAATATGTCTATATACATCCGTATGTGGTAGTCCATTTGAAATCTCTAAAAAGACAAACATTTAGGAACGGAGGGAGTAGATGGCTTCTTCTATCTTTTTGGATCTCAATACAATGTTCTCCCCCTCTCTCGTGGAGATCTATTCGATGTAATCTTCTTTTGCGGTGTGTTTGTTGAGACCGATGAATTGTGGGTTTATGATCAAGTTTATCTATGAACAATATTTGAATCTTCTGAATTCTTTTATGTATGATTGGTTATCTTTGCAAGTCTCTTCGAATTATCAATTTGGTTTGGCCTACTAGATTGATATTTCTTGCAATGGGAGAAGTGCTTAGCTTTGGGTTCAATCTTGCGGTGTCCTTTCCCAGTGACAGTAGGGGCAGCAAGGCACGTATTGTATTGTTGCCATCGAGGATAACAAGATGGAGTTTTTTTATCATATTGCATGAATTTATCCCTCTACATCATGTCATCTTGCTTAAGGCGTTACTCTGTTCTTATGAACTTAATACTCTAGATGCATGCTGGATAGCAGTCGATGTGTAGAGTCATAGTAGTAGATGCAGGCAGGAGTCGGTCTACTTGTCTCGGACGTGATGCCTATATACATGATCATACCTAGGTATTCTCATAACTATGCTCAGTTCTGTCAATTGCTCAACAGTAATTTGTTCACCCACCGTAAAATACTTATGCTCTTGAGAGAAGCCACTAGTGAAACCTATGGCCCCCGGGTCTATCTTCATCATATTAATCTTCCAGCACTTAGTTATTTCTGTTGCCTTTTTACGTTGCTTTTATTTTACTTTGCATCTTTATCATAAAAAAACCAAAAATATTATCCTATCATATCTATCAGATCTCACTCTCGTAAGTGACCGTGTAGGGATTAACAACCCCTTATCGCGTTGGTTGCGAGGATTTATTTGTTTTGTGTAGGTGCAAGGGACTCGCGCGTAGCCTCCTACTGGATTGATACCTTGGTTCTCAAAAACTGAGGGAAATACTTACGCTACTTTGCTGCATCACCCTTTTCTCTTCAAGGGAAAACCAACGCAGTGCTCAAGAGGTAGCAAGAAGGATTTTTGGCGCAGTTGACGGGGAGGTCTACGCAAAAGTCAACATACCAAGTACCCATCACAAACCCTTATCTCCCGCATTACATTATTCGCCAATTGCCTCTCGTTTTCCTCTCCCCCACTTCACCCTTGCCGTTTTATTTGCCCTCTCTTTTTCGTTCGCCTCTTTTTCGCTTGCTTCTCGTTTGCTCGTGTGTTGTATTGCTTGTTTCTCATGATGGCTCTACCTAGATTTGGTGATCTTCACCTTAAAAGATTAGAAGAGATCGAAAGCAACGTCAGGAGTTTTATGGTTTTGCAATTTGAGCATAATAATTTCTTCAGAAACGAGCTTAAGGAACAAAAAAGCTTTATGAGTTATATGAATAAAGAGCTCGATGATATGTCTAAAGAATTTGATGGTTTGAGATCCCAAATTGCTCGTCTTGAGAAGTTGATAGCTGAAATATCGGATAAGCAGGCTACCTTAGTTAATAAGATGGCCGCTAAACCAGATTTCTATGAAAATAAAGACGAAGATCTAAAAGTTATTGATGTGTCCCCTATTAAATCTTTGTTTTGCAATATGAATCTTGATAATGATGGGACTGAATATGATCCACATTTAGCTAGAAGGCGTTCCAAAAATTTGGAGTTTTTAGATCTTGATGCTAAAATTGATAAAAGTGGGATTGAAGAAATCAAAACCCTAGATATTAATAAACCCACTATTTTGGATTTCAAGGAATTTGATTATGATAGTTGTTCTTTGATAGATTTTATTTCCTTGTTGCAATCCATGCTAAATTCTCCTCACGCTTATAGTCAAAATAAAGACCAAACATATCGTTGATGCTTTGATGCAATCTTATGAAGAAAAACTTGAGCTGGAAGTTTCTATCCCTAGAAAACTTTATGATGAGTGGGAACCTACTATTAAAATTAAGATTAAAGATCATGATTTTTATGCTTTATGTGATTTGGGTGCTAGTGTTTCCACTATTCCCAAAACTTTATGTGATTTGCTAGGGTTCTGTGATTTTGATGATTGCTCTCTAAACATGCACCTTGCGGATTCCACTATTAAGAAACCTATGGGAATAATTAATGATGTTCTTATTGTTGCAAATAGGAATTATGTGCCCGTAGATTTTGTCGTTCTTGATACAGATTGCAATCCTTCATGTCCTATTATTCTTGGTAGACCTTTCCTTAGAACGATTGGTGCAATTATTGATATGAAGGAAGGGAATATTAGATTCCAATTTCCATTAAATAAAGGCATGGAACACTTCCCTAGGAAGAAAATAAAATTACCATATGAATCTATTATGAGATCCACTTATAGTTTGCCTACCAAAGATGGCAATACCTAGATCTATCCTTACTTTTATGCCTAGCTAGGGGCGTTAAACGATAGCGCTTGTTGGGAGGCAACCCAATTTTATTTTTAGTTTTTTGCTTTTTTGCTTCTGTTTAGGAATAAATATTTGATCTAGCCTCTGGTTAGATGTGTTTTTATGTTTTAATTAGTGTTTGCGCCAAGTTAAACCTATAGGATCTTCTTGGATGATAGTTATTTGATCTTGCAGAAATTTCCAGAAACTTTCTGTTCACGAAAATAATTGTTGAAAATCACCAGAACGTGATAAAATATTGATTCCAATTTCTGATGATCAATAAACAAATTTTCTAGATCGTCCTATTTTTGCTGATTTTTTCGAGTTCCAGAAGTTTGCGTTAGTTACAGATTACTACAGACTGTTCTGTTTTTGACAGATTCTGTTTTTCGTGTGTTGTTTGCTTATTTTGATGAATATATGGCTAGTAAAATAGTTTATAAACCATAGAGAAGTTGGAATACAGTAGGTTTAACACCAATATAAATAAATAATGAGTTCATTACAGTACCTTGAAGTGGTCTTTTGTTTTCTTTCGCTAACGGAGCTCACGAGATTTTCTGTTGAGTTTTGTGTTGTGAAGTTTTCAAGTTTTGGGTGAAAGATTTGATGGATTATGGAACAAGGAGTCGAAAGAGCCTAAGATTGGGTATGCCCATGTAACCCCCCAGATAATCTAAGGACACCTAAAAGCCAAAGCTTGGGGATGCCCCGGAAGGCATCCCCTCTTTTGTCTACTTCCATCGGTAACTTTACTTGGAGCTATGTTTTTATTCACCACATGATATGTGTTTTGCTTGGAGCGTCTTGTATGATTTGAGTCTTTGCTTTTTAGTTTACCACAATCATCCTTGCTGTACACACCTTTTTGAGAGAGACACACATGATTCGGAAAGTATTAGAATACTCTATGTGCTTCACTTATATCTTTTGAGTTATATAGTTTTGCTCTAGTACTTCACTTATATCTTTTAGAGCACGGTGGTGGATTTGTTTTATAGAAACTATTGATCTCTCATGCTTCACTTAGATTATTTTGAGAGTCGTAAATAGCATGTAATTTGCTTAAATAATCCTAATATGCTAGGTATTCAAGATTAGTAAAAACTTTCTTATGAGTGTTTTTGAATAGTAAGAGAAGTTTGATGCTTGATGATTGTTTTGAGATATGGAGGTAGTGATATTAAAGTTGTGCTAGTTGAGTAGTTGTGAATTTGAGAAATACTTGTGTTGAAGCTTGCAAGTCCCGTAGCATGCACGTATGGTAAACGTTATGTAACAAATTTGAAACATGAGGTGTTCTTTGATTGTCCTCCTTATGAGTGGCGGTCGGGGACGAGCGATGGTCTTTTCCTACCAATCTATCCCCCTAGGAGCATGCGCGTAATGCTTGGTTTTTGATGACTTGTAGATTTTTGCAATACGTATGCGAGTTCTTTATGACTAATGTTGAGTCCATGGATTATACGCACTCTCACCTTCCCATCATTGCTAGCCTCTTCGGTACCGTGCATTGCCCTTTCTCACATTGAGAGTTGGTGCAAACTTCGCCGGTGCATCCAAACCCCGTGATATGATACGCTCTTTCACACATAAACCTCCTTATATCTTCCTCAAAACAGCCACCATACCTACCTATTATGGCATTTCCATAGCCATTCCGAGATATATTGCCATGCCACTTTCCACCATTCCGTTTATCATGACACGTTCATCATTGTCATATTGCTTAGCATGATCATGTAGTTGACATAGTATTTGTGGCAAAGCCACCGTTCATAATTATTTCATACATGTCACTCTTGGTTCATTGCATATCCCGGTACACCGCCAGAGGCATTCATATAGAGTCATACTTTGTTCTAGTCTCGAGTTGTAATCATTGTGTTGTAAATAAATAGAAGTGTGATGATCATCATTTAATAGAGCATTGTCCCAAAAAAAAGAGAAAGGCCAAATAAAAAAAGGGAAGGCCCAAAAAAAAGAGAAATAAAAAGGGGCAATGCTACTATCCTTTTTTCCACACTTGTGCTTCAAAGTAGCACCATAATCTTCATGATAGAGAGTCTCTTGTTTTGTCACTTTAATATACTAGTGGGAATTTTTCATTATAGAACTTGGCTTGTATATTCCAATAATGGGCCTCCTCAAGTGCCCTAGGTCTTCGTGAGCAAGCAAGTTGGATGCACACCCACTTAGTTTCTTTTGTTGAGCTTTCATATATTTATAGCTCTAGTGCATCCGTTGCATGGCAATCCCTACTCCTTGCATTAACATCAATCGATAGGCATCTCCATAGCTCATTGATAGCCTCGTTGATGTGATACTTTCTCCTTTTTTGTCTTCTCCACATAACCCCCATCATTATACTCTATTCCACCCATAGTGCTATATCCATGGCTCACGCTCCTGTATTGCGTGAAGGTTTATAAAGTTTGAGATTACTTAAGTATGAAACAATTTCTTGGCTTGTCATCGGGGTTGTGCATGATGAGAGCATTCTTGTGTGACGAAAATGGAGCATGACTAAACTATATGATTTTGTAGGGATGAACTTTCTTTGGCCATGTTATTTTGAGAGGACATAATTGCTTAGTTAGTATGCTTGAAGTATTATTATTTCTATGTCAATATTAAACTTTTTTCTTGAATCTTTCGGATCTGAATATTCATACCACAATTAAGAAGAATTACATTGAAATTATGCCTAGTAGCATTCCGCATCAAAAATTCTGTTTTTATCATTTACCTACTCGAGGACGAGCAGGAATTAAGCTTGGGGATGCTTGATACGTCTCCAACGTATCTATAATTTTTTATTGCTCCATGCTATATTATCTTCTGTTTTGGACATTATTGGGCTTTATTATTCACTTTTATATTATTTTTGGGACTAACCTATTAATCGGAAGCCCAGCCCAGAATTGCTGTTTTTTTGCCTATTTCAGAGTTTCGCAGAAAAAGAATATCAAACGGAGTCCAAACGGAATGAAACCTTCGGGAACGTGACTTTTGGAACGAACATGATCCAGGAGACTTGGACATCAACACCATAGCCTCTCGGATGAAGTGTGAGTAGTTTACCTCAGACCTTCGGGTCCATAGTTATTAGCTAGCTGGCTTCCACTCTCCTTTTGGATCTCAAGACAATGTTCTCCCCCTCTCTTGTGGAGATCTATTCGATGTAATCTTCTTTTGCGGTGTGTTTGTTGAGACCGATGAATTGTGGGTTTATGATCAAGTTCATCTATGAACAATATTTGAATCTTCTGAATTCTTTTATGTATGATTGGTTATCTTTGCAAGTCTCTTCGAATTATCAGTTTGGTTTGGCCTACTAGATTGATCTTTCTTGCAATGGGAGAAGTGCTTAGCTTTGGGTTCAATCTTGCGGTGTCCTTTCCCAGTGACAGTAGGGGAAGCAAGGCACGTATTGTATTGTTGCCATCGAGGATAACAAGATGTTTTTTTTATCATATTGCATGAATTTATCCCTCTACATCATGTCATCTTGCTTAAGGCGTTACTCTGTTCTTATGAACTTAATACTCTAGATGCATGTTGGATAGCGGTCGATGTGTGGAGTAATAGTAGTAGATGCAGTCAGGAGTCGGTCTACTTGTCTTGGACGTGTTGCCTATATACATGATCATACCTAGATATTCTCATAACGATGCTCAATTCTGTCAATTGCTCAACAGTAATTTGTTCACCCACCGTAAAATACTTATGCTCTTGAGAGAAGCCACTAGTGAAACCTATGGCCCCCGGGTCTATTTTCCATCATATTAATCTTCCAACACAGTTATTTCTTGCGCCGTTTTTATTTTACTTTCTTTACTTTGCATATTTATCATAAAAATACCAAAAATATTATCCTATCATATCTATCAGATCTCACTCTCGTAAGTGACCGTGTAGGGATTGACAACCCCTTATCGCGTTGGTTGCGAGGATTTATTTGTTTTGTGTAGGTGCGAGGGACTCGCGCGTAGCCTCCTACTGGATTGATACCTTGGTTCTCAAAAACTGAGGGAAATACTTATGCTACTTTGCTGCATCACCCTTTCCTCTTCAAGGGAAAACCAACGCAGTGCTCAAGAGGTAGCAAGAAGGATTTCTGGCGCCGTTGCCAGGGAGGTCTACGCAAAAGTCAACATACCAAGTACCCATCAGAAACCCTTATCTCCCGCATTACATTATTTGCCTTTTGCCTCTCGTTTTCCTCTCCCCCACTTCACCCTTGCCGTTTTATTCGCCCTTTTTCCGTTCGTCTTTTCGTTTGCCTTGATGTCTTACTTGGCTCGTTTGCTCGTTTGGTTGAAATAGTTGAGTATTTATTCCTAAATAGAGAAGCTAATATCTATGGATCCTCATCCGCTTGCCAATATTTTTAATAGATCCAATTATGATGAACCAATTCCTAGTGATTTGGATGCACTAGATTATCTTTATAAGGTTTTGCTTGAAATCCGTGAATCTGAAAATTGTGATGAAGTGCTTTATGAAGTGTTTCACGATAGATCATTGAATAAAAAGCATGATTGCAATGATTTTATTATAAATTCTATTGATGTAAATTATGCTAATAATATTCAAAACCCTAAGCTTGGGGATGCTAGTTTTTCTATGTCCACTACCTGTTGCAATAATCATGATTGGGGAGATTCTTCTTATGATCTTGAAAATTTATTTAAGCCCCATGATGAATATCAGATTGATAATAGTGTTTGCAATAATATTGAAAGTGGGTTTGGAAGAGTGTCAACTTTAGATCCCACATATTTGGATAATATTCAATCTTATGAAATTTTTGATAAAAGTGGGCTTGGAGAAATCATGACTTTAGTTAATGATAACCCCACTATTTTGGAAGAGTGTCAACTTCGCATGCATGTGGATCGTGTTGAGAATATGTTATGTGATAGCTATATTGTTGAATTTTCTTATGATCCTACAGGTAATTATTATGAGAGAGGAAAATATGGTTATAGAAATTTTCATGTTACTAAATTACCTCTCGTTATGTTGAGATTGGTATTGTTCCTTTCCGCTTCCTTGCATATGCTAGTTTTTGCTTGCTATGATAATTTGTTTTTCTATAAGATGCCTATGCATAGGAAGTATGTTAGACTTAGATGTGTTTGTTATGTGTTTTATGATGCTCTCTTTGTGCTTCCATTCTTGTCTTTCATGTGAGCATCATTAAAATTATCAATGCCTAGCTAAAAGGCTTTAAAGAAAAGCACTTTTTGGGAGACAACCCAATATTTTTCCTTGCTGTTATTCAATAAATATTTGATCTAGCCTCTGGTTAGATATGTTTTTATGTTTTAATTAGTGTTTGTGCCAAGTTAAACCTATAGGATCTTCTTGGATGATAGTTATTTGATCTTGCAGAAATTTCCAGAAACTTTCTGTTCATGAAAATAATTGTTAAAAATCACCAGAACGTGATAAAATATTTATTCCAATTTCTTCTTATCAATAAACAAATTGTCTAGGTCTTCCTATTTTTGCTGATTTTTTGGAGTTCCAGAAGTTTGCGTTAGTTACAGATTACTACAGACTGTTCTGTTTTTGACAGATTCTGTTTTTCGTGTGTTGTTTGCTTATTTTGATGAATCTATGGCTAGTAAAATAGTTTATAAACCATAGAGAAGTTGGAATACAGTAGGTTTAACACCAATATAAATAAATAATGAGTTCATTACAGTACCTTGAAGTGGTCTTTTGTTTTCTTTCACTAACGGAGCTCACGAGATTTTCTGTTAAGTTTTGTGTTGTGAAGTTTTCAAGTTTTGGGTAAAAGATTTGATGGATTATGGAACAAGGAGTGGCAAGAGCCTAAGCTTGGGGATGCCAATGGCACCCCCAAGATAATCTAAGGACACCAAAAAGCCAAAGCTTGGGGATGCCCCGGAAGGCATCCCCTCTTTCGTCTACTTCCATCGGTAACTTTACTTGGAGCTATGTTTTTATTCACCACATGATATGTGTTTTGCTTGGAGCGTCTTGTATGATTTGAGTCTTTTTTTTAGTTTACCACAATCATCTTTTCTGTACACACCTTTTGAGAGAGAGACACATGATTAGGAAATTATTAGAATACTCTATGTGCTTCACTTATATCTTTTGAGTTATATAGTTTTTGCTCTAGTACTTCACTTATATCTTTTAGAGCACGGTGGTGGATTTGTTTTATAGAAACTATTGATCTCTCTTGCTTCACTTAGATTATTTTGAGAGTTTTAAATACCATGGTAATTTTCTTAAATAATCCTAATACGCTAGGTATTCAATATTAGTAAAAACTTTCTTATGAGTGTGTTGAATACTAAGAAATGTTTGATGCTTGATAATTGTTTTGAGATATAAAGATGGTGATATTAGAGTCATGCTAGTTGAGTAGTTGTGAATTTGAGAGATACTTGTGTTAAAGTTTGTGATTCCCGTAGCATGCACGTATGGTGAACCATTATGTGATGAAGTCGGAGCATAATTTATTTATTGATTGTCTTCCTTATGAGTGGCGGTCGGGGACGAGTGATGGTCTTTTCCTACCAATCTATCCCCCTAGGAGCATGCGCGTAATACTTTGCTTTGATAACTTGTAGATTTTTGCAATAAGTATATGAGTTCTTTATGACTAATATTGAGTCCATGGATTATACGCACTTTCTTCCTTCTACCATTGCTAGCCTCTCTAATACCGCACAGTTTTCGCCGGTATCATACACCCACCATAAACATTCCTCAAAACAGCCACCATACCTACCTATCATGGCATTTCCATAGCCATTCCGAGATATATTGCCATGCAACTTACCACCATTCCGATTATTATGACACGCAACATCATTGTCATATTGCTTTGCTTGATCATGTAGTTGACATCGTATTTGTGGCAAAGCCACCATTCATAATTCCTTCATACATGTCACTCTTGATTCATTGCATATCCTGGTACACCGCCGGAGGCATTCACATAGAGTCATATTTTGTTCTAAGTATTGAGTTGTAATTGCTGAAGTTGTAACTAAAAGTGTGATGATCATCATTTTTAGAGCATTGTCCCAAGTGAGGAAAGGATGATGGAGACTATGATTCCCCCACAAGTCGGGATGAGACTCCGAACGAAAAAAGAGGCCATAAAAAAAGGCCCAAATAAAAAAATTATGAGAGAAAAAGAGAGAAGGGACAATGTTACTATCCTTTTACCACACTTGTGCTTCAAAGTAGCACCATGATCTTCATGATAGAGAGTCTCTCATTTTATCACTTTCATATACTAGTGGGAATTTTTCATTATAGAACTTGGCTTGTATATTCCAATGATGGGCTTTCTCAAAATGCCCTAGGTCTTCATGAGCAAGCGAGTTGGATGCACACCCACTTAGTTTCTTTTGTTGAGCTTTCATATACTTATATCTCTAGTGCATCCGTTGCATGGCAATCCCTACTCACTCACATTGATATCTATTGATGGGCATCTCCATAGCCCGTTGATACACCTAGTTGATGTGAGACTATCTTCTCCTTTTTTGTCTTCTCCACAACCACCATTCTATTCCACATATAGTGCTATGTCCATGGCTCACGCTCATGTATTGCGTGAAGATTGAAAAAGTTTGAGAACACCAAAAGTATGAAACAATTGCTTGGCTTGTCATCGGGGTTGTGAATGATTTAAATACTTTGTGTGGTTAAGATAGGACATAGCCAGACTATATGATTTTGTAGGGATAACTTTCTTTTGCCATGTTATTTTGAGAAGACATATTTGCTTAGTTAGTATGCTTGAAGTATTATTATTTTTTATGTCAATATTAAACTTTTGTCTTGAATCTTTCGGATCTGAATATTCATACCACAATTAAGAAGAATTACATTGAAATTATTCCTAGTAGCATTCCACATCAAAAATTCTGTTTTTATCATTTACCTACTCGAGGACGAGCAGGAATTAAGCTTGGGGATGCTTGATACGTCTCCAACGTATCTATAATTTTTGATTGCTCCATGCTATATTATCTTCTGTTTTGGACATTATTGGGCTTTATTATTCACTTTTATATTATTTTTGGGACTAACCTATTAACCGGAGGCCCAGCCCAGAATTGCTGTTTTTTTGCCTATTTCAGAGTTTCGCAGAAAAAGAATATCAAACGGAGTCCAAACGGAATGAAACCTTCGGGAACGTGATTTTCGGAACGAAAATGATCCAGAGGACTTGGACCCTACGTCAAGAAATCAAAGAGGAAGCCATGAGGTAGGGGGCGCGCCTACCCCCCTCTCAGGCGCGCTCTCCACCCTCGTGGGCCCCATGTTGCTCCACCGACGTACTCCTTCCTCCTATATATACCTACGTACCCCCAAATGATCAGATACGGAGCCAAAAACCTAATTCCACCGCCGCAACCTTCTGTACCCACGAGATCCCATCTTGGGGCCTGTTCCGGAGGTCCGCTGGAGGGGGCATCGATCACGGAGGGCTTCTACATCAACACCATAGCCTCTCCGATGAAGTGTGAGTAGTTTACCTCAAACCTTCGGGTCCATAGTTATTAGCTAGATGGCTTCTTCTCTCTTTTTGGATCTCAATACAATGTTCTCCCCCTCTCTCGTGGAGATCTATTCGATGTAATCTTCTTTTGCGGTGTGTTTGTTGAGACCGATGAATTGTGGGTTTATGATCAAGTTTATCTATGAACAATATTTGAATCTTCTGAATTCTTTTATGTATGATTGGTTATCTTTGCAAGTCTCTTCGAATTATGAGTTTGGTTTGGCCTACTAGATTGATCTTTCTTGCAATGGGAGAAGTGCTTAGCTTTGGGTTCAATCTTGCGGTGTCCTTTCCCAGTGACAGTAGGGGCAGTAAGGCACGTATTGTATTGTTGCCATCGAGGATAACAAGATGGGGTTTTTTATCATATTGCATGAATTTATCCCTCTACATCATGTCATCTTGCTTAAGGCGTTACTCTGTTCTTATGAACTTAATACTCTAGATGCATGCTGGATAGCGGTCGATGTGTGGAGTAATAGTTGTAGATGCAGGCAGGAGTTGGTCTACTTGTCTCGGACGTGATGCCTATATACATGATCATACCTAGATATTCTCATAACTATGCTCAATTCTGTCAATTGCTCAACAGTAATTTGTTCACCCACCGTAAAATACTTATGCTCTTGAGAGAAGCCACTAGTGAAACCTATGGCCCCCAGGTCTATTTTCCATCATATTAATCTTCCAACACTTTGTTATTTCTTGCGCCGTTTTTATTTTACTTTCTTTACTTTGCATCTTTATCATAAAAATACCAAAAATATTATCCTATCATATTTATCAGATCTCACTCTCGTAAGTGACCATGTAGGGATTGACAACCCCTAATCGCGTTGGTTGCGAGGATTTATTTGTTTTGTGTAGGTGCGAGGGACTCGCGCGTAGCCTCCTACTGGATCGATACCTTGGTTCTCAAAAACTGAGGGAAATACTTACGCTACTTTGCTGCATCACCGTTTCCTCTTCAAGGGAAAACCAACGCAGTGCTCAAGAGGTAGCACTCCCTCAGAACGACACCTAACCGAGCTACCGGGCAGACCTCCCTGGTCTATGGGGCAGAAGCAGTTATCCCCACGGAACTCATTTACGGGTCCCCTCGAGTGCTTACCTACGATGAAGTAGCGCAAGATCAGCACCGGCGTGACGATGCTGTGCTACTCGAGGAGAACCATCTCTGGGCTGCTACGCGTGCTGCACGCTACCTGCAAGCCCTACGTCGCTATCACAGCCGCAGGGTTCATGCCCGGTGTTTTGAGGAAGGTGACCTTGTCCTTAGGCGCGTTCAGTCCGCCAAGGGTACAAACAAGCTATCACCAAAGTGGGAAGGCCCTTACCGGGTGGTACGAGTTACCAGACCTGGCGTAGTCCGTCTGGAGACTGGAGATGGCACTCAGTTGCAAAACTAATGGAATATTGAGCAGCTCCGCAAGTACTACCCGTAAGGCGCGGCTGTCGGGCCCTGCCCGGCAGCCACCCTTTTGTACAGGCCTTGCATCAGCTGCATGTAACCCCTTGTATGAAGCCGGCGCGATGACCCCGTGCAAGGGAAAATAAAGAAGCGCAGTAGGGGGGCCCCCAACTAAGATTGCATGCATGCATGAACACATCAAGATCACTACACAAGCATTTCATGAGCATTTGCATATGCATCTAGATAGGACCGCATCCTGCATTGATTCTCATCTACATGAAGTTGCAGGTTCCTGTCGAGAACTCGGCTTCGTCAAGGAATGGGAAGATTGCCCGGCAGAGCGATCCTCGGCAAGCCAAACAGATAAGTTTTACCTCCTGGCCATTAGTGTTGTGTAAATCTATAACTTTGCATGAGAAAACCTCGCTTCTCTTTTGAGACTTAGGTGCTCCCATCCATGACTCGAACATTGCTTCGGTCAGGATGGTCGCAGTGGCCTTTGGTAAAAAGGAGTTGGTGGGGGGCTGGCCCCTCTGTTTGTTCCCCAACAGACGTAGGTCTCCAACAGACGAAGAGGCTGCCGGCAGGATAGCTTGCCGGAGAAAACCCGTTTATTTACATTAAAGAGGCACCTCAGCTCTACATGGACATACACATGCATGGGTTCCCGACAAAGTTCATTTTTTTCATTCATATGCTAATACAAGTACAAGCATTACAGAACACAAAGATGGACTCGAGGGATTACATTATTTGAATTAAAATTTGGCGATTGCCTACAAGTTCAAGATTGAAAAAAGATAAGTGCCCCGTTACACCTTTGCCCCTGTCCATCTCCTACAGGAAGAGGTCGAAGGGGCCGGAGGCGGGCATGGCTGGGATTCGGCGCCTCCCCAGGATCAGGACGATGCCGCTCCCCAGCAAGGAGAAAGAAACCGAAGGGCAGGCGAGGATGGCGATGTAAGTGCATCTAGTGCCCCTTAGTGATTTTGGTGTATTGAAGACTTATAGGTTAAGGGACTGATGCGTTTGTGAGTGTACACAGGTCTATGAGTCTATGAGGAGCTTGATATTTACAGAGAAAGTCAACCCCTAAAAATGAAGTTCTTCGACTGAAGACTTTGGATTTCTGAAGACTTTCCGAAGACTTTGAAAGTGAAGAAATTGGTGTGACCTTGAAGACTTGGTATTCATTCGAGGAACATGAAGCGTGAAGACTTTTGTTTTCGTAGTTCCATTTTCTTTTTCTTGAGTCATAGGAAACACCGTACTGTTAAAGGGGGTCGAGGAAATACTAAGGAAAAAAAAATTCCATGTGATGCTCAACTCAAAATCCTACACCTACCAATCCCTTCGAGTGAAGCCATTGGAAATCTTATACAGTTCAGTCAATTTCTTCAGTTACAGAGACAAAGTTCTTCTGGTCTCTGAGGAATTTGTTCTGACTAAGGAGTTAGGAATTCGCCAGTGCTGATTGCCTACACAGTGAGGATCATGATAGCCCTGAGGTATTTGATACTCAAAATTCCGACCGTTGCTGTGCTACGTGCCAGCTGTCCCAAAATATCTACCCACCTAACGGTCATATCATTGAAGGGCATTTATGTCTTATCATGTCGGGCTGCTCCCTAGGCTATAAATAGCTGCCCCCTGCAACCAATAGCTGGTTGGCTGCTCCGAGAGAAACTGACACTTGTCATTTGAGAGCATCCCATCCTCCGAGGACTTTGAACGAAAATCATCAAGTGAGGAAAACCCAAACCCAAACACCTACAAACCCAAAGTGATTGAGCATCACTGAAGAGATTGATCCCGCGTGGATTCGACGCTTGTTACCTTTGAAGACTGTGCTTCTTCCAGACGGTTAGGCATCATGGTCTAGAGCATCCAAGAGGAAATTATGGATCGCCGAGTTACCGAGTTTGTGAAGGTTTGGAAGTCTCCTGAAGACTTACCATGAGTGATTGGGCGAGGTCTGTGTGACCTTAGCTCAAGGAGAATACGGTGAGGACTGTGTGTCCGGGACTGTGTGTCCTCAGGTTTAAATACCTAGCCGCTCCAACCAGACGTACAACTGAGACAGCAGTTGGAACTGGTCTACCAAATCATTGTCTTCACCAAGCTTACTGGTTCTACTTCCTCAACTCTTTCATTTCCTCGTACCTATGTTGTGTACTTGTTCATTCCTGTTTGAAGACTTCGACTGAAGACTTTCTCAATTTCCTCAGTTCAATTTCTTCAGTCTATTTGTCTTCGTCCTGTGTTATCCTGTGTTTACGCTTTCTGTACTCTGTGCTTGTCTTCATTTCTTCATGATGACCATGCTTGTGTTCTGTTATGTTTACATCTGAGTACTTACTCCGCTGCAAGTAGTTCTTCACTTAGGAATTTCCTCACCCACAAATTCCTCAGTGAAGAATTCATAAAAATCGCCTATTCACCCCCTCTAGTCGATATAACGCACTTTCAATTGGTATAAGAGCAAGGTACTCCCTTGTTTTGTGTGATTTTGGTTTAACCGCCTGGAGTTTTAGTTATGTCGACCAAAGGTATGATCAAGGTCTCTGCTGGGTGTCCTACCTTCGATGGGACGGACTACCCCTACTAGAAGAATAAGATGCGAATGCATCTTGAGGCAATTGATAACGATCTCTGGTATGTTGTGGAAAATGGTGTTCCCTCAGTCTCACCTTCAATGAATGCTACTGATGTGAAGAGATTCAAGCAACTCGATTCCCAAGCGAAGAACATCATATGTGGCCATCTGAGCAAAGGGAAGTATGGAAGAGTGAGTGCTTTGGAAACTGCTAAGCTTATCTGGGATAGGCTGTGTCCAAGGTCAATGAAGGAGTCTCAACTCAACGTGACTCTCGAGTTGACGTTCTTCGCAATCTCTTCAACCGCTTCAAAAGACTCGACAATGAAAATGTTTAGCAAACCTTCGATCGCCTCACTGACATCTCAAATGAGCTTCAAGCACTCGGTGCCACTAACATCACCGACGATGAGGTGGTGAAGAAGTTGCTGAGATCGCTTGATTCCTCATTCGATACTTTGGCACTGATGATACAAGAACGTGGAGATTACAAGTCACTTGATCCCGCTGATATCCTCGAGAGGCTAAATACTCATGAGTTCCAGCTTGCTGAGAACAGATATCTCTATGGTTTGAGCTATGGCAGATCACGTGCCCTGAAGGCCAAGGCAGTTTCTGAGTCTGAAGATGAAGATTCTTGTAGCAGCCTTGGTGATCCTGAAGAACTGAGCCAGGAACTAGCACTGCTCCTGAAGAAATTTTAGAAGTTCTCAAGACATGGTCGCTTTGGAAAATCCTCAAGGAGCAATGATTCCTCATCCAGTGACTACAAGAAGAGGCTATGCCACAAATGCAAGAAACCTGGTCAGTACATTCAAGATTGTCCTCAGTGGGAAAAGGAATCAAAGAAGAAGAAATACAAGGATTACAGTTCTGATGATGCGAAGAAGAAGAAGAAATCTTCAAAGTCTTCATCATCAAAATCCTCAAAGTCTTCATCGCATAAGAAGAGCAGCACCAACAAGGCTCGGGCATTCATTGACAAAGAAATGGACTCCGAGGCTGAATCTGAGGAACATGAGGAAGAGGAGGCATCTGAGGAGTCCGAGTCCGGTGTGGCGAGCCTAGCTCTCGCTACTGCATTCGTCAGCAAATCCATCTTCAACTCTGAAGAAAATGCCTTCACCAACAAGGTTGATGAAGGAAATGATGACTACGCTCCCACCTATTGCTTCATGGCAAAGGTGCCAAGGTACTCAAATATACCTCCTCTGAATCAAGTGAGGATGAATCTGATGAAAACCTAAAGTCCATCTATTCTGAACTTGCTAAGATTTCTGTGAAACAACAAAAGGCTCTTGAAAAGGTTCAAAATATGCTAGACAAAAGTGATGATATGTTGGGTGAAGAAATGGATTGCACTAAAACCTTGACTGAAAATCTTCAGAGACTTCAGTCTAGGTTTGAAAACCTTCAAGGTCATCATAACACTCTCTTATCTGATCATGAGAAGCTTTCTTATGAATTTCTTCAAAGAAAGCAAGATCTTGAAAAGCTAAGAGTGAGTTATGAAGATCTTCAAAAGGAGCGCGATTCATTACTTGCTCAACAAATCAGCGCTTCCCAGGAAGAATTCATTCCTCCATGTTTGAAGTGCATTGAACGTGAATCTGCTAATTCTTCACCTGAATGTTCAAATGCTTCTAATGTTAAAAATTCTTCACCCGTCTCTGCTATCACTAATTCCTCATCTGAGGACATTGCTAGTATCACTGATGATGCAGGGCTGAAGGAATTGTACATGACAGGCATGTACAAAAGCCCCAAAGGGCATCAGGCTCTTTGTGATGTGCTTAAAAAGCAGATCCTTAACAGGAACCCTAGGAAAGAGGGTATTGCGTTTGAGAGGAAACTTAACGCTGATGGGACTTACTGTAAGCCTGAGCAGTATCCCAAAACCTCATGGGTTGCTGCAAAGGGACCTCCAGTAGATCCATCTACTTTATCTGGCTTTACATGTGAATCTCCTCATTCTTCTGATGAGTCATTTCACTCCAACTATAAACTGTTCAAAAATCAGAATGGTGAAGTATTTGCTAGATATGTTGGCACAAACTGCAGGAACGGTTCCCCTATGAAGAAAATCTGGGTTCCCAAAAGGTGCCTTGAAAATCTTCAGGTGAATGTCATCATGACACCACCTGTGAAGAATAGGAACCCCAGATCAAATTCTTCATATGGACCAAATTCTTCATATGGATCCAAGTCCTCATACGGACCAAATTTCTCACGTGGATCAAATTCCTCAAAAGGATCAAAGTCCTCATATGAACATCATCGTGCTAACACCTCTGTTTCGCAGGGAAGAGCTAAGGGCTATGAATATGAGCATTATTCTTGTACTCATTATGTTCATAAGTCCTCGAAGAATTTCTCTGCTTATTCATATGCTTATCCTAACTCCTCTTATGTGAAACGAAGTGGACTGGCTTCTATGCCACCTTTCTCGTATGGAGCTCGTAGAGTGATGAACTCTTTGCCACCCCTTCAGATGTGGGTGGTGAAGAAAAAGAACTAATCTCTTATGCAGGGTCAGGTTTCCAGACGTGCTTAAACGTCTGAAGAATTTGCTAGAGACCTGAAAATGCCTGATAGGACGCATGCTAATCATGAAGAAATGAATCTTCATTTCTCACGCCCTCATACTGTTTTATCTGTTCTATTGGTTGATGAAATTGATCTGATGAAATTGATGTCATATTCTTCACTGATGAAGTATATGAGTTCATAAGCTGCACTAATTCATCTGCAGGATGATCAACCCAAAGCCAATGAGTGGGTCCTGGATAGTGGATGTACAAATCACATGAATGGTGACAAGAATCTATTGATGGATGTTCCCTTATCTCCATCGCATCTAAAGCATATCATCTTCGCTGACAAAGGCAAAAGTCAGGTATTGGGTCTAGGTAAGGTTGCGATCTCAAAGGATCGACACATGGACAAAGTCATGCTTGTCGAGTCCTTAGGATACAACTGTCGGCGTTCTGGGAATGGGGGTCCCCAGACTTGCCTGCCTGCGGCCCACAGCGTGGCCAGGCAGCGAGCCGTATGGCCCATATTCGTCAACAAGGCACCCAAGACCCTTGTAACGCCCGGATAATCATGCTACAGTAATCTCACGCTAATCTTGCCACGTCACCTCCGTTACTGTTGCTAACCTCGCAGCATTTCGAAACGGAGTCAAATTCAAATTTAAAATTAAATCAAACGATAAAAGTTTTCAAACATCAAAACAAAAATGTTCGGTGGGTGCCAAATAATACACTTGTAATTATTGTGGAGAAAACTCCTTTTTAGAAAATGCCTAAGTATTTTAAAATGGATTAAAAGGTGAGAGAAAATAAATAAAAGAAAATGCAAAACAAAACAGAAAAAAAGGGAAAACAACCCCCCCGGTTGGGTCTCGGCCCAGCTGGCCACTGGGCAAGCCAGGCCGGCCCAGCCGGCCCACCCCCCTGCTGCCCTTGGCCTATTAGGCCCCCGCCCGACCAAACCCTAACCTACCCCGTCGCCCCACTCCCCCCCACGTCGTTCCCCCACTCCCCTCCGTCCCGATCTGGACACCGCCGCCCCGGCCCCGTCGCCTTCCCCCGCGCTAGGACGCCGCCGCCTCGCCGGAGCGCTCTCCCCCGCCGGACTGCCTCCCCTACGCCGCCGTCCCCGCCATCCCCCTCGATCCCCCCTGCCGTGACCCTGCATACCCACGGTGAGGCCACCGGCCTCCGTCGCCCGCCCCCCTCTCCTCTCGGTCACCGCTGCCCCGCTCGCGCTCCGGCGCGCCCAGACGCGCCCCCGCCGCGCCTGGCAACGCACCGCGCTCACCGTCGCGCCCTCACCCTGGCTCTGCCTCGCTTCGCCCGCGCCTTGTTCGACCTCGCCTCGCGCCGCGCGCCCCCCCTTTCCCCCGTGCGCCGCGCGCCCGAGCTCCGGACGGGCTCGCGTCCGCCGCGCTCCTCGCCGTGAGCCCCGCCTCCCCTGCTGCTGCTCCACGCTGGCGCGCCGCCCTGGCCCCCTGCTCCCTGGTCGCCGGCGCCCCGCAGCGCCCAAATCGGGTGCGCCCCGCGGGCCAGTGCTCGTTCGGGCTGGGCCCGATAGCCCAGCACCCAATTGCCCCCCTAGCCCAATGACAAACGGGCCCCAGCGCCCCAGAACGGTTTTATAAAAATAAAAATAAAATAATAAATAAAATAAATTAATAATAATAATAATAATAATAAGAATAATTAATTAATAAAAATAATAAATAAAATAAAAATAAAAATAAAAATAAAATAATAAATAAAATAAATTAATAATAATAATAAATTAATTAATAAAAATTAATAAATAAATAAATAAAGAAAATAAAAATGAAAAAAATAATTTTAATTAATTAATTAATTAGTTAACTAAATTAATTAAGTTAATTAATCCTGTTTAAATTAATTAAGCAGTAATTATTTAGCTAAACACTAATTAACCTAAACAGTGAATGACAGGTGGGTCCCACAGGTCAGTTGACTTAGTCAACCCTTGTTGACTGCTGATGTCAGCATGACATCATGCTGATGTCATAAATCCAAATTTCGAATTAAATTAAATAATTAATTAACTTCCAGAAATTAATAAAATCTTTAGAAAATCATATCTTTTAATCCGTAACTCGGATTAAAATATTTTCAACATGAAAGTTGCTCAGAACGACGAGACGAATCCGAATACGCAGTCCGTTCGTCCACCACACCTCCCTAACCTATCGAACTAGCAACTTTCCCCCTCCGGTCCGTCTGTCCGAAAACGCGAAACATCGGGAATACTTTCCCGGATGTTCCCCCCTTCGCCGGTACCACCTACTGTCGCGTTAGGACATACCTCGCACTGTTCATTGTCATGTCACGCATCATCATGCTTATGTTTGCATTGTATTTACTGTTTCTTCCCCCCTCTTCTCTCCGGTAGACTACGAGACCGACACTGCTGCTGCCCAGTTCGACTACGGAGTTGACGACCCCTCCTACTTGCCAGAGCAACCAGGCAAGCCCCCCCCTTGATCACCAGATATCGCCTATTCTTCTCTATACTGCTTGCATTAGAGTAGTGTAGCATGTTACTGCTTTTCGATATCCTATCCTGATGCATAGCCTATCCTTGCTACTACTGTTGATACCTTTACCTGCAATCTTACATGCTTAGTATAGGATGCTAGATTTCCATCAGTGGCCCTACATTCTTGTCCGTCTACTGTGCTATACTATCGGGCCGTGATCACCTGGGCGGTGATCACGGGTATATACTTATATACTATATACATGACACGTGTGATGACTAAAGTCGGGTCGGCTCGTAGGAGTACCCGCAAGTGGATCTTTGTGGCGGAGCGACAGGGCAGGTTGAGACCGCCTAGGTGAGAGGTGGGCCTGGCCCTGGTCGGCGTTCGCGGATACTTAACACGCATAACGAGATCTTGGTATTTGATCTGAGTCTGGCCATTTGGTCTATACGCACTAGCCATCTACGCGGGAGTAGTTATGGGTATCCCGGCGTCGTGGTATCAGCCGAAGCCTTCGTGACGTCAGCGACTGAGTGGCGCGCGCCGGATTGGACTGGAACGCCACTAGGCTAGGTCTGCTTCCAGCCGCGTATGCAACGTGCAGGTGTGCATAGGGCGATGGGCCCAGACCCCTGCGCGCATAGGGTTAGACCGGCGTGCTGACCTCTCTGTTGTGCTTAGGTGGGGCTGCGACGCGTTGATCTTACGAGGCCGGGCATGACCCAGAAAAGTGTGTCCGGCCAAATGGGATCGAGCGTGTTGGGTTATGTGGTGCACCCCTGCAGGGAAGTTTATCTATTCGAATAGCCGTGTCCCTCGGTAAAAGGACGACCCGGAGTTGTACCTTGATCTTATGACAACTAGAACTGGATACTGAATAAAATACACCCTTCCAAGTGCCAGATACAACCCGGTGATCGCTCTCTAACAGGGCGACGAGGAGGGGATCGCCGGGTAGGATTATGCTAAGCGATACTACTTGGAGGACTTCAATCTACTCTCTTCTACATGCTGCAAGATGGAGATGACCAGAAGCGTAGTCTTCGACAGGACTAGCTATCCCCCTTTTATTCTGGCATTCTGCAGTTCAGTCCACTGATATGCCCCTTTACACATATACCCATGCATATGTAGTGTAGTTCCTTGCTTGCGAGTACTTTGGATGAGTACTCATGGTTGCTTCTCTCCCTCTTTTCCCCCTTTTCCTTTCTATCTGGTTGTCACAATCAGATGTTGGGGTCCAGGAGCCAGACGCCACCATCGACGATGACACCTACGATGCTGGAGGTGCCTACTACTACGTGCAGGCCGCTGACGACGATCAGGAGTAGTTAGGAGGATCCCAGGCAGGAGGCCTGCGCCTCGTTCGATCTGTATCCCAGTTTGTGCTAGCCTTCTTAAGGCAAACTTGTTTAACTTATGTCTGTACTCAGATATTGTTGCTTCCGCTGACTCGTCTGTGATCGAGCACTTGTATTCGAGCCCTCGAGGCCCCTGGCTTGTATTATGATGCTTGTATGACTTATTTATGTTTTAGAGTTGTGTTGTGATATCTTCCCGTGAGTCCCTGATCTTGGTCGTACACATTTGCGTGCATGATTAGTGTACGGTCAAATCGGGGGCGTCACAACCCTCGCGAGGGTCCAAGCCTCGTGAGGCGGACGACGCAAGACCTCCTCTGGAGTTGCCTAGCCAGGCAGGCTCACGAGGAGTGGAGATATCAAGGCAAGGCAAACCTCACGAGGCTCTCGTGATGTGAGCCATGACGAACGGTACCAGGTGGGTGCCAGGCGGGCACCAGTGCGCACAACGTCCTTATTTCCTCTTTGGTGCTAAGGAGGCCAGCGCAGGCGAAGAGTACCGAGGCATCAGGCAAAGGTTGCCATATTGGTGCAACGAGACCAAGACCAGGAGGACAGCAAGACGGAGGTCATCATGGAGCCCAAGACGGCGTCACCCCAGAGCTTTTCGCAGGCGAAGACCGCTTTTGTCAGGATAGCTTGTACTAGCTGTCCCCCTTCAAATTTGGCCGCCGTTGTTGGCTTCCTTCCCGCTCGATATTTGGGAAGAGGACCAGGGCCTATATAACTAGAGCTAGCCACCACAGTAGAGGCATCGAATCCTCATGCCACAAGTTCACAAGCACAAGAACAACTCAACCTCAGGAGGCTGTTCTTCCCTTGTACTGTTCATCATCAGCCCGAGAGGCAATCCACCACCACCACACTGGAGTAGGGTATTTGTAACACCCCGGATGTAACTTGCCATATTTGTAACTCCGACTCTTGCCATTTTCGGCTATGTGCTATGTTATTTCCTCCGTTGTCGGGTTTTGTCTTTCGTTTTGTATTTTGTCATGTCATGTTTTTCATATCATGTCATCATGTGCATTGCATTTTCATACGTGTTCGTCTCTTGCATCCGAGCATTTTCCCCGTTGTCCGTTTTGTAATCCGGCGCTCCTATCTCCTCCGGCGCATCCATTTTGTTTATTTCGTGTGCGGGCGTCAAACTTTCTTGGAATGGACCGAGGCTTGTCAAGTGGCCTTAATATACCACCCGGAGACCACCGGTCAAGTTTCGTTCCATTTGGAGGTCGTTTGGTACTCCAACGGTTAACCGGGCATCCGTCATGTCCATTTGTGTGTCCAGCAAAACCCCCCTCAAAACCAGCCCAAAACCCACCAAACTCTCTTCCATGCTCTAGGTCGTTCGATCACGATCGTGTGGGCGAAAACCGCACCTCATTTGGAGCCTCCTAGCTCCCTCTACCTATAAATATGTGAGCATCCCGAAAAACGAAATCGGAGATCAACCCTAGCGTCTTCCACCTCGCGCCGCTGGACAAAGTCCACCCGCGCCGGACACGTCCGCCCGCGCCGACCGACGAATCGCGCGCCGCCACCTGTCGCCGCCGGATCTCCACCGCGCCGGCCCGCCCGCCCCGTCGCGGGCCCGCCGGCTCGAACCCTCGCCGCCCCGCGCCCCGCGCCTGCCGCCTCCACCGCGCCCGCGCCGCCGCCGCCGCGGCCATCGCCGCCGCCCGCGCCGTGCTCGCCCGCCACTGGCTGCCGCCGCCGCACGCCCGCGCCCCTCGCCGCCCGGCGCCGTGCTCCACCGCCGCGCCCTCCGACCTCCCCTCCTCCTCCGGCGTCGGTCGCCATCGCCGGCCACCTATCCTCCTCCGGCCGTCGCCGGCGAGGCCGAGCACGAGCCACGGGCTCGATCCAGATCCGGAGCCGTACGGTTGACTTTTCCCCCGAGCCCCTCAAAAATTTCCCAAGTTTTTGCATTTTTTAATATTATGTGCACTTGTTCCTCGTTGCATAACTCACTGTGCGTAGCTTCGATTCATGCGTGTAATATGTCAAATTGTTCGTCTCGTGATGCTCTTCACTTTGTTAAATTGCACCAAATTCATTAGAGGTCATCTTGATGCCCAAATCTCTGTTGGAAGAGGGCTAGTTGCTGTTATCTTCTGGTTCTTGACAGAACTTGGAGATTTGTCATTTTTGTATCATTTAATCTGTGCATCTTATGGGCATGAGCTCTACATGTGTTTTGAAGTATGCCATGCCATCTTTCCAAGGGTGTATGCCATGTATTTTTGTGATCTCTGTGGTGACTAGCACAAGCATGCAAAGTAGGCTCCGTAATGTTTCTGATTTCAGGGACTTGGTGATTTCTCTAAGTCCTTGTCTGCTGTTATTTTGTTGCCATGTAAACTTGATGCTACAGAGAGATCCATGCATATTTTGGTGATATTCAGTAAGGATGTTTTGTAGCTATTGTTGTACTTGATCCATTACTGCCCTTTTTTGCAATTATGGAGTGCCATAGCATGACACAATCTTGCTCTACTTTTGCTATAAAATATTTCTGGCAGATTCTTATCATGATATGCAATTTTGCCAAGCTTATTGTAGTTGATCCGTACATGCTTTGCTCTTGTTCTTGCCATGGATAGCTTGACAAACATGCTATATTTCTGTAGGTATGCTTGTTTGGTCATGCATTGGTCTGTAGTGAGTGCATCAAGCTCACAAAGAGGCCTACATATTATTATTTCTGCCATGCTCTGTTTTCTGCCAAGTCTGGAACCTGTTAACGAAACTTGCTATGTTTACATGCTTGCCATCATATCTTCTACTTCTTTTTGGCTTATGGTCAGTAAGGGACTTTTGTCATATGCATTTAGTAGAACACTCCCATGCCTTGTTTTGCTATATTAAGTTTCTGTAGCATGTTGATTTCGTGCTCCGAACATTGCTACCTGATGCTGTTTTCTGCCATGTCCAGTTTTTCACCAAGTCTGTGAACCTGTTATCTTTTGCACTTTTGCCATGCTTGTTTGAGCTTGATATGTTGTGAACTAGCAGTAGATCAGTGTTAATCTTTTGTCAAGCATCTCCTTTAGATTACTTCCATGTGCGTTGTTGCTTTGCTGGAGTGCTGTAGCATTGTTGTTTGTTGCATTTTAAGTGCTATCATGCTGTTAATCGCAGATTCGTGTCATTCTTGTTTTGCTTGCCATTTGCAAACCGTGCATCCGTTTCCGGTGATCTTTATATCGATTTCGACCGAAATCATCTCATCTTTCCAGTGGCATGCTTGGTTTGCCAAGTTACTGCCATGTTCATCATTTTCCTTCGGAGCACGCATATGCATCGCATATCATATCTTGCATATCATACATGTTTTGCATCATGTTGCTTGTGCATTCCTCGTGGTTGATTGTGGTTCCGTTTGCTTGTGTTCTTGTCTTGGGTAGAGCCGGGAGACGAGTTCGTGAACGAGGAACCTGTCGAGTACGCTTACGAGGATCAAGCTTTCGACAACTCTGAGAACCTTGCAGGCAAAATGACCACCCCTCGAAATCACTTCTATCTTTGCTTTGCTAGTTGTTCGCTCTATTGCCATGCTACGCTACCTATCAGTTGCTATATCATGTCACCCATTTTGCCATGTCAGCCTCTAACCATCTTTTCCTAGCAAACCGTTGTTTGGCTAAGTTACCGCTTTTGCTCAGCCCTTCTTATAGCGTTGCTAGTTGCAGGTGAAGTTGAAGTTTGTTCCATGTTGGAACATGGATATCTTGGGATATCACAATATCTCTTATTTAATTAATGCATCTATATATTTGGTAAAGGGTGGAAGGCTCGGCCTTATGCCTGGTGTTTTGTTCCACTCTTGCCGCTCTAGTTAGTGAGATACCGGGATTATGTTTCTTGAGTTTGCGTTCCTTACGCGGTCGGGTGATTTATGGGACCCCCTTGACAGTTCACCTTGAATAAAACTCCTCCAGCAAGGCCCAACCTTGGTTTTACCATTTGCCACCTAAGCCTTTTCCCCCGGGTTTTCGCGAGCCCGAGGGTCATCTTTATTTTAAACCCCCAGACCAGTGCTCCTTCGAGTGCTGGCCCAAACCGAGCGATGTCCGGCGCCCCCTGGGCAACCAGGTCTATGGCAACCCGACGTCTGGCTCATCCGTTGTGCCCTGAGAATGAGATATGTGCAGCTCCTATCGGGATTTGTCGGCACATTCAGGGGCTTTGCTGGTCTTGTTTTACCATTGTCGAAATGTCTTGTAAACCGGGATTCCGAGACTGATCGGGTCTTTCCGGGAGAAGGTTTATCCTTCGTTGACCGTGAGAGCTTATGATGGGCTAAGTTGGGACACCGCTGCAGGGTATTATCTTTCGAAAGCCGTGCCCGCGGTTATGAGGCAGATGGGAATTTGTTAATGTCCGGTTGTAGAGACCTTGTCACTTGACCCAAGTAAAATACATCAACTGCGTGTGTAGCCGTGATGGTCTCTTCTCGGCGGAGTCCGGGAAGTGAACACGGTCTGAGTTATGTATGACGTAAGTAGGAGTTCAGGATCACTTCTTGGTCATTGCTAGATGACGACCCTTCCGTTGCTTCTCTTCTCGCTCTCTCTTGCGTATGTTAGCCACCATATATGCTTATTGCCGCTGCAGCTCCACCTCACTACACCTTCCATTCCTATAAGCTTAAATAGTCTTGATCTCGCGGGTGTGAGATTGCTGAGTCCTCGTGACTCACAGATTCTACCAAAACAGTTGCAGGTGCCGATGATGCCAGTGCAGATGATGGGGTCGATCTCAAGTGGGAGTTCGACGAGGAACATGGTCGTTACTATGTGTCTTTTCCTGATGATCAGTAGTGGAGCCCAGTTGGGACGATCGGGGATCTAGCATTTGGGGTTGTCTTATTTTCATCTGGATTTTGACCGTAGTCGGTCTATATGATTGTATTTTGGATGATGTATGAATTATATTCATGTATTGTGTGAAGTGGCGATTGTAAGCCAACTCTTTATCCCATTCTTGTTCATTACATGGGATTGTGTGAAGATGACCCTTCTTGCGACAAAACCACTATGCGGTTATGCCTCTAAGTCGTGCCTCGACACGTGGGAGATATAGCCGCATCGTGGGCGTTACAGTATTACACCACAACAGTGGCCCGAACCTGTATAAACCTCGTGTCTTCCTATGTTGCGAGTTCATCGAGTTCATCCACGAGATCGTAGCGAGCTAGAGCGTAGATCGGTAGGAGGGAAATACTTCGTGCGTACCCAGTGTTCGAACCTTAAGGGTTTGCCGGAACCCCACATCCAACATTTGGCGCGCCAGGTAGGGGGTGCGCCGTAGTTTCCCTTCCATCAGTTCGTTGCTCCATCGCTCCGTCGTTTCCACGGCGGATGCTCGCCGTGCTCGAGCTGAGCGTCGGGCTGCCCTATCCGCCCGCGTCGCTCAGACGGCTCCTGTAGGCGGGCCACCCCGTCGTTCTCTGTCTCCCGCCGCCAACGCTGCCACCGGCTCGGCGGGGAATGAGCAGCAAGCATCCTCGCTGCATCCTTCGGTGCGGCAAGACGTCCGCACCGCTACTCCATCACTTACCCCTGCCGGTTTCTCGTCTCACGCGCACCGCGCTCCCATGGAGGCATGGGCCGCGCTCATCGCGACGAACGAGCTCCTGCGTTACCGCCCCGTCGACAACCTCTATGAGGGGTGGCTCGACCGCGTCGCCGAGCTTGTCCGCGCCGCAGGGGGCTCTCCGGCGCCGTCCCACTCTCTGCCTCCCCCTCAACCAGCCGCGGGCGACGGGGCTCATGGCATGCCTCCACCACATCGGCCCCAAGACGGCACCTTGGCACCAAGGCGCGCGCCTCCGCGGCGTGATCCACCGCGCCCGGCGCCCGTGCGTGAAGAAAGAAGCTGCCAAGAAATCCCGCGGCCGCGAGAAGCTGCGCCGGCGCTCCCCGCGCCACCTCGTCAAGACCGCGTGCCGCCTGCAGTGGCACAGCGCGGACCTCGCCAAGACCAAGCTCCACCTCAGAAGCGGGCCCCGGCGACCACGGCCGGCTGCCGTGCCTTCACCCCCGAGTTGCGTAGCGTCGCCTGGCCAGGCAAGTTCAAACCAGATCTGCCTCCTCGCTACGACGGCACCGCCGACCCCGCGGAGTTCCTGCAGCTCTATGAGCTGAGCACCGAAGCGGCCAACAGCGACGAAAAAGTCATGGCGAACCGGTTTCCCATGGCTCTCAAGGATGGGGCCCGCTCCTGGCTCCTGAACCTGCAGCACGGCTCGATCTCCTCCTGGGACGAGATGCGTGACCGCTTCGTCGCCAACTTCCAGGGCACTCGCGACCGCCCTCCGGCCGCGGATGACCTACGCCGCATCAAGCAACAACCAGGAGAGACCCTCCAGAAGTACATTCAGCGCTTCAACAACACCCACCTCAAGATCCCCAAGGTCACAGACGAAGCCATCATCTCCGCGTTCTCGGACGGAGTCCGTGATGTCAAGATGAAGGAAGAACTCGCTATCCACGAGGAGCTTTGCACATCTCACGAGCTGTTCAACCTGGCGACCAAGTGCGCAAGAGCAGAGGAGGGGCGCCTTTCCCTCCTTGAGCTGCCAGCTGCAGGAGCGGAGGAGAAGAAGGCCAATGCCAAGGACGTGAAGCGTAAAGAGGCAGTGGTGCTCGCAGCGGAGCCTGACACCAAGCGAGGCAGAGATCAGCCCGAGTCATCCAAGAACGGCCGACCGTTCTGCGCCTTCCACAACCTGAACACCCACAACACCAGCGACTGCCAAGAGCTCAGAGCCATACGGGAAGGACGCTACGGTCGACGCCCCGAGCGCAACGACCGGGGCTATGGCCGCGGAGGAGGACGCGGAGGCGGACGCTGGGACGACCGTAGCCCGCGCCAGGAGTGGCGCGACCGGCCTCTTGAGGACCGCTGGCAGGACCAACCTCGCGAGGGTGCCTGGAGGGACCAGCCTCGTGAGGATCGCCCCCAGGGCAACGCTAGTCTTCCTCCGCTGCCGCCGCCAAGGAGGAACGACGACCACCACCAGGAGGAGGGGGCTGGGGGCTTCCAGGAGCCGCGTGCGACCGCCTGCATCTTGGGCGGTGCCCAGGCCCCAGCCTCTCAGTGCATCTTCAAACAGTTCGCTCGCGAGGTGAACGTGGTGCTCCCCAAGCTCGAGGCCACGCGCCCGCTCAGGTGGTCCCAATGTGCCATCACCTTCAACTCAGCAGACCAGCTCAAGTGCGCAGCCACCACTGGCGCCCTCCCTATGTTGTGTTCCCCGGTCATCAGCAATGTGCAAGTCACCAAGACTCTCATCGACGGTGGCGCAGGGCTCAACATCCTGTCCGTCGACACGTTCGACAACCTCCAAGTGCCATATGAGCAGCTCCAGCCAACCAAGCCTTTCTCAGGAGTGACCAACGGTTCCACCACACCAATAGGGCAGGTCCGCCTGCATGTCACCTTCGGGGAGCGCAAGAACTATTGCACCGAGCTCATCGACTTCGACGTCACGCACATCCGCCTGCCGTACAATGCCATCCTCGGGTATCCAGGCCTGGCCAAGTTCATGGCAGGTCACCCATCACGGCTACAACGTTCTCAAGATGCCAGGAAGTGGAGGAATCATCATGGTCCCATGTGAAGAGAGGGATGCGGTGTGCTCCCTTTAGCGCGCCGTTCAAGCCGCAACAATCGACGACCCCGATAGCAGGAGTGAAGGCCCTCCGGAGGCCATCCCCAAGAAGAAGCAGCTGCGTCGAGCAGGATCTCAGGAGGGTGGCGACGCAGCTGGAGCCTCGTCAAGATTAGCGCCCGCTCCAGGGGCGCCTCCCTCTGTCGCATAGGAAGGCGCGCCCGACGCCCTCCTCGGGCAGGGCTCGGGGGCTCTCTTCTGGAGAGCCTCAGACCTTGCCAACCTCATGAGGGAGGCGCTTGGGCACCACTTGGAAGCGTGCCTCACGGCACACTTTCCTCAGGAGAGCATAGAGCAAGGAGTGCCCACCACCAGGAGTTCATCACCAAGACTACCCAGGAACTGCAAGAAGCAAGAGCCATGCGCGGCCATAGCCGCTCACAAGGCACAGTTCCCCATCCAGGCGAGGATGCCAGGCTGCGTGTCTGCGTCGACGTCCCAGGGCTCAACAGGGCCGCATCTTAGGAGCGCTTCTGGCCATCGCATGTGGGCCACTGCGAGGGTCCACCACACAGCTACGTTCGCATGCCCTTCGGCTTGCCAAGCGCAGCGTCAGCCTATTAGCGCAACGTGCGGCATGTCCTAGCGGCTCAGGAGGCCAGATTCCACGCCATCCAGGAGGAGATGGAGACGGTCTTCAGGGAACCTCCTGAACCCCCAGAGCCTCCCGAGGCTCAGGGTCCCGGTGGCTCATGAGGAGCCATTCCTTCAACGCGCGGCTTCAGCTGCACCAACTCTACTTCGTCTACAGAACCAGGTGACATCTTCCAAGTTCGTTTAAGCTGGGAGCGCCCCTCAGGCCGCATTATTCCCAGGCCGCATGGGTCCGTCCCTGTGGCATGTATCCCTTTTGCTTAAGTCTTTAGCTTACTTTGCTAGGGGCGCCCCTCGGGCTGCATCATCCCAAGCCGCTCGGGCCAGACCCGGTGGTGTGTATCTTCCTGCATTTATCCAAGCTGATCTGCTCTTCATGCTTAACCTGCCAGCGGCTATCGCCCGCTCGATTGCCGCCTGCCGCGGGCCTGTTCTTCCCATGCAATTCGCTTGCATGTTAAAAGGGGGGTTCCTGAGCATCACGACTTAGGAGCTCTTACTGGCTCTCCAGCCCTCACCCCCTGGCCTTGACCACGGCATCGCGACCTGGCATACCAGCGGCGGCTGAGCTCGCTCGAGGGCCGGGACCTGAGGACGTAGAGTGCTTGCATCTAACTGCCTTGCAGGAACACACAGTCACCAATACTCAAGACCAGGTGCAACCCACCTTGAGGTAGGGCCTCGTGAGTCCCGCGCTGGCTCACGAGTGCCCAGATACACCTCGCAGCCTTGCCGTGCAAGCCACGTGTCAGGGCGGGGCTGTACACACCCTGGGGGCTCCTCCCAGAGAGGGCCCCCATCCCACGCCCAAGTGGAAGCACCATGCTCCGCGCTGGCTGTCGACACTGCCGAGGAGCGGCTATGCCCGTGCACAAGCGGAAGCACTATGCTCCGCTGGTGATAAACAACTGAGGGCGACCCCACGGTCGTGCCAACCTCAGGGAGCCCAGAGCTCAACGCCCAGCCTTACCGCAACGCCTCCACTCTGGAAAGCCGCGCATGGGGGCTGGGCACAGGGGCTGCGCTCGGCTCACGCCCAAGCGCACGCCACCTAACCAGGTCCCCGGACCTCGACATCGCGCGCCCCTCCCGAGGCCTCGGCGAGGGCAGGTATGGGAATTGTTTGCAAGTCAAGGGGGACTCCTGAGCATCGCGACTCAGGAGCCTAAATGGTCATGTAGCCCCTCACTCCTTGGTCCGTCTTGGTCTCTGGTCGGCCCAATGGCGGTTGGGGTATGCGCGGGGCCAGGCTCTGCCGACGTAGAACATTAATCTACCCCCACGAACTCTCCCTATATGCTGTTTGCGCGTGAAGGGGGACTCCCGAGCATCGCGACTCAGGAGCCTAACTGGTCACATAGCCCCTCACTCCTTGGTCCGTCCTGGTCTCCGGTCGGCCCAATGGCGGTTGAGGTATGCGCGGGGCCGGGCTCTGCCGACGCAGAACGCAAAGCAAATAGGAAGGAAATCGCGAAATCTCAAAGCAAATATTACAAGCATATTGTCCTCATAATACCAAATAAAAGTCTAAACGCCTCCACGAGGCCTGTTACATGTCGCAGGAACGGAACGGGAAGAATGGCTGCAGGTCACCTCTAGACGTCGCCGTCGCCAGCGGAAGGCGCTCCCTCATGATCGGTCTTGTCTTCACCACCAGCCGCAAGGTCGACGACGACGGACAGAGGAGCGGAGACAAAGCCGCGGAACCTCCTCAGCAAGGCCCCCACCTGATCCTGCATGGCCACGACAGCCGCCTCGTACTGATCTTCAGCTACAGGCTCCAGCAGCTCGTCAAGGCAAGCGTTGGGGTCGTGAAGGTGCAGGTGGCTAAAGACACGAGTCAGCGCGGCTGAAGACATGACGCGAGCTTCTGCCTCCGCCATGGGACCGAGACCATCAACTACCTCCTCAAGCGCCTTCACCACGAGAGGAAGCAGCTGGGCGGGGCCTTCCTCGTCGGTGTCCAGAGGCTTCTGTAGGCCGTGCTCGTAGAGCGTCTTCAGCGCCTTGCGAGACCTGTTCTCGAGATCGGCAAAGGCCACGCGGTCTTCCGCCAGGACTCGCGCCTTGGTGTCAAGATCGGCCTCCCTCGTCCTCATCTTCCGCTCCAGCTCCTCCAACCGGTTGCGCTCGGCGGCCTGCGTCTTCCCTAGCTCCGCCAACTCTGCATCACGATTCTTGACGGCTTCCTCCCGGGCCTTCATCTCCTCCTCCTTTGCTTGGCGGCAGCGCACCTCTTCGGCGTGCTTGTCGCGCAGGCTCTGTAGCTCGCCCTCCAGCACATGTCAGTGGTCACGGGCGACCTTGGCGTCCTTTAGCGCCGCCTCACGATCGGCCGAAGCATTGGCGGCTCCTTGCTTCTCCTTCTCGGAAGCCACAACAGCCTGACCCAGCGCCGCGTGAACTACCAGGTCGGAGTGAAGCCAACCAGAGGCCAGCTCCAGACGCCCGGCCACCAGGCGCGGGTCCGCGCTCAAGGCATCCGCCTGTAGCTGGGTCATCTCCGCAAGGGCACACTCCAAGACGACAGCAGGAGCAGAAGGACCAGGGAGTGGAGATGCACCAGTGGGAGGAAGCGACATCATCACCAGGGCTTGAGAGACCGCGGGTTCCAGAGCGTCTAGGACCTCGTCATCCACGCCAAGTACCGGCACCTCCGGAGCCAGCGGGGCCATGGGGGCTGACTCCACGCGGCGAGGCTCCTCTTGGCCTCGCAAGGACGATCGGGCCGGGGAGATGCGGGCGCTGTTGCCTCCTTTCTCCGCGGGAGGCACGGCCGCTGCGTCTTCCTTCCTCTTCTTTGCCGAAGATGTCGGCCTGATCAACCAAGGGCGAGTATCAGGAAACGACGAGTACAAGCAAGGGCAAGGCGAAGCTTAAGACACTTACCGATCCACTGCGACGTATTCCACTGACCACTTGAGAAGCTTGAAGCCTGACAGCTTCGGGACCTGAGGAGCAGGCGTTCGGGCTCCGGCGGCACCAGGCGGAGTAGAGGCAGAGCCGGAGCCAGCCCAAGGAGGTGCCAGGATGGGGGCGGCACCATGGGCTAGCAGCGACGACCTACCCTTCGTCGGGATGAGGGGTTGCTCTCTCTCCCCTTGGAAGGCATCGGCCTCGGCATCATCGGGAAGGGCGCGGAGAATCTTAGCCTTGCTCAGGGGGGAAGTCTCCCCCACCTCCTCCAGGGTCTTCTCCGAGTCCTCCTCCTCTTCTCCCTCTCCGCGAGACTCACCAGAAGACACCTCCACCGGTTTCTGCGCCGTAGGAACTCCCGGAGGCGTTGGCGGCACCAGCCCGCGCGCATCAAAGGTCGGCCTGGAGGCGACAAATTCCTCCCGGTCCCTGCGTTGGAACAGGGGAACGAAAGCGCTAGGCGGGTACTCCTGGTTGTCCCCGACTATGAGGCGCAGGACGGCGTCCAATTCATCGCCAGGCAGGTCCCCTGGCCTTAGGAGGGTCTTGTTCTCCTCTTCTTCAAGTTCCCAGAGGGGGCGCGTGCGCCTGGAGTGGGGCAACCCGCAGCGTCAAGAACTCCCTCAGGAGCATCGCCCCCGTTACCTTGGCCGCCCTCGCGTTGCCCGGCCTCAGGTCGGTCATCATCTGCCCCAACACCAGCGATGCCCGCTCGTCGACAAGCTCCGCCTTGGGCCACCCCCCGTTGGGAGGGGGCGCCGCTGTTGGCAACGCCAGACGTGGGTCGGCGCGCTGGGCATCCATCATGACCCATTTGGATCGGATGTTGTCGGCCCTCTTCCCGGTGCTCGAGATCGAGTTGGCCTTGCCGCACGCAACGAAATTAGCACACCCGGAGGTGTGCTCGCCACTGACGCAGAGGAAGAAGAAATGGCGAAGGAGCGCCACGGACGGCATAACGCCCAGGTACGCCTCGCAGTAGTAGGCAAAGATGGACAGGAGGAGGACATAGTTGGGATGGAGATGCAACGCCTGCAGCCCGTAGTGGTCGAGGACTTCATAAAAGAAATCAGAGAAGGGAGGAACCAACCCGACGGCGACGCTGCTTGAGAAGAAGGGGAAGAAGGTGCTCCCCTCAGGCTCTGGCTCGTCGGACGCGAGCCGGAGCTCCGTCTTCCCCCACTCATTGCCCTCGCCCGCTGTCAGCAGGTACACGGAGGCGAGGCTCTTCTCCGTGACGGTGGGCGCCTCGAGGGACGTCTCATACCAAGTCGATGTTGAGGAAGTCTTGACCTTGCGCGGCGCCATGGGCGGCAGATGCAGAGCAAGGATGGAGCAGATCTGGAGATAGCGGCGGCAAAGAGCGAATAAGGGGATCTAGAGCGAGACAAGGAAGAGGCAATGAAGGAAAGAACTGCCGGCGCCAGCCTTTGTCAGGGCAAGCAGTTGCCGAGGCAGCGTGGGGAAGCGGAGACGCCCACGTCCAATCAACCGCCACGCGTCAACCGAGGCCGCAGGCTTTTGGGGCCCGCGGTGCTCCGAACTTGACCCTTGGCTTCGCCGCGGAGCCAAGCCCGAGCGGACCTTGGGCCCGGGGGCTACTGTCGGCGTTCTGGGAACGGGGGTCCCCAGACTTGCCTGCCTGCGGCCCACAGCATGGCCAGGCAGCGAGCCGTACGGCCCATATTCATCAACAAGGCACCCAAGACCCTCGCGAGGGTCCAAGCCTCGTGAGGCGGACGACGCAAGACCTCCTCTGGAGTTGCCTAGCCAGGAAGGCTCACGAGGAGTGGAGATATCAAGGAAAGGCAAACCTCACGAGGCTCTCGTGATGTGAGCCATGACGAACGGTACCAGGCGGGTGCCAGGCGGGCACTAGTGCGCACAACGTCCTTATTTCCTCTTTGGTGCTAAGGAGGCCAGCGCAGGCGAAGAGTACCGAGGCATCAGGCAAAGGTTGCCATATTGGTGCAACGAGACCAAGACCAGGAGGACAGCAAGACGGAGGTCATCATGGAGCCCAAGACGGCGTCACCCCAGAGCTTTTCGTAGGCGAAGACCGCTTTTGTCAGGATAGCTTGTACTAGCTGTCCCCCTTCAAATTTGCCTGCCGTTGTTGGCTCCCTTCCCGCTCGATATTTAGGAAGAGGACCAGGGCCTATATAAGTAGAGCTAGGCACCACAGTAGAGGCATCGAATCCTCACGCCACAAGTTCACAAGCACAATAACACTTCAACCTAAGGAGGCTGTTCTTCCCTTGTACTGTTCATCATCAGCCCGAGAGGCAATCCACACCACTACACTGGATTAGAGTATTACACCACAACGGTGGCCCGAACCAGTATAAACCTCGTGTCTTCCTGTGTTGCGAGTTCGTCGAGTTCATCCGCGAGATCATAGCGAGCTAGAGCGTAGATCGGTAGGAGGGAGAGACTTCACGCGCACCCCAGTATTCAAACCTTAAGGGTTTGCCGGAACCCCACATCCGACGACAACCTCATGTCTATCTCAATGCTTTGTGATCTTGATATGGTTGTTGTCTTTGGCAAGTATCGTTGTGTTGTGATCATGGAAGCTGACAATTCCAAAGTCTTCGAAGGCTTTAGGAGAGGAGACTTGTATATTGTTGATTTCTCTATAGGACCTCAACCAGCCGTATGTCTACTTGCAAAAGCTTCAGAAGGCTGGCTATGGCATCGACGGCTTGGTCATGCAGGCATGAGGAATCTGCACACGCTCGTGAAGAAGAAGCATGTCATTGGCATTGAGAATGTCAAATTCCTCAGGGATCACTTATGCGGAGCCGGTGAAGCTGCAAAGATGACCAAGGCCAAACATCCAGCGAAGACTATCATGACAACCACTCGACCATTTGAATTGCTTCACATGGATCTCTTTGGTCCTAATCATTATTCAGCAGTTGCAAATGATGCATCTCCATATGGCTTTGTTATTGTTGATGATTACTCTCGTTACACATGGGTGCATATTGTCACTTACAAACATGAGGTGCAGGAAGTCTTGAAACGATTTTCCTCGAGGGCTTCAACCAACTTTGGTGTGAAGATCAAGCACATCAGAAGTGACAATGGAACTGAGTTCAAGAATTCTGGTCTTGATGACTATCTTGATGAACTTGGTATTACTCAGGAGTTATCTGCTCCTTATACTCGTCAACAGAATGGCACCGTGGAGTGCAAGAACAGGACTCTTGTTGAGATGGCTCGTGCTTGATGAGTACAAGACGCCTCGTCGCTTCTAGATTGAGGCAATTGATACTGCATGCCACACCATCAACAGAGTATATCTTCACAAATTCTTCAAGAAGACTGCATATGAACTCCTCACTGACAAGAAACCCAATGTGAGTTATTTCAAAGTCTTCGGTGCTAAATGTTGGATTAGAGATCCTCATCACAACTCTAAATTTGCACCGAAAGCACATGAAGGTTTTATGCTTGGTTACGGAAAGGACTCGCACACCTACAGAGTCTTCAACAACGTTCTTCACAAGGTTGTTGAAACTATAGATGTGCGGTTCGATGAAACTAATGGCTCGCAATGAGAGCACCTACCTTCTGTGTTAGATGAACAGTCACCTGAGGAATCTATCAAGTTCAAAGCTACTGAGGATGTCATTCCTACCGAAGAATTAGCTGAAGAAATCATTCCAGAACATGAAGAGCTGATGCACCTGAAGTAAATGGTGATGAAGAAAATGCTGATCAAATTCCTCCATGACAACCCGCTCATCCTCGCGTTGCAAACGAAGTGCAGATTGAGAAAATCATCAGCGACATCAACATTCCAGGTCCTGTCACACGCTCAAAAGCTTCACATTTGTCTAACTTTTGTGGGCACTTTGCCTTCGTCTCTATCTCAGAGCCCACTAAGGTAGATGAAACATTTCTGGAGCCTGAGTGGATTCAAGCTATTGAAGAAGAATTACATCAGTTCGAGCTCAACAACGTCTGGGAACTGGTTAATCGTCCAGATCCTCGCAAGCATAATATCATTGGCACAAAGTGGATCTACCGCAACAAGCAAGATGAAAATGGCCTTGTGGTGAGGAATAAGGCACGACTTGTAGCTCAAGGCTACACACAGGTTGAAGGAATTGATTTCGATGAAACTTTTGCACCTGTGGCTAGACTTGAGGCTATTCGCATATTACTTGCTTATGCTAACCATCATGATACCACTTCATATCAAATGGATGTGAAAAGTGCATTCCTCAATGGTAAGCTTGAGGAAGAAGTATATGTTACTCAACCCCCAGGTTTTGAAGATCCAAAGCATCCTGACAAAGTCTTCAGGCTCAATAAGGCCCTCTATGGCCTCAAGCAGGCCCCTCGGGCGTGGTATGATACTTTGAAGGAATTCCTCATGAAGAAAGGCTTCAAACCCGATTCACTTGATCCTACTTTTTTCACTAAATCTTATGATGGTGAATTATTTGTGTGCCAAATATATGTTGATGATATTATCTTTGGCTGTACTGACCAACATTACAATGATGAATTTGCCTATATGATGAGTGAAGAATATCAAATGTCTATGATGGGAGAATTGAAAATTTTCTTAGATCTTGAAATTCGTCAACAGCGCAATGGCATATTCATATCTCAGGAGAAATACCTCAAGGATGTAATGAGGAAATTCAGCATGCAAGATTGCAAAGGGGTCAAAATTCCAATGCCCACAAATGGCGATCTATGCACTGATGAAAATGGTATTGACTTCGATCAAAAGGTATACCGCTCCATGATTGGTTCTTTATTGTATTTATGTGCATCTAGGCCAGATATTATACTTAGTGTATGCATGTGTGCCCGATTTCAAGCTACACCGAAGGAATCACACCATAAGGCTGTGAAGCATATTCTTCGATATCTAGCTCACACACCAACACTTGGATTATGGTATCCCAAGGGCTCGGCTTTTGATCTTGTTGGATATTCAGACTCTTACTATGCTGGTGATCGTGTGGACCGCAAGTCAACATCAGGCACATGCCATTTCCTCGGATGATCTTGGTCTGTTGGTTCTCGAAGAAACAGAACTGTGTATCACTGTCTACTACTGAAGCTGAGTACATTGCTACTGGTTCTTGCTGTGCTCAATTGCTGTGAATGAAGCAAACTCTCAAGGACTGTGGCGTCAACATAAAGAATGTGCCTCTCTACTGTGACAACGAGAGTGCAATCAAGATTGCTCACAACCCAGTTCTGCACTCGAAGACAAAGCACATTCAAATTCATCATCATTTTCTTCATGATCATGTGTGGAAGGGCGACATCTCTATTGAGCATGTACGGACTGAAGAACAGCTAGCCGATATCTTCACAAAGCCCTTGGATGAGAAGAGATTTAGCAAGTTGAGTTGTAAGATAAATATCCTAGAATCTTCGAATGTTCTTTGAAAAGACACTCATCCTAACACTTATGCAAAATTGATGACTTAGATGTGCAACACGCGAAGAAAGTTTTTCTTCAATCAATGAAGACTAACACTCTAAGTGTGAAGAAATTAATGAAGAATTTGATTCTCAGAACCCTACGACAATTGTACGCGGTGTCTGAAATCATCATTCTTATACGGTGGGTCACGCCACCACCAAAAGTTGAAAATCTTCAATTTGAGTTTTTCCTCAGTTTTGAATTTCCTCAGTTGCTTATTTTCTTCAACTTTGCATTGTCTTCACCATTTCCGCCGTTCTTCTTCATTGGCTATATATATATATGAGTTTATGTCATCTACAACATTCACTTATTGCTATTTCTTCAATTTGCCTTTTCTACTAAGTGAATGTGATCGGACCCTTCCCCCTCTATGCTAAACTCAACCCAGTCTATTCACAAATTCTTCATGTGCGTTCTATTTGAAACTCATTCAAAATCTTCACTGTGTCCTTGTCAGCTGAAGAATTTGCGAACGGAACTTTAAAACTTATCTTATCCAAATTTTCGGCTTTTGCCGCTCAAACTGTTCCGCATCCCATGATAATACTTATCTATTCACCCACGATCTCACACGTTCACCACCTCTCAGTACGTGGGTGACACATGACAAGCGAATGAGAAGGGTCAGGGGCACGTTCGTCCAATTTCTTCGGGCAAACAATTTTTCACTCCGAATATAAATACCCCTCCCCTTCCTCACTTCATTTTTTACTCCGCTCGACCTCTCTCCCGCTCGAGCTTCCCAAAACCTAGCGCCGCCGCTACTTCATCGTCGCCGGTGAGGAAGAGCTTCTCTGCCTCGACCTCGTCGCTGTCGTACTCGCGCCGGCTGCGGATTTCTTCACTCCGCCGCCGCCGTAGCTGTCTTCCTCTGCCGAGTTAGGGCGTGGAAGATCTGAACTGACTAACTTCACATCTACACTTCCCAGTTCGTCGTGTTCTTCATCAAGGGTAATTAAAAGTTACTTTTACTGCCCTCTTTGATTCAAACGTTTTCTACAAAATCTTCAAAGGTGTTTATTCTTCAAATCTTCACCCACTAAACACCTCACATGTCATCTGTTCTTGATCCGTTTCTCTAAGCAACATTTTTCTTCAAGATTCCTCAATTGTGTGGATTTTCGATCTATACAACTCTAGAACCTAAGACAAATAACGCTTAGTGAAATTCTTCAAGACACATCTGGTCAAATTCCTCAAACTTGTTCTTTTTGAAAAACCTTCTGAGAACGCATATGACCTCTCCAAATTCCTCGCAACTATACTCTGTTCACAGGTACTCATGTCCGCTGCTGAATCACTAGGTTCTCATCAACTTAACTCATTTGCAACGTTCCTCGAAGAAAAGTTGCACACCTCTTCAGAAAATTCTGTTGTTCATATTCCTCAGCTGAAGAAAATGGCTGACGGTAAGAAGCCACAGAAGGGAGGAAAAAGGCTTGAGGTCAAAACAGCGTTTGAGATCCCTGATGACATATATGCTGGGTACTGCACACCCCCTGAGGAGGATAAAAATCAGCGCAAGGTGCGCATTCAAAAGAGTGAGAGGAGATGGGCAAGGGAATGGAGGGAGTACATGTATGTTACTATGAAGAAATTCGCTCTAAATCCTCCATGCCCAAGACCTCCATTGGCACCTGGACAAGAAGCTGATCCCACTAGCCTCAAGCGTGGTGAGGACTATCCTGATGAATGGGCCAAGCGCCAGGCCAAACTAGCCAAAATGGCTAAGGAAGCAGTGAGGAAATTTAATGAAGACTCTGCTGCTGCTACTACTGCCGAGGCCTCTACAAGCAAGCCAAAGAAGGCCATGGCTAAGAAGCCTGCTCATAAGCCAAGTGCTTCACCCCAAATGCCCTCACGGCCAAGTTCCTCAGCAATGCCCTCACGGCTAGATTCTTCAAAGCCCTCACGGCCAATTCCTCAAGCTGCTCCAGCTCCTCCAAAGTCCTCAGCTCCTCCGCCAAAGTCCTCAACTCCTCCGACAAAATCCTCAGCACCTGTGCATCTCGCCACGTGCCAAAGGACTACAAGCATCTCTATTGTCTCAGGAGCTTCTGCTAGTTCTTCAGCTGCACCAAATTCATCGACTGGCCCCTCTCTGCTGAAGAAAAAGGCCACTGCTGGACGAGGCTCTCGCCCAAGTCCTCACAAGAAGCAGGTTGCCTTCCAAGTGTTGTCTGATGAAGACGAAGCTGATGATGAGGAACTTGCTGAAATCATCAGAGACAGGCAGCTTAAGGCCGCTAGAGCCAAAGGCACAAATGTGCCTCTGCCTTTGGATCCAAAATTGATCCTTGATTACATTGATCTCTGGGACAAGGACCCCAACACTCCTATGCCTGATTTCAAATTGACTCCTGGCCAAAGTCATATGCTGACTGCTTTCATACAAGAAAAAAAATGGAAATTTGAGAAGGCCAGGCAGCTGAAGAAAGCGCAGTACAAGAAGGAGCGCTTCCTGAAGAAAAATGTTGTCTCCATGACAACTGAAGAACTTGTCACTATTCAATCTGAGATCAAGAAACTCAGTGATGAATTTGATGTATACCGCGCTGACTGGCTTGGAGCCAAAGTCAGATTTGTGAATTTAACTGAGAAGTTCACTTCCAATGTTGCAGCCCCAACTCAACAAGAAAATTCATAAGCTGATGCATCTGCTCAGCCGACTAAAGAAAATGCCAGCACCGCTGATGACAATCAGGCTGCTGAAGAAACTCAGAGTACCAGGGCTGATGACTGCATTCCAGCCGCTAAAGAAATTGCCAGGGCAACCACTAGTGTTCCGCCTGAAGAAACTGTCAGGCCATCTGAAGCTTCTGCCGCTGAGCCTGAAGTAAATAAACCAAATTCCTCTGCTCCTCCTGCACCTACCCCAACTCCAATTCTTCCTTCTGCATCAGATGTGAAGAAGACCAAGGCTGCAGAGCATGCAGCGGTGAAGAAAAGGAAAGCATCAACTTCATCAGATACTTCAGCTCCGAAGAAGATGAAGCCATTGACCAGCTCTTTTGCGAATCCAATTGATTCTATTCCGCTCTCATCCATGCCATCAAAGGACCTTCTTCCTTTTGATGAAGAATATGTGATTCCAAGTGAATCAGATGAAGAGATTCCTTCTGCTGCTTCGTCAGAGCAGTTGGATGAAGAAATTGAAGCGGGTGCAATCCCTTCAACCCCAATAGTCTCATCGCCCATGCCTCAGTTCACTGCTGACGAGGCCGGAGTTGAGGAAAAGAGTGAAGAAGAAGATGTGGACATTGGGTGTACAACTCCTGTGCTGAATGATGACTTTTGGGAAAGTCAGCACCCCAACTCACCTCTGTTCACACCTCTGCAACAAATTCCTCAGTCCCCTGCCAATACTGAAGTACAAATGGGATCTGAAGAACCTCGTGCAACCCCGTCTGTCAATGAAGAGATTCCAGCCACTAGTGCTGAAGAAAATGTTAATGAAGAATTAAAAACCCAGGATGTCACTGAAGAAGAACCTGAAATTCCTCATCATGTGGAACCTGAGATTGTGATTCCTGAGGTGGCGATGCAATTGACTGATACTCCTCAGCCCAAGGCAAAGGATCCCTTCTCGAAGAAACAGAAATTCAAGGCTGATGACTTCTTTGGAGAGCATGTCTTCTTCACTGACTATAATCCTTATGACTCTGCTCGTCTTAGAAGGAAGCGTTTCTGGACTACCAGCCAGGCCAATTTTTATTCTTCACTGCTCTTCAACAAGGACAAAGTCTTCGACCACGAGCATATTCCTCATGTGGACATGGAATCACTGCCTTCCTTTACCCCAGTCCTTAGTGTGCTTCATGATGCAGGACTGCTCAACTTTTGCCGTGACATTATTGATTGGAATGAAGAGCTTATTCTTCAGTCTACGCAACTCTGCACGTCACAGGTGATGCTGATGATATCAACACTTGGGGTATTGGACTAGATGACCGAAAACACTCATTATAAGGCACCGATCTCTGAATTACTTCACACCCTGCCCATCAGTCCACCCCTTGAAGGAGCTCGCTGCCTGTACCAGGAGCCTGAACTCACTGCTCATTACATGCAAGTGCTTATGAAGCCTCTAAAGCCTAGTCAAGCCCCAAGGACAAAATTCCTCGTGAAGGAATTGCTATATGTGCCAAGAACAGTCTATCGCATTCTAACGAAGACTTTGAGTCCTATCAAAGGCCATGACTCGTCTGATGAGGAAATTGTTGGCATCATGAAGAATTTGCTATTCAATATCATGCATGGCATTCCTATCAACTATCATGATTTCTTCATGAGAACTCTGGCAAATGTTGCACTCTCTCCGTTTGAGTTGAAGCGTTATGCTCCTTGGATTATGAGATTCCTCAGAACAAGGTCTTCACTCAACTACAAGGCTGACTTTCAGATCACCTCAGCTACTTGCCCCCAATTGAAGTCCTCAAGTGGACATATTCCTCAGCTGATGAAAAGGGCAAGGCACCAGCTGTTATTGATGAAGGCATTCGTCCATTGGATGGTGAGTTTCGCAAAGCTGTATCTTATTCCACCAATGATGACTCTGCCACTAATGACTCTGCTGCAAATGCATCTAATCCAAATCCTCAAGCCACAGCTCGAAGGGTGATGACTGACCGTGAACTACTTCTTAGTCTTCACCAGAAAGTGGATCAAAACCATAAACGGGTTAAGCGTTAGTTTGGTTCTATTCTTCACAACATGACTGCTACACATAATGCAGTGAAGAAAAACCATTACTACCTCCATGAAGTCTTTGGTCGCACCTGGGCTATTATGTCACATCTATATGGGGAAGAAGATCTGAAGAAAATGGGTCTCAAGGAGGATTTTGACTGGTCTGCACCTCCACCGAAGAAATACAAGAAGGTCAAGGTTCCTTCCTTGGTGGCTAGCTCCTATTCTTCATCACGCGACACCGACGAGTATGAAGACTTGGACGACACTGCGGCAGGCCCTTCAACAACAAACGACCCCAACAACGCTGGCGCTCCTTCATCATCATGATATTTTTCAGGGGCGTTAGTCCTCATTTTTCGATCCTTTTGGTCCTTCGATGACAAAGGGGGAGATATTTGAGTTAGTCTTCAAGCGGGTCTACTTATATGGGCGTTTTTTGCAAAGTTACAACTCTCATTCTTCTGAGACTTTATTCGACTGGGTTGTAAACTTAAACTCTATGGTGGCCTGATACTTTTGCTGAGATTTTCTGCATGCTTATTCCTCATTAATGTTAATGCACGCATGCTGAATTACATCAGTCACCATATTTCATCATGCATTTCAAATTCTTCATATTATATGTCAAATGCGTGTATGAATTACAAGATATAGGGGGAGATCTCCATGATTCTACTCTTCAAATGTGCATTGCTTCAAAACAAAATTCCTCACTATGCACATCTTCAGGGGGAGTTCTTCTATATCTTGCAATCAAGTTCCTCAGTATCAGTATTTACACTTCATATGTTTATCCCCGTTGAAAACTTAACCTATATTGTCATCAATCACAAAAAAGGGGGAGATTGTAAGTGCAACTAGTGCCCCTTAGTGATTTTGGTGTATTGAAGACTTATATGTTAAGGGACTGATGCGTTTGTGAGTGTACACAGGTCTATAAGTCTATGAGGAGTTTGATATTTACAGAGAAAGTCGACCCCTAAAAATGAAGTTCTTCGACTAAAGACTTTGGATTTTTGAAGACTTTCTGAAGACTTTGAAAGTGAAGAAATTGTTGTGACCTTGAAGACTTGGTATTCATTCGAGGGACATGAAGCGTGAAGACTTTTCTTTTCGTAGTTTCATTTTCTCTTTCTTGAGTCATAGGAAACACCGTACTGTTAAAGGGGGTCGAGGAAATACTAAGGAAAAATTTCCATGTGATGCTCAACTCAAAATCCTACACCTACCAATCCCTTCGAGTGAGGCCATTGGAAATCTCATACAGTTCAGTCAATTTCTTCAGTGACAGAGACGAAGTTCTTCTAGTCTCTGAGGAATTTGTTCTGACTGAGGAGTTAGGAATTCGCCAGTGCGGATTTCCTACACAGTGAGGATCATGATAGCCCTGAGGAATTTGATACTCGAAATTCCGACCGTTGCTGTGCTACGCGCCAGCTGTCCCAAAATATCTACCCACCTAACGGTCATATCATTGAAGGGCATTTATGTCTTATCATGTCGGGCTGCTCCCTAGGCTATAAATAGCCGCCCCCTACAACCACTAGCTGGTTGGCTGCTCCGAGAGAAACTGACACTTGTCATTTGAGAGCATCCCATCCTCCGAGGACTTTGAACAAAAATCATCAAGTGAGGAAAACCCAAACCCAAAGACCTACAAACCCAAAGTGATTGAGCATCACTGAAGAGATTGATCTTGCGTGGATCCGACGCTTGTTAACTTTGCAGACTGTGCTTCTTCCAGATGGTTAGGCATCATGGTCTAGAGCATCCAAGAGGAAATTTTGGATCGCTGAGTGACCGAGTTTGTGAAGGTTTGGAAGTCTCCTGAAGACTTACCACGAGTGATTGGGCGAGGTCTATGTGACCTTAGCTCAAGGAGAATACGGTGAGGACTGTGTGTCTGGGACTGTGTGTCCTCAGGTTTAAATACCTAGCCGCTCCAACCAGACGTACAACTGAGACAACAGTTGGAACTGGCCTACCAAATCATTGTCTTCACCAAGCTTACTGGTTCTACTTCCTCAACTCTTTCATTTCCTCGTACCTGTGTTGTGTACTTGTTCATATTTGTTTGAAGACTTTGACTGAAGACTTTCTCAATTTCCTTAGTTCAATTTCTTCAGTCTGTTTGTCTTCATCCTGTCTTATCCTGTGTTTACGCTTTCTGTACTCTGTGCTTGTCTTCATTTCTTCATGATGACAATGCTTGTGTTCTGTTATGTTTACATCTGAGTACTTATTCCGCTGCAAGTAGTTCTTCACGTAGGAATTTCCTCACCCACAAATTCCTAAGTGAAGAATTCATAAAAATTGCCTATTCACCCCCCTCTAGTCGATATAATGGACTTTCAGGTGACGCTGCCGGAGGACCAGATGGGGGGCACGGAGTCACCCGCAAACACGACTCGTCGGAACGGTCGTCCCTGTTCTTGACGCGTCGTGGGTTGCCGCTGCCGTCCGCATCACTACCACCCGAAGACCTCGGCGCGACCATCATACCTGACGGCATGCTCTCGGGCCCTCCCACAAAGAGCATGGTCGTCCCCAAGAGCCCTGGCGTCAGGAGTCACCGCACATCCCAAGGACGCATGTGAGAGCAGGGAGATTTCCTACGCGACAGAAGGACGGTGCTCAGGAGGAGCCAGATTTGCCCCTACTAGTGGCGAATCCCTTCCATGACTCCTCCCTAGCACCGCGAAGGGAAGAAGAATGGGGAGCGATCGACTACCATGCGTCGTGCTTACTTCCAGTTGCGACATGGCGTCGCTCGCGTCCCCTCCCACCGGAGTCAAGGCCACGGGCGACCCGGCGGTAAGCACATCAGGGTTGCCACTCCCTTCGTTGATGCCGCACCGCCCGAATCTTCCTCTCAGATCCAACGGAGATCCCGAGCAAGAACCCGGGGGCTGGCCCCAGGACCCTCTCTTCGACATGGCCAGCAGAAGCGGAAGATAGGAAGAGGAGGAATGCAAAGATGGATGGCTCTGCCTTCCTCCGCCCCTCCCTTTTATAGGCTGGGTGGGGAGGGCAGGCGCACCATCAAACGGACGGCCGCCATCCTCCTCCGCCAATTCAAGACGGCCGGGCCCTCACCATGATGCTCTCTCGTGCACGTGCCTCTGTTACCTACCCCGCGTGATGCATGTAGCATATGTGGCCAAGGATAAGGGAGCGCTGTGGGAAGAGTAAATTGGCAGTTTCTACCCCGTGCGTTAAAATCATTCATGGGCCCTCACTGGAGCGGCTCCACCACTATTGGCTTTATACCACGCGCGGGGAAACCGAAAACCAGCCCGAAATCAAGGCTGATAAAGAAGCAATGAGGACCTCAAGAGGCCGACCCCTTCAGCAACCCTGCATGTGCACTTATTAGGCCTTACCCCGACGACGCTCAGCAGAACGTTCGGGGCAGGCCCCGGGGCTTCTGTCACTGCAACAAGCCCTGGGTTTGTTCCCCAGACTGTGCACAGGCACAAGAGCAGGATTGAAGCACCAGCCCAAGTAAGGGTTCAAAGGATCAAGAGATTTGAAGAACCAGCATGTAGCTCAGAGAGACTAGGGCCAAGCCAGAAGAGCAAGATACCGCCAAGAGGAGGGCCTCCCTTGCCGGACAGGCGAGCCCTGCAAGGGGCCAGGCCACCTCCAGAAGCAGGCGCCCGAGGCGCCCGGGCAGGGCCTGTTGGGGCTCGCGGAGGCAAAACCACCTCACCAACCACTCCAGTATGACCCACGTTGTCGATCAGTGCGGTGTCAAGCCGCAAAGTTATTAAGTGGCAGTCGTTCGCCACATGGCAGCCATTTCCTACAGAAGAAACCCACAGATGACATCCGTTCTGCGACGTGTCAAGAGAACGAGCGCGGAGTGGGCAAGATAGCCCGGCAAGCCTTGCCGGGCAACCAGTGATGGACACTAAGTGGTGCATTTAATGTGCCCTATCAGCCCGTAGAGTTAGGTATGATAGCACTGTTTGCTATCATATAAGTGCATAATGACTACTTTGCCATTGTGGTAACCCCTTGATCTATAAAAGGAGGCCCATGGCAGCTGTAGAAAGGGTTGGAAAGTTGATGAATCCACACCCCCATACAGGCGTAGTTGCAACTGCCCTAAGGCAAACCCTGCCAGGCAAGTGTACTATGCTTCACCACCTCCATTCCACTATCAATCCACCAAACCAGGAGTAGGGTTTTACGCCTCGTGGCGGCCTGAACCTCGGTAAATTGCTTGTGTGCTCTCTGTCGTGCTACCGTATGTTGGTCTGCTCTTTGTGCAAGGCGACGTCCCCCTGGTGAACCAGCAAGGGGCCTCCGGTCCCATAGGTGGCCGCGGATATCCCGCGACAGTTGGGCTCTCTTAGTGAAATCAACAATGTATAGATTACCTCTACGAATATAGGTAAAGACCATATTATGATTATCTCTATGAAACACTTGGCAATCTACATCAGTAAATAGAACATTTGTCGGATTACGGGTTCCGCAGACCCTTGAGAGGTTTGAACTCTGGGGTGCGCACGAGGAACACTCCCTCCCTAGCTCGCTTGCTAAATGATCCCAGGGCCTAGCTCGACGAACCCAAAGAACAAGAGACACAGAGATTTATCCTGGTTCGGGCCACCTTGCGGTGTAATACCCAACTCCGACTTTGTGGTCGATTGCCTCGAGGGGCTGAGGATGAACTAGTACAGTGGATGAACAGCCTCAGGAGGTGAGGTGTTCTTGAGCTCGATGAGCTGGTGTGTGTGAGGATGATTTGAATGATCCGTCCTTTTCTATGGTGGTGGCTAGGTCCTATTTATAGTGGCCTTGGTCCTCTTCCCAAATGCTAGGCGGGAAGGGATCCCACAATGGCCAAGTTTGAAGGGAGACAACTAGTACAAGCTATCTTGACAAAAGGAGTCTTCGCCTGCAAAGTCTCTGGTGGTGACGCTGCCGTGGGCTCCGTGATGACCTCCGTCCTGCCGTCCTAGCGGTCTTGGTCTTGTTGCACCGATATGGAAACATTTGCCTGATGCCTTGGGACCCCGCGCCTGTGCTTGCCTCCTTAGTACCAAAGAGGAAACTTGTACACTGCGCCCGCTGGCGCCCGCCTGGCCTTGATCGTCATGGCTCACGTCATGTGAACCTCGTGAGGTGCACCCTTTATTGATATCTCCGCTCCCTGGGAGACAGCCTAGCGAGGTAGCCCCCAGGGATGTCTTGGCGTCGTTCGCCTCGCGAGGCTTGGCCCCTCGCGAGGCTCTTGAGTTGGTTTTGCTGAAACTGGGTCGTACTGGGCCATCGACGGAGCCACGCCACGGGCCGCAGGCAGGCAAGTTTGGCTACCCCCGTTCCTGGGATGCCGACAGTAGCCCCCGGGCCCAAGGCGCGCTCGAACTTGGCTTCGAGGCGAAGCCAAAGGGCAAGTGCGGAGCGCCGCGGGCCCCAACCGCCTGCGGCCTCGGCTGACGCGTGGTGATTGATGGGACGTGGGCGCCTCCGCTTCCTCAGGCTGCCTCGACAACCATTCTCGTCTGACAAAAAGGCTGGCGCACGCCGCAGAGCTTTCATTGCCTTTCTTCATCTTGCTCCAGATCCCCTTCCTCTTCTCGCCCTAAGAGACTCCAGATTCGCCGGAACTCCTCCCCGAGCCTGCAGCCGATGGCATCCGACAAGGCGAAGGCCGCGCGCTCGCCCTCCTGGTATGAGCCTGCCTTGTGCGCGCCTACGGTCTCGGGGAAGAACCTCGCCTCCATGCTCCTAATGACGGCGGACGGCAGCAACGAGGGGAAAGAGACCGTGCTCCGGGTCGGCGCCGCTGAGCCGGAGGCCTCGGGCAGTACCTTCTATCCTTTCTTTATGCACAGCATCTTCGCGGGGCTGGTCCCCCCTTTCTCCGATTTCTTCTATGCTGTCCTCTGCCACTACAACCTCCACGCCCTCCATCTTCATCCCAACTCCGTCCTCCTCCTGTCGATCTTTGCTTTTTACCGCGAGCCATTTGTGGGGTGATGCCGTCCGTGGCGCTGCTTTGCCATTTCTTGTACCTCCGGAACAAGGAGGGCCAGTGCTCCGGGTGCGCCAACTTCATCGCGGCCAATGGGACCAACGGGGTCGCGAGAGCCGGGAAGAAGGTGGAGGGCTTCAGGAACAAGTGGGTCTTCATGGATGCAAAGAGATCCTATCCTCGGCTGGCGCTGCCGACGGGGATGCCAGCGCCTCACGAGGGGTGGACTAGTGTGAAGCTCACCAACCCCCGGGCGGAGCAGCTGCTGGCGAGGATGGAGGCTGACCTGAAGCCAGATGACCCAAAGGCGGAGAAGCTGATGGGGGCCATGATCGTCAAGGAGGTTCTTGTGCAGTGCCTGGCTCCAGGCGCGCTCACGCCCCCGGTGGAAGCTCACGGACGAGGGAGGCGACCTCCACCTGCGCTCGGACGCCTTGTCCGACAAGGAGCTGGACAAGGCCCTCCACCTCCTGGTCGGGGAGGACCAGGGGTACCCACCAGATACTCATCTTCCGCTGTATCGCCGCCCGGACGGGACGAAGATTGCTGCCGCCATGCCCGTCTTCAACGAGCGCGGGCTCGTGCCGTCGGCGCCCACCGGAGCCCCAGTGGTGTTGTCCTCCGACGAGTCTGGCCAGGTGGAGGGGTCGGACTCGGAGGCGACCCAGGAGGGGGCGGGGGAGACTTCTCCTTTGCGCCTGGCCGATCTCCTCCGCACCCTCCCTGACGACGCCGACGCTGACGAGCATCCGGTGAGGGAATCATCGCACCCCGCCGGGGTCACCACGAGGTCAAAGGGCACCCCCGAAGAAGCCGCAGACTGGGGTCCCAAAGAAGGGCACGTCGGCGCTAATCGCCCAAGGCGGTGCCTCCGCATCATCGCCGGCCGACACCGCTGCGGATCCGGCCGTCGCACCCTTATCTGCTCCTGGGGCTCGCGCGCCGGTGCCCCAGGCCGTGAAGCCTTCGTGTTTGGTGCTTCAGAAGAGGGCGAGTAAGTATGCTGCCGTGGACCAGTAAGTGCTCTGCCCTGATCTTCGTTCATGTTCTTGCCGTAGTTTTCTGATGCCTCTTCCTTGTATTGCCAGGCCAACGTCGGTGGTGAAGAAGAAGAAGGAGATGGCCGCGACCTCTGAGACCCAGCACCCTACCGCGGCCGTGCCACCTCCGGCGCAGAAGGACGACGATGGCTCTCGCGCCTCAGCAACCGGGTCCTCCTCCCGAGATTTTGTGGCCCGACCTCAGGAGAAGGCAATCTCCCTGGCCACGCCAGCTCCGGAAGCTCCTGCCCCCAGCTTGCCGGCTGAGGCTCCAAAGGCTCAGGAGCCCCCGGCCTCTCCTGCTGCTGCCAACTTGCAGGCCTTGGCGCCGACGCTACCTCCTCCTCTCCCCATCACGCCACTGGGCCGCGGTCCTTCCACTTCGCCTAACGCTCTGGAGGAGGCTCTTTCTGAGCTGACCCGGCTTCGGGACGACCTTCAACACGCCGACCATCGCCTTTCGTCAGGGCGCCTATAGTTAATCTCGGGGTGCCTGCGATCGGACGATCTGTCAGGGCAGCATGGAGCCAGGCCGTAACAGCCTCCGAGGAGGGTGAGCGGCCTGGTGGCCTGGCCGCGGCTGCCCGTGACGTGGGGTTGAAGGACGTTGAGGCTACCAAGGAGCGTTGCCGGCTGGCGGAGGCCGAGCTGGAGACCATGCGCAACGAGCGCGCCGTTTAGGCTCGTCAGCGCGAGGCGTGGGAGGAGAAGATGAAGGCCTGAGAGGACGCGGTCGTCGGTCGTGATACCGAGCTGGAGCAATCGGCCCAGGCGCAGGCCACGGAGCATAGCCACCTAGAGAAGCTAAAGGAGGAGTTGGAGGCGAAGAAGGTCCAGCTGGAAGCCGAGGCGAAAGTTCTTGTTGAAGATCGTGCGGCCTTCAAATCTCTTGAGCTGAAGTCCCGCGAGGCACTTCAGGAGCTCTACGGGAGGGGCTTGAAGAAGCCGTTGGTGACTGATGAGGAAGGTCATGCCGAGCTACTCCCTCAGCTCGTCACAACGCTCGAGGGCGTTGTTAATGGGATCGGCCCCATGGTGGAGGGGGAGGGCCACGCGCTCTCCACTTCGGCCTTGACGCATGCTTTAGCCACCTTCATCTTCGCGATCTTGGCGTCGACCTGAGTGCTCTGCTTGAGCCTGTGGACGAGGAGCACTGCTCAGCCGCTGCCGAAGCCGTGAGAGGCCGGGTGGAGGCCCTGCTGGAGAAGTTCCTCTCCATCGACCTCCAGACCTCGGCTGATGGTGCTGCCGATCCTATGGCCATGGCTGACGGCACGGGTGACGGCGGCGCCCTAGGCTGAAGAGAAGGCTCGGTGGCAGCGCTTCTCTCCACTTTTATTTCCTGCAACATGCACCGTGCCTCGTGGAGGCGTTAAAACTTATGTTTGGTATTTGGAGAAACAATATGTCTTGTAATAATTTTCTAAGATTCTGCGATTTCCTTCCCATTGCTTTATCGTTCTGCGTCGGCAGGTGTCGGTGTCAAAACCGGCGGATCTCGGGTAGGGGGTCCCGAACTGTGCATCTAAGGTCGATGGTAACAGGAGACGGGGGACACAATGTTTACCTAGGTTCGGGCCCTCTATATGGAGGTAATACCCTACTTCCTGCTTGATTGATCTTGATGAATATGAGTATTACAAGAGTTGATCTACCACGAGAGTGGCTAAACCCTAGAAGTCTAGCATGTATGACTATGATGATAATTCGAACTAAGCCCTCCGGTTTATATAGACACCGGAGGAGACTAGGGTTGTACAAAGTCGGTTACAGAGAAAGGAATCTTCATATTTGGATGCCAAGCTTGCCTTCCACGCCAAGGAGAGTCCCATCCGGACACGGGAGAGAGTCTTCGGTCTTGTATCTTCACAGCCCATTAGTCTGGCCCATGTCCAACAGGCCGGACGCCCGAGGACTCCTTAGTGCAGGACTCCCTCAGTAGCCCGTGAACCAGGCTTCAATGACAAGGTGTCCGGCGCGCAGCTTGTCTTCGACATTGCAAGGCGGGTTCCCTTTTTCGAATACTCCAAAACAGTCTTCGGACGCAACAAATGTATCCGGATTTGCAACACAAGTACCACACACAACCGTAGAGAGTATAATATTCCATGAGTCCAATCCGCTGACAACTTTTTGTAATGTGACATCACGTCTGCCCGGTCATTATTTCAAACCATTTCCGTCTGCCAGGTTTAGGAGGAGGCGTTCGATATCCATTGCCTTTATAAAGGAGCCAAGGGCCGTCTCTTTCTTTTACGCCGAGCCCTTCTAACCTCGAGTTCCAGCACCCAAGGTTCGACTTCATTGCTTCCAACTTCCCAGTCATGTCCGGACCCAGCCCCCACAAGGCCAATGGGTGGCTTCTTCTGTTACAGAGGAGGACATTGCGAAGCTCCGGGTGGCCAGATACCTAACCGCGGAGATCCCCCACAGACTTCCCGCTCAAGGATAGGTTATTCCAACTCCCAGATCCAGTGAGAGGGTCGCATTCATCTCTCACTTCCTCCGAGGGCTAGGATTAGCTCTTCATCCCTTCGTCCGGGGGCTCATGTTTTATTACAGACTAGATTTTCACGATCTAGTCCAGATTCTTTCCTCCACGTCTCATCGTTTATCATCACGTGCGAGGCCTTCCTCCGTATTCCCCCACACTTCGGCTTATGGCTCAAGACCTTTAGTGTGAAGCCGAAGGTGGTCGACGAGAAACAGGCGGAGTGCGGTGTTGCTACAGTGAGCAAGCTTACCAATGCTCTCTAGCCAAAAGGCTCCTTCACCGAAACTTCCAACCTATGGCAGTGGGAGTGGTTTTACGTCACTGAACCCCGCGGTATCAAGTGGGCAGCTATACCTACGTTCCGTTCTGGCCCACCGTTATAGCTTGCATCATGGATTAATAAGGGGCTGGACTGGGGATCAATTGATGAAGTGCAGACTCTACAGAGCCGCATCTGAAGCTTCCTTGAGAAGGACATCGATCTTGTCAACATGATTCAAGTAATGCTAGTCCGCCGAGCCCTGCCATGACAGCGTAGGCCTCTCCGTATGTGGGAGTTTAATTCGGAAGGACCATGGACCCTCCAACACTTCTTTGGCACTACACACAAAGGAATGTGGAAGTTATTTTCAGGAAACGAAAACAGTGGCAGGACACCATCGAGGACATTGGCCTCGACTGCAACCGTCCGGATACCTCGGTAAGCGCTCGACTCCTGAACACTTTTTAGTTAAGTATGCCATAATATGTTACTGAGCAAACTATCTTCTTCTAGGGCTGGATAAAGAAAGCGGACCGAATTAGGTGTTCGGCCCCCCTTCCCGAAGACTCAGCGGATCCCATGCTAACAAGGATGCTGGCCCCGGCACCACACCAGGTGCCCGTGAAGGAAGACAAGGCGGAGAGCGGGAAGGCCAAAGATGGTCTCCGTTCCGAGGGTATATCATGCACTGTGTCCGGGGAGATCAAGGTTCCCCCGCCCGAAGACAAAAGTGAAGGAGAAGCCAACATCCCTTCTCCACATGGTAAGAAAAGGGCTGCCTCCGAAGAGTGGGAGGACAGGGCTCCTAAGCGAGGCAAGATGCCCCTGTCGGGCGGCTCGGGCTTGGAGGACGACGTCGTCGTACGGTCCCATGATGAGGACAAGCCTCTAGCCAAATAGTAAGTGAACAAGTGTGTTTTTAAACATATCCCGTTCCTTTCCTGTTACCAAGGAAACATCTAGAATATATGTTTTTGCAGTTCGGCACACAGTCTTCTTCACCAATCCTCTTCGTCGAGGGACCTTCTCCCGGAGATGATGGAAAGCGAGATACCTCCACCGGTCTCCTCCCCCAATAGGGTGGACGACTTCGAGGTGTCGTCCCGGAGGGTCTCTCTTGATCAACAAGTGGTGCAAGGGGTGATGAAGACACTACTCGAAGGTGATACTTCGGTAGCCCAGGGTCCGGGGGACAGTCCGGCTTACAGCCAGAGACGACTCTAGGGACGAATAAACGGATCCCTTCAAAGGGAGGCCGTACTCCTACAGCAGCTTCCGGAGATCCAGAAGCGCCGGATATATTGACGAACATGCTGCAACAGGCGTCCGTCTCAGAGGAACATCGTACCTTGATGGGTACGGTGGTTGAAAGGGTTCTCTCCGCGAAAAGCAGATTGAATGAAGTCTTCATGAGCCTGCTAAGAGGCTTCGAGGTTTGTACTGTAATATTTTCGTTTGTGTTTTATTCACAAACTGCACCTGTGTATAGATAGTAGCCCCTGAGACTCTGATTGGCTTGCCAAGGGAGGTGATCAGAGGATCAAAAATATATGCCCAGTAAATAATCTGATTAATTGGAACACAAGCTGTTACCTCCCGGGCGACTGCCCGAACTATAGAGGTTGCAGATCTGCAGCGGAAACTTGATGTAGCAGATGATGACATCAAGCTTATCAACAGGCGGCTTGACAAGGCGCAAGGTATGTCTTGGGGGTAGTCATTACATGCGCGTGCTTATAATGACGCTAAGAATTGTATACTAAAATATGCATGACTGCAGATGGTGCTGCCGCGGTTAAGGTCCTTCGGGCTGAGCTGACCCGGGCCAAGGAGCAGGCCCGGATTAGTAATGCGGCTGCCGAGAAGGCATCGGCCGAATTAAAGGCCGAACAGGCTGCTCGGCGCCAGTATGAGGAGAGAATATCCATGATGGCGCTTGAGCTAAAGGATGCCGCTAGCCGCCGCGAATTTCTCGAGAAGGATAATAAAGCCAGAACGGCTGATCTTGTCAAGGCCTTACGAGAGGCGAAAGAAGCACGGTCCGAGTCTAGAGCAGCCCGGGAGGAGATCTCGCAAGCGGGGGAGATCGCAGCTGGTAAGCCCTTTTTATTACAAACTAAGTTCGGAGATCCGAATTATTCCCCGCTTAATCAAGTGTGGAGTTCTCCAGACGCGTTGTTGGACTTGTCGAAGAGTGTCTCCGATGCGACGCAGTTTTTCCAAGCGCAAGAAGGATGTGCAACAGAAAAGCTGTTATGGTCGCAGTTTAGCATGCCGAAGCGTCTGCTGTTGCTGAACGAACAGATGGCCCAATGGGCAGAGCTCCACAAGATATCCGGATCTACCATGAAGGACGTCGTGGTCCGTTTGTGGCCGAGCGAGCCAATTCTGGATAGTTATTTCGATTTGGTGCAGCGACTTGTTGATGCGGTGCCGCGTATCGACGCCATTAAGCGGTCAACGTGCATTGAAGGTGCACGGATGCCCTTTTCCCGTGTCAAGACATACTGGGCGAAGATGAATGCCACCGATGCTGCATCGAAGAGTCCACCCAAGGGCAAGGACCACCACGCACAGGAGTATTATTTCGAGGATGTATTAGAGGGTGCCCGCTTGATAGAGGGTCAGTGCTCAAAAGACATGATATTCGAGTGAGATGTATTGAAATTCCAAGAGACAATATTATGATATAATAAAGCTATTTTCCATTGGTTCCTCCTGTGCGGCCGTTTTTGTATAATCTGAAAGCTTTCCAGCCGTCGGCTTCAGCCCCCTCGTAGAAAATACGGGGGTGTTCGGAAAAGCACTTGATCACTCTTAACCCAACGTCTTGGTCCATGAAGGAGGTGTCAATGCGGCAAACTAGGCAATCGGACTATAGGGCGTTAACACTTTCACTTAGCCATAGGAGTTTTACGGTGGGTCTATGATATAGACCCTGTTATGTACGCGGTTATCCCAATATGGTGCGTTACATGTATGACCTGAAGAAAGGTCCTTCGTGTAATACAGAGGGAATCGCGAAAGATTCTGATAAGTAATCGAGTGGTTGACCAGCTCTTGCCGCATCATGCCAGTCAGTTTTCGGCTTTCTCTACTGAGGTGTTTGACCAGATGAACCGGAAACACAATCGCAGTAGTTCTCCCTTTACTACCCTAGCCGATAGAGCGGAACGTAAGGTAGTAAGCTCAGGAGCCGGGCAACCCAACTATTGACCCAAGACATGATTCGGAGCTGATGCATATGAGGCCAAACTCGCGACGCCGAAGTATGTTGTAAAGCTGTTCGGACTTGTTGGCAACTCATTTGTTCCCATACCGAGCCCCTGGCAAGTTATGTCGGGGTGCGTGTGTGAAACAACGAAAGGAGCAAAATTCAGTTCTTTAGAGAAAAGTGAATACTGGATACGGATTATGTTCACTAGAACCTGAGTGGTATGCCAATCGTCATTTTATAGATAACAACGCTACAACCCCGACTATTTGACATGCCAGGGGTCGACGGGTGAGGAAAAAGGCACTTTACAGGCTAAAACATAGAGAGTGCGGTCTACAAAAAGTTGTTTTGGACCTCCTGTCGCATGTCTGCGTCGCCTTTCCTCGGTGAAGGGGCTCCTTAACAGGAGTAGCCTTCGGGTAAATGTACGAACCCGAACTCCGATAGAGTCCGTGAAATGACCAGCCCTTGAGCCACCTGTGGTAAAGGATAATGAAAAAGAAAGAGTAGTTAGAAAAGAAAGAAGAAGGAGGTTATGGAAGTACTTGTAGGCCTGTCCGTATTGTGCATCCGCCAATGCCCAGGGTATTTTAAGTGCATAGTTATGTATGCGCGGTACAGATTTCACATGTATATGAGGCGGACGACGGAAGCCGAACCGCTTGTCCAGCTCCGAAATTGGTCGGTCCTGTTGAATGGAGACCAGCGGCTTAAGGGCCGACAAGGTGTGCGGTTTAATAGGACGTCTTTGTACTTCGGCTGAAGTAATCATAGTATGATCCTCTGTCCGGAGGGAGTGCTTCTTATGCTCCCCTATAGAGGTGTGTGTCACGTATACCATGTTCACTGTTTTTACTTCGGGGGAAATTGCTTCTGACCCCCGGTATTTGGTTGGTGAGTCTCTTCGTCGTCTCTATCACCAGGCGGCCTCTTCCCCTTCTGTTCGGCGTTGAGCTTGCCGGCCTGTTTGAAGACCCAACAGCTTCTGTTGGTGTGATTAGCAGGTTTATCGGGGTTGCCATGAATCTGGCAGGGCCGATCCAATATCTTGTCTAAATTGGATGGTCCATCTTTGTTTGCCTTGAATGGCTTTTTCCGTTGACCGGATTTGGGGACGCCGAATCCATGGTTGACCGCTTTGTCATGCGTTCCTTCGTTATCAGTGCGACGTTTGTGTTTACTACATCGTGGCTTGCCGTTGCTGTCTCGGACTTTGGAAGTGCCCGGATCGCTGTCGCTATTGCTTCTACGAGTGAGCCAACTGTCTTCTCCCGCGCAAAACCAGGTCATCAGAGCGGTAAGGGCTGACATGGATTTTGGTTTTTCTTGACCGAGGTGGTGGGCGAGCCACTCGTCCCGGACGCTGTGTTTGAAAGCCGCTAGGGCTTCCGTGTTCGGACAGTCGACGATTTGGTTCTTTTTAACTAAGAACCTAGTCCAGAGCTTCCTGGCTGACTCTCCGAGCTGTTGGACGATGTGACTTAAGTCATCGGCATCTGGTGGCCGGACATATGTACCGTGGAAGTTGTCACGGAAGGCCTCTTCCAAATCCTCCCATCTGCCAATAGAATTTTCAGGAAGACTGTTTAACTAGTGCCGAGCTGGCCCTTTGAGTTTTAGTGGGAGGTATTTGATGGAATGAAGGTCATCTCCGCGGGCCATATGGATATGGAGAAGGAAGTCCTTGATCCATACCGCGGGATCAGTTGTTCCATCATATGATTCGGTATTCACGGGTTTAATACCTTCTAGGAATTTGTGCTCCATTACTTCGTCTGTGAAGCAAAGAGGGTGTGCGGCACCTCTGTATCATGCCGCATTGCGAGGTAGCTCCGATGGAGTCCGTCTGCGGTTTTCGGCCCGGGCGTGACTAGGCTTGTCACGTCCGAGTAGATAGTCGTTGCCGCGTGTTGAGGCACGTCCACGCGATCCGTAGATCGATCTGGTATGTCCTGCTCTACTATCCAGGTCTTGCTGAAGGTCATATGTATAACCCCGAGCTGTTTTATCTCTACTTTTACGGTGAGATGGGGCGGGCTGGTGTTCGGCTTGAGTTGCCGCTTTGTCCCGACCGCGTGGTGGTCGGTTAGCCATATTGTGCGATGATGGTATGGGCTCCGGCGCCTCATCATCGAACTAAGGTAACAATTTGCGCTTCAGGTAACTTTTGGCTGGGCGCTTAAGTCCGTATTCCTCGGCTGCCAGGACCTCAGTCCATCTATCGTTGAGCAGGTCTTGATCAGCTTGAAGCTGTTTTTGCTTCTTTTTCAGGCTCCTTCTGGTGGCTATTAGCTAGCGCTTAAAGCGCTCTTGCTCGAGAGGTTCCTCAGGCACGATAAAATCCTCGTTGCCAAGGCTCACCTCATCCTTGGAGAGCGGAATATAATTACTATGCTCCGAGTCTTCATGTATGGCCTGTTCATCAGGGCTGACTTGCCCGTCTTCCCGTTCATCCTGTTCGGAAGTTGTCTCAACGGGGTCTTCATTATCTTCGGCATCATCCGGAGTATTGTTCTCTCCCATGCCGGTATTGCTGTCTTTTCCACGACGTGACTTAGAGCGGCGCCGCTGACGCCGGCATTTTGGCTGTATCACAGGAGGTTCATCCTTGACTGGATCTTCTTTGTCATCGTCGTTAGTTGTTTTAGGTGTATCCACCATGTACACGTCGTAAGAAGAGGTGGCCATCCAACGTCCTGTAAACGGCGGGTTTTGGCCCTGCTCCTCATCGGCATCGTCATCCATACCGTCGTTGTCTTCGGAGCCGTAAACGAGCATGTCGGTTAAATCTTCAACAGTGGCTATGCAGTGGGCGGTGGGTGGGAAGCGAAGTTCTCCGTCATCAGCCTCCAGGTCGAACCGGATATAATTCGGCTGTGAGGCCCCTGCTTAGGATAGTGCTTTTAACGAGTTTAACACGTCGCCCAAAGGCGACTGCCGAAAAATGTCTGTGGAGCTGAATTCAACGATCGATGACTGACCGAGCTCGACGCACGTGGACGTACATGGTTCGGAACCTGAAGCCGGAAACGAGTCCGAGGCTCCCGTGACATAGATTCCACTCGAGGTTGGGTCCGTGTGCGGCTCTGATGCCGCTGAGATTGCGACATCCGTGGTGGGGTTGAGCTTCCCGTCTTCGGATGGCGTGACCTGCTCCGGATCTAAGGCCAGAGTAGTTACAGGTCCTATCTCCTGGGTATGGTCCGATGATAGATTTAAGTCATGTTCATCGTGGCGACGGGGAGCGACTGTCGTGGTCTCGAAACCGTCGAAGATCAAGTCCCCGCGGATATCCGCAACGTACTACAAGCTCCCGAATCTGACCTGACGGCCAGGGGCGTAACTATCGATCTGCTCCAGATGGCCAAGTGAGTTGGCCCGCAGTGCGAAACCGCCGAACACAAAGATCTGTCCGGGGAGGAAAACTCCCCCTTGGACAACATTGCCATGGATGATTGAAGGGGCCATCAAACCTTTTGAGAACGGCACAGTGGAACTCTCAATGAAAGCACCAATGTCGGTGGATCTCGGGTAGGGGGTCCCGAACTGTGCGTCTAACGTCGATGGTAACAGGAGACGGGGGACACAATGTTTACCCAGGTTCGGGCCCTCTCTATGGAGGTAATACCCTACTTCCTGCTTGATTGATCTTGATGAATATGACTATTACAAGAGTTGATCTACCACGAGATCGTAACGGCTAAACCCTAGAAGTCTAGCCTGTATGAGTATGATGATAATTCGGACTAAGCCCTCCGGTTTATATAGACACCGGAGGGGACTAGGGTTGTACAAAGTTGGTTACAGAGAAAGGAATCTTCATATTTGGACGCCAAGCTTGCCTTCCACGCCAAGGAGAGTCCCATCCGGACACGGGAGAGAGTCTTCGGTCTTGTATCTTCACAGCCCATTAGTCCGACCCATGTCCAACAGGACGGACGCCCAAGGACCCCTTAGTCCAGGACTCCCTCAGCAAGGCCCGGCCCCGTGTGTGCCTTAGCCGCCGTTGGGCCGTTCGGATCACCAGGACTGGACCAAGGGGTGAGGGGCTATGTGACAAGTTAGGCTCCTGAGGCACGATGCTCATGTAACACCCCGGATGTAACTTTCCATATTTGTAACTCCAACTCTTGCCATTTTTGGCTATGTGTTATGATATTCCCTTCGTGGTCGGGTTTTTTTTTTCGTTTTGCATTTTGTTCATGTCATGCATCTCGTATCATGTCATCATGTGCATTGCATTTGCATACGTGTTCGTCTCCTGCATCCGAGCATTTTCCCCGTTGTCCGTTTTGCAATCCGGCACTCCCATCTCCTCCGGCGCACCCCTCTTGTTTTCTTTTCGTGAGCGGGTGTTGAACGTTCTCGGAATGGATCGAGGCTTGTCCAGTGGCCTTGGTATAACACCGGTAGACCACCGGTCAAGTTTCGTTCCATTTGGAGGTCGTTTGGTACTCCAACGGTTAACCGGGCAACCGCAAAATCCGTTTGTGTGTTGCAGCAAAACCCCTCTCTAAACAGCCCAAAACTCCTCTAAGTCTCTTCCATGATCTAGGTCGTTCGATCACGATCGTGTGGGCGAAACCGCACTCCGTTTGGAGTCTCCTAGCTCCCTCTACCTATATATATGCATCCCTCCCGAAATACATTCGCAGATCAAACCCTAACCCGCTCCTCCGCGCCGCCGGACACGTCCGCCCAGGGCCGGACAGAAGCCGCCGCCGCCACGTGGCGCCCCGCGCCCACATCGCCGCCGGCCCGCAGGAGCCCGTGCGGGGCCCTCCCGGCCCGCTCCTCCTCCGCCCCGCGCCCGAGCCCGCACGGCTCCCCCCGACGCCCGCCGCCTCACCACCGAGGTCCGGCGCCGCCCTCCGCCGCCATCATCGCCGCGCCGCCGCGCCGGCGAGCTCGCCCACCTCCGCCGTCCGACGCCTCCCCGCAACCACTCCGGCCGGCGCCGCCTCCCTGTCCCTCCTCTCCGACGCCCCGTCCTCTCCCCGCCAGCGCCTCCTCCTCCCCGGCTCTGGCAGCCCCAGTCCCGGCGAGCCAAGCTCGGCCTCGATCCGATCGGATCTGGAAGAGACGAGGGTTGACTTTCTCTCCTCCCCGATTTTTCCAAGTCTTGAGATTTTTGCGATATATGCCCCTGTTCATTACATCATAACTCTCTGCATATAGCTCCATTTCGCACGTGCAATATATCGAAATGTTTGTCTCGAGATGCTCTTAATTTTGTTCCATTGCACCATGTTCATTTGAGTCAATCTTGATGCCCAAATCTCTGGTGCAAGAGTGCTAGTTGCTGTTATCTGTTGTTACTTATCAGAACTTAGGGTTTTGTTATTTTTGTTGCATTTAATCTGTGCATCTTATGGACATGAGCTCTACATGTGTTTTGTTGTATGCCATGCCATCTTTACAGGGGTGTATGCCATGTATTTTGTGATCTCTGTGGTGACTAGCACAAGCATGCAAACTAGGCTTCGTAATGTTTCTGATTTCAGGGACTTAGTAATTTCACTAAGTATGTGACTGCTGTTATTTTGTTGCTATGTATCCATGTGGCTACAGAGAGATCCATATTTATTTTGGTGATGTTTAGTAAGGATGTTTTGTAGATATTGTTGTAATTGATCCATTCATGCCCTTGTTTGCAATTATGGAGTTTCATAGCATGACTCATTCTTGCTCTACTTTTTCTATAAAATATTTCTGGCAGATTGTTTACATGTTATTCAATTTTGCCAAGCTTGTTGTAATTGTTTTCATTCATGCTATGTACTTGATCTTGCCTTGGTTAGCTTCATAAACATGCCATCTTCCTGTAGGTATGCTTGTTTTGTCATGCATTGATTTGTGGTGAGTGCATCAAGCTCACCAAGATGCCTTCATATTATTGTTTCACCATGTCTGAAAACTGTTAACGAAACTTGCTATGTTTACAAGGTTGCCATCATATCTTCTTGTCCTTTTTGGATTATGGTCAGTGAGGGACTTTTGTCATATGCATTTAGTAGAATACTTCTATGCCTTGTTTCGCCATGTTAAGTTCCTTTAGCATGTTGATTTCTTGCTCTGAACATTGCTACCTGATGCTGTTTCAGGCATGTCCAGTAATTTCACTGTCTGTGAACCTGTTATCTTTTGCACTTTTGCCATGCCTGTTTGAACCTGCTGTGGTGTGAACTAGCCGTAGCACAGTGTTAATCTTTTGTCAAGCATCACCTGTAGATTACTGCCATATGCTTTGTTGCTACGTTGGAGTGCTGTAGCATAGTTTCTTGATGTATTATAAGTGCTATCATGCTGTTAATCTCAGATTCGTGTCATTCTTGTTTTGCTTGCCATTTGCAAACCGTGCATCCGTTTCCGGTGATCTTTATATCGATTTCGACCGAAATCATCTCATCTTTTCAGTGGCATGCTTGGTTTGCCAAGTTACTGCCTTGTTCATCATTTCCCTTCCGGAGCATGCATATGCATCGCATATCATATCTTGCATATCATTCATGTATTGCATCATGTTGCTTGTGCATTTTCCGTGATTGATTGTGGTTCCATTGCTTGTGTTCTTGTCTTGCGTAGAGCCGGGAGACGAGTTCGTGAATGAGGAAACTGTTGAGTACGCTTACGAGGATCAAGCTTTCGACAACTCTGAGAACCTTGCAGGCAAGATGACCATACCCTCGATATCACTTCTATATTCGCTTTGCTAGTTGTTCGCTCTATTGCCATGCTACGCTACCTACCACTTGCTATACCATGCCTCCCATATTGCCATGTCAAGCCTCTAACCATCCTTTTCCTAGCAAACCGTTGTTTGGCTAAGTTACCGCTTTTGCTCAGCCCTTCTTATAGCGTTGCTAGTTGCAGGTGAAGTTGAAGTTGGTTCCGTGTTGGAACATGGATATTGGTGGGATATCACAATATATCTTATTTAATTAATGCATCTATATATTTGGTAAAGGGTGGAAGGCTCGGCCTTATGCCTGGTGTTTTGTTCCACTCTTGCCGCCCTAGTTTTCCGTCATACCGGTATTATATTCCTTGAGTTTGCGTTCCTTACGCGGTTGGGTGATTTATGGGACCCCCTTGACAGTTCGCCTTGAATAAAACTCCTCCAGCAAGGCCCAACCTTGATTTTACCATTTGCCACCTAAGCCTTTTCCCCCGAGTTTTCGCGAGCCCGAGGGTCATCTTTATTTTAACCCCCCCGGGCCAGTGCTCCTTCGAGTGTTGGTCCGAACCGAGCAGCCTGCGGGGCCACCACAGGGAAACTTGAGGACTGGTTTTACTCGTAGCTTGACTTATCCGGTGTGCCCTGAGAACGAGATATGTGCAGCTCCTATCGGGATTTGTCGGTGCATCGGGTGGCTTTGCTGGTCTTGTTTTACCATTGTCAAAATGTCTTGTAAACCAGGATTCCGAGACTGATCGGGTCTTTCCGGGAGAAGGTTTATCCTTCGTTGACCATGAGAGCTTATGATGGGCTAAGTTGGGACACCCCTGCAGGGTATTATCTTTCGAAAGTCGTGCCCGCGGTTATGAGGCAGATGGGAATTTGTTAATGTCCGGTTGTAGAGAACTTGTCACTTGACTTAATTAAAATACATCAACCGCGTGTGTAGCCGTGATGGTCTCTTCTCGGCGGAGTCCGGGAAGTGAACATGGTTTGAGTTATGTTTGACGTAAGTAGGAGTTCAGGATCACTTCTTGGTCATTACTAGATGATGACCGTTCCGTTGCTTCTCTTCTCGCTCTCTTTTGTGTATGTTAGCCACCATATATGCTTAGTGACTGCTGCAGCTCCACCTCATTTCACCATCCCTTTCCTATAAGCTTAAATAGTCTTGATCTCGCGGGTGTGAGATTGCTGAGTCCTCGTGACTCACAAATTCTACCAAAACAGTTGCAGGTGCCGACGATGCCAGTGCAGATGACGCAATCGACCTCAAGTGGGAGTTCGATGAGGAACATGGTCGTTACTATGTGTCTTTTCCTGATGATCAGTAGTGGAGCCCAATTGGGACGATCGGGGATCTAGCATTTGGGGTTATCTTATTTTCATATGGATTTTGACCGTAGTCGGTCTATGTGTGGATTTTGGATGATGTATGAATTATATTTATGTATTGTGTGAAGTGGCGATTGTAAGCCAACTCTCGTTATCCCATTATTGTTCATTACATGGGATTGTGTGAAGATGACCCTTCTTGCGACAAAACCACAATGCGATTATGCCTCTAAGTCATGCCTCGACACGTGGGAGATATAGCCGCATCGTGGGCGTTACAGCTCAGGAGTCCCCCTTGACGTACAAACAACCTTCAGGAAGAAGATGCGAGAGTAGGCCTTAACATTCTGCGTCTGCAGGGCCCGGCCCCGCGCATGCCTCAGCGGCCATTGGGTCGTCCAGATTGCTAGGACGAGACCAAGGTGTGAGAGGCTACGTGACCAGTTAGGCTCCTGAGGCACGATGCTCTGGAGTCCCCCTTGACGTACGAACAGACCTCCATATCTGTCCTCGCTAAGGTCCCGCTGCGGAGGTGCGCGCGACGACCAGGTCCGAGGGACCTGGCATGGCGGCATATGCCAGGCATGACCTGAGCGCAGCCCCCGTGCCTAGCCCCCTCGAGCGACTCTCCTGAGGGGAAAGTGTTTCGATGGGGCTGGACACCGAGCCTAGCGGCTCCGTGAGTTTCATGCGGCCATGGGGTCGCCCTCAGTTGTTTATCACCAGCGCGGAGCATGGCACTTCCACACTTGCACGGGCATAGCCGCTCCTCGACCGTGTCGACTGCCAGCGCGGAGCATGGTGCTTCCACTGGTGCGTGGGTGAGGACTCCCTCTGAGTGGAGCCCCCGGGGTGTGTACAGCCTGCCGTGACACGTGGCTTGCACGGCAGGGATCAACGAGGTGTGTCTGGGCTCCCGTGAGCCAGCGCGGGACTCACGGGGCCCTACCTCAAGGCGGGTTGCGCCTGAACATGATTCTTGACAGCTGTGGTGGTCCTGCGAGATGGTTAGACAACCTGCGCCGAATGAATCTCCTGAGGTGATCACATGAGAAGGCCAAACACCAATGACCCCAGGAGGTGACGTGAATGGGGCCGGCCCGCCAAACAGAGCTCAGTCGTTGGGTTTATCAACGCTGCAGGGATGGACCCGGGCACAGACGCCGTGTTCAGTCTTCTCATGCGCAACATCCTGAAGAAAAACAGGCGGCGCGCGGCTCCCGTGGTGGCGAGGCACTGGGTGACGCGCCCTGGCTCGTCCGTCCGCGATTAGCTCGTGCGAGAACATGGCACCAAGGGCCATGGGAGGTGACGTACACGGGAGCTGGCCCGCGAGCCAGAGCTTAGCCTCTTGGGTTTAGCGACGCTGTAGGGACGGACCCGAGCATAGACGCCGTGCCGGTCCTTAATCATGAGGCGGTCATGGGCGGGCTTGCAAGGGCGTACGACGTTCATGGTATCGAGGTACCAGACAGGCATATAATAATCCTAAAGCAACTCGTGGAAGGAGGCAAGCTAGTTCAGGTGAATGCAAGAGCGATACATGCCGCAGGGACGGACCCGTGCGGCTTGGGGATGATGCAGCCCGAGGGGCACCCCCAATAGAGTAAATTTAAAGATGCAAAGGATACTCGTCGCATGGACAAGCCCGTGTGACTTGGGGATGATGCTGGCCGAGGGGCGCCCCAACTGAATGAACCGGAAAATGTCACCCGACACCATTGCTGGAGAGTGGTTGGGGCAACCGAAGACGCATGTTGAAGAAGCCACTCCTCACGAGCCGCCTGGGTCCTGAGCCTCAGGAGGCTCATGAAGGATCGTCGCCATCTCAGCCAGGACCACGTGATGCCTGGTCTCCTGAGCCGCCAGAACGCTCCGTGGGCAACACTGGAAGGTAACAGCCGCGTTCGGCAAGCTGAAGGGCATGGGAACGTAGCTGTGAGGGGGACCCTCGCACCGACCAACACGCGAAGGCCAGAAGCGCTCTCGGGATGTGGCTCTGTGGAGCCCTGGGATGTCGACACAGATGCGTAGCTCGTCGTCCTCACCAGGACAAGGAGTTGCGCCAGGTGGTGGGCGGCGGTCGCTGTGCATGGCTCTCGCCTCTTGAAGCTCCTCGGTCTTCTTGGTGATGAACTCCTGGGAACCAGGCACCTTGTGCCTTATGCCCTCCTAGGGGAAGCGTGCGGTGAAGCACGCCTCTATGTGGTGCCCGAGCGCCTCTCTCGTGATATTGGCTAGGTCAGAGGCCCTCGAGAAGAGAGCCCCTGAGCCCAGACTAAGGAGGGCGCCGGGTGTGCCTTCCTATGCGAGAGAGGGAGGCGCCCCATCCGTGGGCACTGATCCAGAGGTGGTGCCGCTGGAGACACCGCCCTCCTCGGGCTCTTGGCGGAGCAGCTGCTTCTTCTTCTTGGGAACTTCCTTAGGAGTGCAAACGGTGCCTTCGTTGTCTGGATCTTCAATTTCTGTGGCTTGGTAGGCGCGCTCGAGGGAGCACACTGCGTCCTTCTCCTTCCAAGCGATCGCCGAAGCTTCCTGGTATCTTGAGGACATTGTAGCCGTGGTGGGTCACCGCTATGAACTTGGCCAGGGGCGGTTACCCGAGGATGGTATTGTACGGTAGGCGGATGTGGGCGACGTCGGTGTCGATGAGCTCGATGCGGTAGTTGTCGCGCTGGCCGAAGGTGATAGGGAGGCGGATCTGCCCTATTAGGGTGGTGGAGTCGTTGATCACTCCTGAGAAGGGCTTGGTGAGCTGCAGCTGATTGTGTGGCACTTGGAGGCGGTCAAACGTCTCGACGGAAAGAACATTGAGCCCCGCACTGCCATCGATGAGGGTCTTGGTGACGAGGACATTGCTGATGACGGGTGAGCAGAGCATCGGATGGGCGCCGGCAGTTGCCGCACACTTGAGCTGGTCTTACGAGCTGAAGGTGATGGTGCACTTGGACTACCTGAGCGGACGCGTGGCCTCGAGCCTGAGGAGGGCTGCATTTACCTCACGGGTGAACTGCTTGAAGATGCGATGAGAGGCTGGGGCCTGAGCACCACCCAAGATGCAGGCTATGGCACGAGGTTCCTGGAAGACCCCGGCCCCCGCATCCTGGTGGTGGTCGTCATTCCTTCTTGGTGGTGGTGGTAGTGGAGGGAGGACGGCGTAGCCCCAAGGACAGTCCTCATGAGGCTGGTCTCTCCAGGCGCCCTCGCGAGGCTAGTCGTGCCAGCGGTCCTCGCGAGGCCAGTCGCGCCACTCCTGGCGGGGTTGCGGTCATCCTAGCGTCCTCCACTCCTGCCTCCTCTACAGCCGTAGCCTCGGTCGTTGCGCTCGGGGCGTCGACTGAAGCACCCACCACGGATGGCCCTGAGCTCCTGACAGTCGGTGGTGTTGTGGCTGTGTACGTTGTGGAAGGTGCAGAACGGGCGGTTGGCCTTGGATGACTTTGGGTGGTCGCAGCCGCGCTTAATCTCTGGTTCCGCCGCGAGCACGGCAGCCCCTTGCGCTTTACGTCCTTGGTCTTGGCCTTTTTTCTTCTGGGTCGGCAACTGGAAGCTCGAGGAAGGAGAGGCACCCTTCCTCAGCTCTCGCGCACTTGGTTGCCATGTTGAACATCTCCAAAGCCATGCACAGTTGCCCGTGTATGGCGAGCTCCTCCTTCATCTTGACATCACGGACGCCATCAGAGAATGCTGAGATGATGGCCTCGTCCGTCACCTTGGGAATCTTAAAGCGAACGCTATTGAAGCGCTGGATGTACTTCTGCAGGGTTTCCCCTGGCTGCTGCTTGATGTGCCGTAGGTCACACGCGACAAGCGGGCGGTCGCACGTGCCCTGGAAGTTGGCGACGAAGTGCTCGCGCATCTCACCCCAGGAGGAGATTTATCCCGCGGGTAGGTTCAGGAGCCATGAGCGCGCGCCGTCCTTGAGGGCCATGGGAAACCAATTCTCCATGACCTTTTCATCATCGTTGGCTGCCTTGATGCTCAGCTCATAGAGCTGCAGGAACTCAGCAGGGTCGGGGGTGCCGTCGTAGCGCAGAGGCAGGTCAGGCTTGAACTTGCCGGGCCAGACAACGCTGCGCAGCTCGGGGGTGAAGGCGCGACAGCCCACGGTGGTCACTGGAGCTCGTCGTGGGGTTGGAGCTTGGTCTTGGTACCGATGACCGCCGCCGCAGGCGGTGCGCAGTCCTGGCGTGGTGGCACAGGGAGCGCGGGAGCTCCTTCTCGCGGCCGCTGGATCTCTTGGCAGATTCCTTCCTAGCGTGCGGGCGCCCTGCATGGTGGGTCACACAGCGGGGCCGCGCGCCTTGGTCCGAGGACGACATCTTGGCGGGGAGGTGGTGGAGGCGCTCCATGGTCAAAGTCGCCCGCAGCGGGAGGCGGAAGAGGCAGCGAAAGGGTTGGTGCAGGAGACCCCCCAGCGGTGCTGACGAGCTCGGAGATGCGGTCCAGCCAGTCCTCGTAGAGGTCGTCGACCGGGCGCTAGCACTAGAGCTCGCGTGCCATGAGCAGGGCAGCCTGCGCGTCCGCAGGCCTGCGACGAGCGCGGGACGACGAACCGGCGGGAGTCAGCCACGGGGTGGCGGTGTGTCCGTCGCTCCGCAAGGAAGGGTGCAGCAACGAAGCTTGCTGTTCATTCCCCGCCGGGCCGGTGGCGGCGTTGGCAGCGGGTGATGGAGAGCGTCGGGGACGCCCGCCGACGGGCGTCGTCTGGGTGACGCGGGCGGCGAGAGCGGCTCGGCGCGGGCTCGACGAGCATCAGCCATGGAAGGGGTGGAGCAGCATTGCGTAGGCCGACAGAAGAGAGGTTTCAGCGCACCCCTACCTGGCGCGCCAAATGTCGGATTACGGGTTCCGCGGACCTTTGAGAGGTTCGAACTCTGGGGTGCGCACAAAGAACACTCCCTCCATAGCTCGCTCGCTAAACGATCCCACGACCTAGCTCGACGAACCCAAAGAATGAGAAAGACAGAGATTTATCCTGGTTCGGGCCACCTTGCGGTGTAATACCCTACTCCAGCTTTGTGGTGGATTGCCTCGAGGGGCTGAGGATGAACTAGTACAGTGGATGAACAGCCTCAGGAGGTGACGTGTTCTTGAGCTCGATGAGTTGGTGTGTGTGAGGATGATCTGAATGATCCGTCCTTTTCTACGGTGGTGGCCAGGTCCTATTTATAGTGGCCTTGATCCCCTTCCCAAATGTTAGGCGGGAAGGGATCCCACAACAGCCAAGTTTGAAGGGAGACAACCAGTACAAGGTATCCTGACAAAAGTAGTCTTCGCCTGCAAAGGCTCTGGTGGTGACGCTGTCATGGGCTCTGCGACAACCTCTGTCCTGTCGTCCTGGCGATCTTGGTCTTGTTGCACCGATATGGAAACCTTTGCCTGATGCCTCGGGACCCCGCGCATGCGCTTGCCTCCTTAGCACCAAAGAGGAAACTGGTACACTGCGCCCGCAGGCGCCCGCCTGGCCTTGATCGTCATGGCTCACGTCATGTGAACCTCGCGAGGTACACCCTGCATTGATATCTCCGCTCCCTGGGAGACAGCCTAGCGAGGCCGCCCCCACGGAGGTCTTAGCGTCATCCTCCTCGCGAGGCTTGGCCCCTCGCGAGGGTCTTGAGTTGTTGCTGCCAAAACTGGGCGATACCGGGCCGTCGACGGTGCCACGCCACGGGCCGCAGGCAGGCAAGTCTTGGTACCCCCGTTCCCAGGACGCCGACAACATTGAAATCAAAGTCGGCTAGTCTAGATATGGAAATAAGATTGTATCCAAGATATTCAACGAGCATAATATTTTGAATAGAGCTATCGTTAGATATGGTCACCTTACCAAGGCCAAGTACCGTACCCTTGGAGTTATCTCCAAAAGTATAATTGCGTGGGCTGTCGTTTTTTGCTAGCTCGCGGAACATGTCTTTATCTCTGGTCATATGGTCAGTACATCCACTATCAAGAATCCACTCTTTTCCTCGGGCCATGTAATCATGAAAGATTGCCATGAGACACTGATGCAGAGACCTTCTATACAAAAGGTTTTTAACCCCTTTCCGTGGCGGCACTTCGAACCGTCACCAAGTGAATGTGGGCGATAGGTGGTCCTTACCACACGACCCAGAAACTTTCGGGGATAGGCCCTCCTGGCACACAAAACGAGCTCGTGTGTGATCTGGTGAGGCATCGAAACCCAATCGTTTCCATTCTTATGTACATCCCACATGGTGAATCCTAGAAAAACATTTCCGTTCGTATGTATATCACACACAGTTTTTGGTGTGGAAACGTTTGTGCAAGGTGGCATAACGCAAACAGTTCTCTGCCGGAAGCCGTGTGTGATTGTTAATTGATCGAACACGCCTACTTTCTAGGAACCGTGTGGGTTGTTTGAGTTCATCGACCACGGTGTTGTCTGAGTAATCATATGCAATAGAAAACCCCAATAAGCAGGGTAATTAGCCTATTATTGATAATCCATGTAGTAATCAAATTGACATTTCTTATAAAACACACCAGATATTTCATATCCGTGTAACAGAAACCAGGATTTCATAATCGAATTACGTCAGATAGCTTCGGCACTCAGTTATGCCTTTACACGACAGCACCAAGTTTCACATGCAACATCGAAAACCTTTGGAAAGTAGCATCATACACGGTAAATAGACAAATGTATCTCATCTGGGAAACTGCAGAAGCGGAAGGCAAATATTGAGCCTTCAGTGAGGTTGAATGTCCTTGCAACTTTAGGCCAGTGGCTATGGATAATTGCCAGCCCAACCTTCATCCTCTTCAGGAAGACTTCAGTATTGTATCGTGGGTGTTGAATGAATACCTTCCTCACCTTTTGACCATGCAGGTGGTTTGAGAGGTAATCATCGGTGAACTGCTTTGAAAAGTACTGAAAACAAATATATATGCATAAATCAATGTTATAAATTTTGAAATGGCGCAAGGGGTAAAAACAACGTAAAAGAGCCAGTTGTCGTCGGAGCAAGTCTGAGAGTAAGAATAGGGGGTACGTAGGAGGAGGCAAGGCCTTAGCTACGGCGAGGTCGTGCACGCAAGGTTTACGAGTTTAGGCCCTTCTCGGAGGAAGTAATAGCCCTATGTCACGGTGCCCGGAGGCTTTGTTGACTGGATTATGCGTGAAAGTTACAGGGAGTGCTAACCCTTGTGCCAGAGGAGGGGGTGGCTTATATAGAGTGGCTTATACAGGGGTGCTAACCCTAAGTTACACAGGGTTCAATGGATGTTAAGACAGGGCATTACTGGTAATGCTAGCTATAAAGGACTATAAATTACCTTTAAAACTACGGAGTGAACCCCTGACCGTTGCCATCCTAGGGCGGCTTTAGATCATTTGTACTCTGAGTGATTCTTTGTATGGTCGAGTGACTCTATCTAGTTCGAGTGGAATTGGGGTATCCGAGTGGCATATCTGGTCGAGTGGATTGCACTCTAAGGTGATTTCAGTTAGTATCTTCTGTTGTGCTTTGAATGTTCCTGACTCTAGGGTAGTGTCCTTGGGTAGAGCACCTAGGTCAGGCCTATGACCCTACCCTAGGTACATGTCATCGTCATTAGCCGCCGAATGGATTAAGGTCCGAGTGAAGAAGGGTTGAAGTTGCTTCCGACTCGATTCCATGCTTTGGAGGCATTTCACCGGTGTCTGGAAATCATGTTGAAGCTTTAACCTCGTTTCAGTCGCTTTGATCAGGTCAGAGGTCGTCAAGCAAATTATGCCGATGATCTTCGAGTGTTGTTATGGTGTGAATCCTCGGCGCGATTGGTTGCTCTGCGGTTCCCTGATCTCACGGGATTCGAAATTTCGGAGAAGCACGCGGGACAGAACCTGCCGCAGTAGTCGGAGTGGGTAGATAGGGGCACCTCGATTTTTGTGCTACCTTTTTCGCCACGTATCGGGTGAGCGACTGTTGCGGGATTTGATAGGATTACTCGGGCCCACGGGTCAGCCACTCGGAAGCAGGCCCATAAAAGGCGTCGAGGTCGATGCAAGGTATAGTGCGCCTCATTCAACCTGTTCCTCCTCTGCTTCTCCACCGCTTCTTCCTCCGCTCTCGACGCCTCCGCTCGGCTCGTGCACATTCCACCGCCATGGTGAAGGACAAGACAGCGGCCTTGGAGCACGCAAAGTAGGCGACAACAGTGGCGAAAGGCAAGAAGACGGCTCGGGGGACGTCGTCCTGGTCCGGTCTACCACCTAGTGGGATCCAGGGGGACTAGATCCGCTACACCATCGAGCGGGAAGATTTGGAGAGGCTTGCCGAGGAAGGCATATTGCTATTAGATCTTGGAGGTTGCTGGAGGGGGAATATGAGCCCCAGCCATGCGAGGGTGGGCGTGTCCTCCTCACCACGCATGTCGATCGAGGTCTTTCTCTTCCCCTGCATCCATTCTTTAGGGGTTTCTTGAACTTTTTCGGTGCTCAAATTCACCATTTCCCCCCAAACACAATCACGTATCTTGCTACGTTCATCTCGCTGTGCGAAAATTTCTTGGGCTGTCAACAAAACTGGGGTCTGTTTAAACACATATTCACTTGTCGTTCTTAGTCGGTGAAGAAGGCAAATCCGATTGATGAAAAGACGCATGTGATGTAGATGTGCGGGGGTTTAGGAATCCAAACTAGGCATAGAAGCACTTTTCCTTCCATGACCCTTCCCGTGTCAGTCCGAGGATGGCAGTCGACCTGGTTCTACTGCAAAGATGTCCCGACTCCTGGTCATTCGACCGGTCTCCCCCCTTTCACTATGGAGCGACTCCACCAACCTTCTTCATTAACTGTGACCCCAGAGGAGAAAGGCGAGGTGTCTCTTTTAGTCGACCAGGTTGTTAACTTAGTCCGGGAGGGTGTGACTGGCATGGATCTGTTGGAGGTGTTCCTCAGTCGATGCATCCAGCCTCTCCAAGCCCGTGATCACCCGATGTGGATGTACTCGGGCCCTGGAGACGCTGCTCGGGTGCACCCAGAGGAGGTCACCGAGGAGACGGTGGCTCAGTGGCTGAGGAGCATTACCTAAAACAAGGATAACCCCACGAGGTCCAGGAGGGTTCAGCAATTCAACACCAACCACGAGCCAGAAGAGGTGAGGCCCAAAATTCTGAGTGTTTTCTTCTCTTGAACTGCAATTGCTTGTGAATCTGATTGATTTTTGTTGACTTGCGCCTTGCAGATTTATACCAAGATGTAGTCGATGCCAAACAGGGGAAAACTCCCGGATGTAGAGGAGAGCGAAGATGGAAGCGCCGACTGGGAACCTGGAGATGACAGTGAGGGAGGCAGTGAGGATTCTAGTAGCAGTTAAGAAGTCGACTCGCTGCCTTGCACTGAGCGGCGTTCCAAGCAGTCGCACGATCCTGCGGGTGGGTGCGGCAAAGCAGCTCCGCCAAGCACACAAGTTCCAAAGAGCACTCGGACTTCGACTCCAAATCCATCAAAGAAGGCTGCGAAGCAGCCCAAGGTTGTGCCCCCGAAGCTCGGAAGGCTCTGCCCAAGATCAAGGTGGATGTTCATGTTGCTTCTGCCTAAGTGTTATGTTTCTTCTTTTCGTCTTCTATGTTATTGTCGACTCATTCGCTTGCTTGACCGAGTGAGTTTTGGAGCTTCTAGTGCTGCTACTTCTGGGACGTCCATGGATATTGACAAGGAGCAAGATGACGAGGAAACTGCAGATGCGACCACTTCTCGAGCAGGTACAGCTCCACAACCATGGTCTTACTTTGCCAACTATTCAGACGGTCGACTGAATTCTTACGGTCGAGTGTTTTGTAACGCCACCAAATGTTATTGAACTTCCAGACGACGATGACCATGAAGAAGTGCCACAAAAGAACACAGGGAGAAGGGGCAGGACATTGAGCAATAAGGTGCCTACCAGCAAAGTGTCTCACTCGACATCAGCATCAGAACCAGTCATTCAGCAACTTGGTGATCTAGTTCGGACTTCTGTTTCTTTTGCCGATCCGGTTTAGACAGATCAACATTCGGCGTCACCTGCTCAAGCTCCTACTCCGACTATGCAACTCCAGGCATCAGCTCCTCCAGCTACCTCGTCTGTTCCACCAACTCCACTTTTCGTTACTCATCATGTCCTGGAAGACCATGTAGGCGCTGACAAGGAAGCCATTATCTAAGAAGGCCTAATGATGGACCGAATGAAGATGGTATACGAAACCAACAAGGTTGCCTATGATGCGAGCTCTGCCCTTCAAGCCAACGTCAAAGTAAGTGGGATTGTAACTTGATCTCCGACTGGCTTTCAGCTTGATCTTTGCTTTGTTAGGATAAGGTACTTGAAAACTGCTGCTTTATTATTCGTAAGATATCCGTGGATGAGCGTTTTGGAACCTTATGTGCATCTATCATGAGTTTAGACCTTGCATCCATCCACTGGGTATTTTCTCCTTTGCTCTGTAGCTCTTCCACTTGAGTCGACCAGGTCATGTCGAGTGAACTCTCGAACTAGTGGGGGCACGCTGAGTGCACCCACTGGGTGTAGTGCCCGAGACCACCGTCAAATGTTTGATTCGGCAGGGGTCTTTGCGAAGTGTTTGTTTGTGTAACTTCCACTCGGTCTAGACAGGTCGTGCCGAGTGGGAACAGAACCAGCGGGGGCACGCTAAGTGCACCCACTGGGTGTAGTCCCCGAGACCGCGATCGACTGCGGGCAGTCGGCGGTGGTCTGAGAACAGATGTTGTTGTTGTTTTTTGCTCCTTCCACTCGCGCTGGGCGGACCATGTCGAGTGGGAAATCAAACCAGTGGGGGCACGCCAAGTGCACCCACTTGGTGTAGTCCCCGAGACTGCTGTTGAATGTTTGATTCGGCAGTAGTCTTAGAACTCTTTTTGTCATAATAATCTTTCTTTGCATCTTATCAATCGAAAGTGGCAGATCTTTGTTACTGTCGATTGACTTGTCTTGTTGTTTACTGTAGAAATCTTGTGAGCTTGGAAACAAGTTTACTGATTTGGAGAGGAGGCAGATATAGCTCAATCTCGACCTAGAGCTAGCAAAGGAGAACTTACAGAAGGCCAAAGATGAAGAAACTGCCATGGGAGGTAACCATTTGTCGACTTCTCGCCTTGCTATCTTTTCCTTTTAATCTTTGAACCGAGTGATTCCACTCGAACAGATGTGCGTAGTGAGAACCGTCAACTCCAAGCTCATCTGAAGAATGTTATTTCTTTAGACAAAATGAAGCAGGCCCTGGGGCAGAAAGATCTTGACCTTGTAGCGGCTCAGAAGAAGGCGCGGGAGAAGACTAAACTCGCCGACAAGAAGCTGGCTTCAGTCGGCAAGTTGGAAGAAGAGAACGCCAAGCTGAAAACTGTTATTGATGGAGCGAAGAAGGAGGTCGTGCAGCTGAAGGAGGAGAAGGCAACCTTGGCAAACAAAGTTGATGTTCTCACTCGGAAGAGAGACGAACTGGAAACTTATCTGGGAGGTCTTGCCAAGAAGATGTTCCTTATGCTTGAAGGTACCTTTATTTATCCGATTGGCTGCAAAAAACTTTCCCATTACATTACTGTCACTTCAACACCTTTTTGTGTGTGCAAAATTCTGCCAAAACATTGAGGAAGAAACTGGGCGGATTGAGACAGATTTGGACCCTATCAATTCCCCTGTCAAGGACGAAGCTGCGATGAACGTGCTGTGACTGGAAACCCGCCTCGCCAGTGTTTTGGATTATCTCGCTCGACTGAAAATGGCAGTGTCGCGGATCGACATGGAGCTCTGGCCAGAGGCGACGTTCCAGAATGATCTCGAGTCTTTGATGACTCAACTCAATGAAATCCCTGGCCGAGTGCAGGCGTGGAAGAAGTCATCTGCTTGTTGTGGCGCTGACAGTGCTCTGTCTCTGGTCCATGTTCATTGCAAGGAAGTGAAAGAAGAGAAGCTGGCGGCCCTAATTGTTGCCAACACCAAGAAGCTTCAATTCATATCCTTCATGAGACCTTCATCGACGCTGCTACTCGTATTGCAGACGGCATCGATCTTGACAGTTTCTTCGAGCGAGTAAGTCCTACTCCTGCCGAGTGAAAACTTGATAACTTGATTCTATTTGCCTCGGAATGCTGAGTGATCCTGTAATCGTTAAAACTCTTTCGGGCTTGACGCCCGAGTACTTCTGCTGATGGTTTTGAACCTTAATGGATTTATCCGAGCTTGGTTGCTTTATTTGTATTGCCTTCTAATTTTTTGACCTAAGCGAATCGAGGATCATGGCTGAATTTCCGAGTGAGAGGATTGCTCTCCACTCGGAGTAGTCATTGTACTTGTGGCGCAGCTCGGAGTGCAACCGTGCGTTGTACTTGTGGTGCAACTTGGACTGCAACCATACGTTGTACTTGTGGCGCAACTCGGAGTGCAACCATACGTTGTACTAGTGGCGCAGCTCCGAGTGCAACCATACGTTGTACTTGTGGCGCATCTCAAAGTGCAACCATACGTTGTACTTGTGGCGCTGCTCAGAGTGCAACCATACGTTGTACTTGTGGCGCAGCTCAGAGTGCGCGGCGAAGCCTCCGAGTGAGAAGGTTGCTCTTCATTCGGAGGGTTTTTGTAATTTAGGCGAGTACGGGGTCGCAGCTAAGCCCCCGAGTGAGAGAGTTGCTCTTCACTCGGAGTGTTTTTGTAACTTAGGCGAGTATGGGATCGCAGCTAAGCCCCCGAGTGAGAGTGTTGCTCTTCACTCGGAGTGTTTTTGTAACTTAGGTGAGTACAGGATCGCAGCTAAGCCCCCGAGTGAGAGGGTTGCTCTTCACTCGGAGTGTTTTTGTAACTTAGGCGAGTACGGGATCGCACTTGTCGTGGAATTGTCACGGCAGATGTCCTAGTCTGAGGACTTAGTGGTGGAGCCATCGCGACGGGTTAGCTTAAAGGGGTTAAAGCGGGACAAAGGACGCAAGGAGTTTATACTGGTTCGGCCCCTTGCGGTGAAGGTAAAAGCCTAATCCATTTGAGGTGGAATTGCTACGGTTTCGATGACTAGGGAGCGAATCCGCTTTGCCTGGCTCTCGATTTGTTGTTTCTTGTCCCTAAGCCGTCGTCGGGTCGTCCTTTTATATACACAGGTTTACACCCGGCGGTTTACAGAATGAGGGCCAGCTCATAAACGTGTCCGGCTCGGTTTCTACCCTTTCCTATCTTACAACACAAGTTATACATCACATGGCGGTTTATATCTACGGGCCCTAATCCGCCTTTGGGCCTCAGGCCTTCTCGTTAGATCTCCTCCGTAAAGCGCCATATTCCTTGTCTTCATGGGCTTCAATATGAATAATTCACTATGAGTATAACCCGACACCTCCTGGGTGGTTTATACTCAGTAGTTATATCCCCAACATTAGGCCCCAGATTGATTTGAACTCGTTCATGTCAATCTTCAGTACTTCGAAAAATTCCTTCTTCAACACCTTCGTGAAAATCAAGTAACTCACCGTGACGTCACATTCCAAGATCATGATAACCCGCCGTGACGTCATCTTCCGTTAATTTTATATAGAACCCAAATCTTTTAATACTTCTCCTTTAATGAATCTCTGAAAATCGAGGCGTCTGTATATCTACAGATCCGTTTTTTGACCTCCTCGATTCCCGCGCCCGCCACTTATCCATTCACCTTATAAATAGGGCCGGGGGTCATTTTCACCTCCCCCCTCGTGCCTCTTCGTCTCATCGTCTTCCTCGCGCCGCCCCAGCGCTTCAAACAAAGCCGCCGCTGTCAAGCCTCGTCTTCGACTTCAACTCCGGCCGCTGCATCACCCTGAAGACACTAGAAAATCGCGGCGCCTCTCCGCTATTCCCTCAGCATCAGTAAGCCTTCCTTTCTTCCATCGTAGATCTGTCTTTAGGGTTTGAGCATTCATCGGTGTTTGTCAATGCACAACAGTTCTTTGATTCAAACCTCAATATTCAACCTGTATAGCGATGGCCATAATCCTTCTTTTTTCATCGGTGCATCTCGTTTAAGCAGAAACTCCACTCTGAACCTTTATCAACTGCTTCGGTATCAATATTTAGGTCTGAATATACTTTCATTTTCTGACATATGGTAGATCCAAAATTATAATGCCAACTTGTGAAACCTGTTTTTCCACTACTTAGTTATTTCAGATCTGTACCTTCAATATCAATGTAGGCGGTTTAACTTTAGAAAATGATAACCCGCCAGGTACCATTAGTCCCCTCTTAAACCGCCAATCGCTTATCATTATAATTCTAATAACATCAACCTCCAGTTTAACAATTTTGCATGCTTTAACACTTTCTGTCTCTTAACCTGCAACACTTTATGCTTGCTAATCATGAATCTTAAACTGGCACAAACCTTCCTTCAGGTTGTCGAATAAATGGCCAAGTCTTTTTATGCTTGCAACTGGGTTCCTTCCTGGGTTACTGCAGAACAACTGAACGGGTGCGTCGCAACCGACGCTTTAGCAAAAAAGGAAGTCATCCACTATAGAGCCCCTGGTCTAGAAAATCCTCCTGAGCCCAAGGATGGAGAAGTGATTGTGTTCGTTGATCATCTGGGTCGAGGGTTTAGCCCTCCCGAATCAAAAAATTTCCGTGATGTGGTTGCTAGCTTCCAACTCCACCCTCAAGATATTGGACCTAACTCCGTGTCTAATATTTGTAATTTTCAAGTGTTTTGCAAGGCTTATCTGCAGGAAGAACCCACTTTTGAACTGTTCAGAGACTTCTTCTATTTGAACCGCCGTACTGCATTTACGAATGGGCCCAATACTAAACTTGGCGGGGTTTCAATTCATAAGAGGAAAGATGCAAGTTTCCCTCACGCCAAGCATCATAGTCATCCCAAAGACTGGAATCCGACTTGGTTCTGTTGCCGAGATACGTCTCCAGCTGAAGAAAATCCTCTGCTGGCTTATCGTGCTCACCGACTTACTAGTACACATCCATTTCCCCAACGACTGAGTGCAAAGGAACGAGCCAAGTATGCACCACAACTTTTGAAGCTCTGAGCCTTTGTGGCAAACAGTTTAGCAGGCATCGACTTTGTCCGTTGCTGGGTTTCTTGGAGTATCTTGCCTCTAAGCCGTCGCCCCGGTTTAATGTGTGAATACACATGGGACTTAAAAGACCCTCAACGCCATATTGATATCCAGCTATCTGATGCTAAAATTACTGAAGCTGTTAAGAGGATGCTGGATGAGCCGGTGGCCGAATGCAGTAAAACAGGGCTTAGTCCTTTCTGTGTTTCCAATAAACCGCCAGCTGTAAGAATCGCGGAACTCTTGTTTTAATCCGACCCTTCTTAATATTCCCTTATAACATTTGTCAATCTTTCACAGGGTGATGATCCGTTCTGGAAGAAGAAGCCACAGGACAAACCGGCCAAGATGCCTCGCCCCAAGACTAAGGTTACCAAAAAACATGCCAAGAAGAAAACCACCAAGTCCACCGATTTGAACATTGATGATGATCTTGATAACCCAGAATCAGAGGTAGAACTTGATTCTCTTGGCTCCTTCTTCATACACCTCATTGACAATGACTATTATCAGGATGACGCTGAAGCTAGCCATGCTGATGATGTAGAGGTAATTATTCTTTCCTCCGGTTCAGATCCTCAGCCAGCACAGAAAACCCGTCAAGCAAACCAAAAAGTAAGATTTTCTCACGCCCTAGATCACTTGGATCCAAACTTTCTTTTGAAGAAGCACCAACACGAAGCTCGCCGCACAACCCGGTATAGTGGCCAGGTGGTTACTTCATCCGGTTTACGGAACAGGCCGGTTCGTAAACGCCGCCCAGAGGTTTCAGCTATTCCTGACACATCTTATCCCAAGGCAGGTTATTTCTTACAACCTCTTAATCCGTCTAATTCAAACTATCAGGGAACATCTCATTCATCTTCTGGCGAGTCAACAGGGACACAGCTTCCACCTCTAAAAACTGTTCCTGGGTAAGTATATTAAACCATCCCTTTATACCTTGTGCTTGCTTATCATACCAACCTTTATGTTCATTCCTTTCAGAGCCAAGGCCAGACCCAGCAAAAAGGCCAAATTGAATAAATCAGCTAATGACAATACGGCCACTGAATCGGAGAAAACTCTAGAACCGGAGGAAACAAATGCTGACGCTATGCTTGATGATCCGCCACCGCAAGATCATGACTTTTTTATTGAACAAGTGGAAGTTGGTCCAACAGGCCATGCTGATAAACCGATAAGCCCAGTCAGAGCTGCTGATAAACCGCCAAGCCCATCAAAGCTGCTGATGACAACACGGATGATGTTGTAGTTACTGGCTTTGGCCACACCACCCCTGGCAACCCTATCGCTTTATCAAAGCATAGTGCCAAGGAAGAACTTTCTGCTATAGACAAGGGCAAGTGGAAAACAGATTTGTCAAGCTATGCCCACCTCCATGCCCAAGACATTCATTCTGGGTTTTTAAACCGCCTGTACACAAGCCGCGACTATGAAGCCGACTTAGTGAACATGATGAAGGAGCGATATGAGTTAAATGCTGTTTACTCTGCATAACTATTCTTCCTTTATGTCCAATTTATAATATCAACTCCAGTAGCCCCCAAGGGCCGGTTTATCTTTTCAAGATGAACCGGGACTTTAGCCTATAAGGTGCAAACTCTTGTTGAACATTTTTGTAAACCAATTGACCACCAAACTGATTGATAGAAGAAAATCCATAGTGTTAACTTGAGCAAATATGCATTAGCCCCCAAGTGCCAAGAATAATACTTGTATTGAGCTTGGGACTTGTAAAAACTGTTTTTTTTTGATAAAAAGCAAATAGGCATTAGCCCCCAAGTGCCAAGTGCAGAACTTGATATGTGCTTGGGACTTCAAATATATGCTGCTAACTCATAAATTGAACATTACTTGCAGGCTGATCTTAGCAAGAAAGAATCCCAAATCGCCGACCTTGAAGAAAATGTGAAGTCCCAACAATCAGAGACGTACAAAGCCAAAGAAGAACTCACTGGCGCTTTAGCAGCCATGGAAAAATTGAAGGAGAACTTCAAGAACGAGCGTGCGGGCTGGGACACAGAGAAGGCAACTCTGCTAAAGAGGGCTGAGGATGCTGAAGCGGCCCTTAATCCAGTAACAGAAGAGCTGACTGGCTTGAAACGACAAATAGATGCCATGACTTCTGCTGTTTTCGGTAAAAAACCTCTTCATAACCTTTTAGCATGTAATATCCACAAAACTGTCGGTTTACTAATTATTTTTTATGATGCAGGATCTTGCATCGCTCACCTTGGCTCAGACATGCGGAATAAATTGAAGGCTGCCTATACTCTTATAGAGCAACTATATACAGGTGCACAATGGATCATCTTTACCACCTCTCATAACAAGCCACCCCCAACTTTAATCAAGGGGACATTGGAAAGGCTGTCAATGTTACCTGCCCGGTTTGAAGAATTGAAGAAATCGGCTGCCGGGGCAGGTGCTCTTACTGCATTAACCAGGGCGAAAGCATGGATACCTGATCTTGATCTGGCCGATATTGGAAACGGCTATCCAAGCATAAAGGAGGATGGTTCAGATTTCGATAATGACGACCTCCGAGCCATAACAAGGGAAATGCGTCCACTGGCTAGCAAATTGGCTGAAGAAACTGATATTTCTCACTATCAGTCGATTTATGATGCCAACAACAAACGGGTTAACGCGCCAACTTATGATGCACAAAATCTTATCCCGCCAATCCGTAAGCACACCCATGCCCCTGATGTTGAACCCTCCACTCTTATAAGTGATGAAGCTGTAATCCAAGCCCTAACTGGGATCAATTGGGCAACCATTGATTTCCAGCCACTGGGTGGAGAGGACGAGGATGAACCGGCGCAGGATGATCCCCAACCTTCAAGTCAGCCCGGCGAAGATTCATGAACTGGTGGCCGGTTTAGCTTCTGCATACTGCAACACTTGTGGAAAACAATTATCCTTTTGGGCATCAAAGCGCCTTATAAGATGGACCTCACATTAACCAATCATCATTTTAACTATGACAAGTTCAGGGTCTGTATAAGATTGACTTGTCAAACGTTCGACGGGTCTTACCAGGATTACCTGGGCGGGGTGACTTACTTAAAAAGGCAGGATAACCCGGGGTTTTAGGTGAATACACCTGGCTTCCAAGCCTGGCTTTTATAGCCTATTACAAGGTTATAGAGTCTGTGTTCTTTAGAACAAAAGAGCCCCCAAGCAATATTTTGAGCTGTGCTCAATGGGTGCCTATGTTTGAGTTGTGCTTTTGCAACAGGCTCTCTTTGGCCCCTTTTGACTTTGGGTAGCAAGCCCCCAAGTTTTTTTATGTGGCCTATAAGCCGGATCAATGGGCAATCAGAACTCCGCTTTATAAACAGAAGCCCCCATGTAACCAAAAACTTTATAAGGATGAACGGCAGAGGCCCCGCTTTAGCAGGGATGCCGGTTTATTATATTGATCATAATATATACATTGTCAAGAATATGTACATAAGAGGAGCCTATGGCTCAGGTGTAATAAGGCCGAAGATGAGCGATATTCCATGGCCGGTGGGTCTCCTCCTCCGATTTAAGTCTTTGTGCTCTCGAACATCGATAAGGTAGTATGACCCGTTGTTCAGATTCTTGCTGACCACAAAGGGTCCTTCCCAAGGCGAGGATAACTTGTGCATATCAGTCGATCCTGGATGAGCCGGAGCACCAGATCGCCTTCTTGAAAAGTTCTGGTTTTAACCCGGCGGCTGTGATAACGACGCAGATCTTGCTGGTAAATTGCCGAACGAGCCGCTGCAATATCACGCTCCTCATCTAACAGGTCAACTGCTTCCTGACGTGCTTTCTCATTGTCCGCTTCAACGTAAGCCGCCACACAAGGCGAGTCATGACGGATGTCACTAGGGAGAACCGCCTCTGCTCCATAAACCATGAAAAAAGGTGTTTAACCTGTAGACCTGTTAGGTGTGGTATTGATACTCCATAACACAGAAGGTAACTCCTCCACCCAACAACCCGGCGTCCTCTGTAAAGGAACCATGAGCCGGGGCTTGATGCCCCTCAGGATCTCTTGATTGGCTCTCTCCGCTTGACCGTTAGATTGGGGGTGATCCACTGATGATACGTCAAGCCGGATGTGCTCACGTTGACAAAATTCTTTCCTAGCACCCTTGGACAAATTAGTGCCATTATCAGTTATGATGCTGTGTAGAAAACCAAACCGGAAAATCACCTTCTTGATGAATTGAATCACCGTGGCTGCATCACACTTATTGACTGGCTCTGCCTCCACCCACTTAGTGAACCTATCAACCGCCACCAAAAGGTGGGTCTTCTTATCCTTGGACCTCTTAAAGGGTCCAACCATATCCAACCCCCAAGTTGCAAACGGCCAAGTGATTGGATCATCCTCAATTCCTGGGCCGGAACATGAGCTCGACGTGAAAACTTCTGACAACCATCACACTTTCTAACCAAGTCTTCAGCATCAGCATGAGCTGTCAGCCAGTAGAAACCGTGACGAAAAGCCTTGGCTACCAGGGACTTTGAACCGGCGTGGTGACCACAATCTCCTTCGTGGATCTCACGCAAAATCTCACAGCCTTCTTTAGGATATACACAACGCTGAAACGCCCCTGTTACACTGCAATGACGCAATTCCCCGTTGACAATGGTCATTGACTTGGATCGCCGGATTATCTGCCTGGCCAAAGTTTCATCCTCAGGTAACTCGCCCCGGGTCATATATGCCAAATATGGGACTGTCCAATCTGGGATAACATGAAGAGCCGCCACCAACTGAGCCTCTGGGCCGGGAATAGCCAAATCCTCCTCTGTAGGTAGCTTGACCGACGGGTTATGCAATACATCCAGAAAAACATTGGGTGGCACCAGTTTACGCTGGGAACCCAAACGGCTTCAAGCGTCTGCCGCTTCGTTCTTTCGTCGGTTGACATGGTCAACCTGATATCCCTTGAAGTGACCAGCAATAACATCCACCTCTCGTCGATACGCTGCCATGAGCGGATCCTTGGAATCCCAAGTACCAGATACTTGTTGAGCTACCAAGTCCGAGTCACCAAAGCACTTAACCCGGCTTAAATTCATCTCCTTAGCCATTCGAAGAGCATAGGCCTCATATTCAGCTGCATCGTTAGTGCAAGGGAACATTAAACGGAGAACATAACAAAACTTATCACCTCAAGGGGAAGTTAACACAACTCCAGCCCCCAAGCCCTCCAATTGCCTGGGCCCATCAAAATGAATAGTCCAATAAGTGTTATCCGGCTTTTCTTCCGGCGCCTGCAACTCTGTCCAGTCATTCATGAAATCCACAAGCGCTTGGGACTTGATTGCCGTACGAGGCATATATTTTAACCCGTGAGGTCCAAGCTCAGTGGCCCACTTGGCAACCCGGACAGTTGCTTCCCTGTTTTGGATTATATCTCCCAAAGGGGCAGAACTGACCACAGTGATGGGATGACCCTGAAAATACTGCTTAAGCTTCCGGCTTGCCATGAAAACTCCATACACCAGCTTCTGCCAATGTGGGTACCTCTGTTTGGACTCAATAAGCACCTCACTGATATAATAAAAAAGGCCGTTGAACCAGATATTCCTTGCCAGCCTCCTTATGTTCTACCACAATGGCCACACTGACAGCCGGGGCATTGGCAGCCACATATAACAACAACGACTCTTTATCGACCGAACCAGCAAGGACATGTGGCTCAGCTAACTGCTTCTTCAAGTCCTCAAACGCTGCATTAGCAGCATCACTCCAGACAAAATTATCTATCTTTTTCATCATCTGGTATAGAGGGATAGCTTTCTCTCCCAACCGGCTTATAAACCGGCTCAGCGTTGCAATACGACCCGCCAGACATTGAACATCGTTGATACATGCCGGTTTAGCCAGAGACGTAATAGCTTTGATCTTTTCTGGATTAGCTTCAATGCCCCTGTTAGACACCAGAAAACACAAGAGCTTGACTGCCAGTACACCAAAGGCACACTTGGCCGGATTAAGCATCATCTTATAAACCCGGAGATTATCAAAAGTTCCCTTCAAATCATCTATTAACGTCTCCTCTTTCCTGGACTTCACCACAATATGATCCACATAAGCATGAACATTGCGCCCAACCTGATTATGAAGACAATTCTGCACACAGCGCTGGTAAGTCGCCTAGGCACTCTTGAGCCCAAAAGGCATAGACACATAGTAGAAGGATCCAAAGGGAGTTATAAAAGTTGTCTTCTCTTGGTCCTTAACTGCCATCTTGATATGATGATAACCAGAATAAGCATCCAGAAAGCTCAGATGCTCACAACTCGCCGTAGCATCAACAATCTGATCAATACGAGGAAGAGCAAAAGGATCAGCCGAACAAGCCTTGTTTAAATCCGTGTAATCCACACACATGTGCCAGGTGCCATTCTTCTTAAGTACCAGCACCGGGTTAGCCAACCACTCAGGATGAAATACTTCAATGATAAACCCAGCCGCCAAGAGCTGGGCTACCTCCTCACCAATAGCCTTACGCCTTTCTTCATTGAAGCGTCGGAGAAACTGCTTGACCGGTTTAAACTTAGGATCAATGTTAAGAGTGTGCTTAGCGAGTTCCCTCGGTACACCTAGCATGTCAGAAGGCTTCCATGCAAAGATGTCCCGGTTCTCATGGATGAACCTGATGAGCGTGCTTTCCTATTTCGGATCCAAATTAGCACTGATGCTGAACGGTTTGAATGAATCGCCAGGAACAAAATCAACTAGCTTAGTTTTATCAGCCGATTTAAACTTCAAGGCCGGATCATGCTCTGTAGTTGGCTTTTTCAAAGAAGTCATATCCGCTGGATCAACATTGTCCTTATAAAACTTCAACTCCTCTGTTGCATAAACCGACTCAGGATAAGCCGCATCACCTTCTTCACATTCCAAAGCAATCCTACGGCTCCCATGTACCGCGATAGTCCACTTATAACCCGACATCTTGAGCTGCAGATAAACATAACAGGGCCTTGCCATGAACTTAGCGTAAGCCGGCCGTCCAAATAGGGCATGATAAGGGCTCTTGATTTTCACTACTTCAAAGGTCAATGTCTCTGATCTAGAGTCGTGATCACCTCCGAAAGCAACCTCCAGGGCTATGTTACCAACTGGACACGCCGACTTACCAGGCACCACACCGTTAAAAACAATGTTCGACGGTTTAAGATTTTTATCTGTCAACCCCATGCGACGGAAGGTTTCATAATAGAGAATATTGATGCTGCTCCCCCCGTCCATGAGTACCTTGGTAAACTTATACCCTCCAACCTGAGGCGCCACCACCAGTGCCAGGTTACCCGGATTATCAACCCGGGGCAGGTGATCTTCTCGACTCCATACGATGGGCTGCTCAGACCATCGCAAATAACGGGGAATTGCCGGTTCAACGGAGTTCACTGCTCTCTTATGAAGCTTCTAGTCACGCTTGCATAGGCTAGTGGTGAAGACATGATACTGCCCACTATTCAACTGCTTCGGGTTGCTCTGATAACCCGACTGTTGCTGCTGTTGACTCCCCTGATGATGCTGCTGATTATAACCACCTTGGTTGCCATGACTGCCTTGATTGCCTTGAAATCCTTAGCCAGAACCGCCTCCGCCGTAACCCGGCCCATGAAAACTGGGTCCTGAACCGCCACCCGGTCCATGACCATCTTGGAAAAGATTTGAGTTTTTGAACTCCTTCATAATAAAGCAATCTTTCCAGAGGTGCATAGACGGCCTTTCTCGCGTCCCGTGTCTTGGGCAAGGCTGGTTTAACAGGTGCTCAAGGTTGATACCTGATCCTCCACTCTGCGGGGGCAGTTTACCCTTACGACGCTGACCATTATTCTGTGTGTTGGTGTTAGCCACAAAATCCAAACTGTTATCCACCTTGCGCTTACCATTGTTTCCTGGCCTGCTGGGTTATGTTGTTGCCCTCTGGTGCTGCTGCTCTTCTTTCCCTTTCTCGGCTTTTCATCTTCAGACTCGGGGTCTTTGGTACTATCAGAGTCAGTGTACTTCACCAGAGCCGCCATAAGTGTCCCCATGTCATTGCAGTGACACTTGAGCCGTCCTAACTTCAGCTTCAGAGGCGTGAACCGGCAATTGCCTTCCAATGTTAAGATTGCTGAATCGTCATTGATACGGTCCGACGAATGCAGGAGACCCGGCGCACCCAATGGGTTGTCGATTCACCTTCTTCTTGGACACAGGCAGCTAAGTCCACAATTGACATGGGTTGCTTGCACGTGTCGTTGAAATTCTGGATAAACCAGGCCTTTAACTCGGCCCATGATCCAATGCAGTTAGCTAGCAAACCTTTCAGCCAAGTACGAGTTGTTCCTTCCAACATCATGGTGAAGTATTTAGCACATGTAGCATCGCCAACGTCCAACATTTCCATCGCCATCTCATAGCTCTCAATCCATGATTCAGGGGCTAAGTCGGCAGTGTAATTGGGCACTTTACAAGGACCTTTGAAATCCTTGGGCAGCCGCACATTACGTAGAGCTGGGGTGAGACACGGTACCCCCAAAGAACTGAAAGCAACACCTGGTTCCACCGATGTTGTTGGACGAACCGGAGTAAGCTGACAGGCCGCGTACTGCGCCGCTAGCTCGGCTTCTCGACGTGCTCTACCATGATCCACCAGGTTCTGAGCATTAGCACCACCGCCCGCCGGGTTATGCCCTCGAGACGGGTTACGGTTCCGCGCACTGCTTGACACAGCGGGTTCATCAATATGCCTGCTGTAACTCTGGCTTGGGCGGGGGGGGGGGTGGAATGAATCCTCTCATGGCTGTATGAATAAGCCTGCTGCTGAGTCATGGCTGTCTGAAGGAGCTCTCTAGCCCGTCGTGTCTCAACCGCTACTGGGGACTCGCCTTCAACTGGGAGAGCCGCCAATCGTGAAGCGGCGGTGACTATGTTATCCAAAGGGTTAGAGTAATGACCCGGAGGCGTTGATATGTGTTGTGATGGGACATTGTTCTGATGAGGTGGATCCATCGTGCGTGGCTGAACCGGCGCCCCCGTTCTAGGTGCTTCCACCCGGTTTACCACTGGCTGATTACTGGTTCCTGCTCCTCGCGTGTTAAATAGATTCCTTGCCTCATAAACCAGAGGCAGGTGAGACTGGTACCTTCTCCTCAGGACCTCATTTGACGCGTTTTGATCCAACATAAGCCGGTAAGCCTGTGCATCCAACTCGGCCCGCTCTGCAGCCATCCTGGTGTCCTCAGCTGCCAGGTCTGCCTTGGCTTGAGCTATCTGATCCTTCACTTTCGCAACTTCCGCGTTATGCTCATCCTGATTCGCCGGGTTAACTTCTGCCGCCAGCGGCGTTGCAAAGTGTCAAATAAGTCGGACAAAACCTGAGCCGGCGGTCGCGCGGGGCCTCCTGCCCCGGCTGCTGTCGCCCCTGTTGACCCGGAGATCATCGCCGCTGCAGTCGAAGAGTGTTGCACTGGCTGTGTACCGGCCATGAAGGTCGCAATCCGGCTTGGCGGATTGAAGGGGTCCGAAATACTGTCGGCATCGGAACAGCCCCCAAGCCGGCCGTCTTGCAGTTGGTACAATGACTCGGTCTCTCCAGTAGATGACTCGTCATCAAAGTAAATGACGATTTCATCACCAGATGCCGATCTATCCTCAGATTCCAATCCGTGGATGACTCCCACGAAGGCACGCTTCATGGCAGGCTGAACCCGGGCGGGTCTCGCACGCTGAGCCGTTTCGACGATGTCGGTGCAGATGTCTGGCTGAGGGCCCGGTTCGTCGATCTTGCCAATGAAGATGTGAATGCCGCCGAAGGGGACCCGGTACCCGTACTCAATTGAGCCGGCCTCAGGGCCCCATCCTACATCGTCGATGTAGAGCTTGCTACGACGACTCTTGGTCATGCGGCCCATAGCGTATCCCTTGAGCCCTACAAAGCTGCCCTCTAAGAACTTGAAACCATCGTGCGATAGCCCCACGGTGGGAGCCAACTATCGTGGAATTGTCACGATAGATGTCCTAGTGTGAGGACTTAGTCGTGGAGCCATCGCGACGGGTTAGCTTAAAGGGGTTAAAGTGGGCCAAAGGACAAGGAGTTTATACTGGTTTGGCCCCTTGCGGTGAAGGTAAAATCCTAATCAAGTTGAGGTGGAATTGCTAGGGTTTCGATGACCAGGGAGCGAATCCGCTTTGCCTGGCTCTCGATCTATTGTTTCTTGTCCCTAAACCATCGCCGGGACGTCCCTTTATATACACAGGTTGACGCCCGGCGGTTTACAGAATCCCAGCCGGCTCATAAACATGTCCGACTCGGTTTCTACCCTTTCCTATCTTACAACACAAGTTATACATCATATGGTGGTTTATATCTATGGGCCCTAATCCTCCTTTCGACCTCAGGCCTTCTCGTTAGATCTCCTCAGTAAAGCGCCATATTCCTTGTCTTTGTGGGCTTCACTATGAATAATTCACTATGAGTATAACCTGGCCCCTCCTGGGCAGTTTATACTCAGTAGTTATATCCCCAACAGCAGCTAAGCCCCCAAGTGAGAGGGTTGCTCTTCACTCGGAGTGTTTTTGTAACTTAGGAGAGTACGGGGTGGTAGCTAAGACTCCGATTGAGAGGGTTGCTCTTCACTCAGAGTGTTTTTGAAACTTAGGCGAATCAGGTTCGCACCTAAGCCCCCGAGTGAGAGGGTTGCTGTTCACTCGGAGTGTTTTTGAAACGTAGGCGAATCGGGTTCGCGGCTAAGCCCCCGAGTAAGAGGGTTGCTCTTCACTCGGAGTGTTTTTGTAAGTTAGGCGAGTACGGGGTCGCCGCTAAGCCCCCGAGTGAGAGGGTTCCTCTTCACTCGAAGTGTTTTTGTAACTTAGGCGAGTACGAGGTTGCAAGCTAAGGCCCCGAGTGAGAGGGTTTCTCTTCACTCGGAGTGTTTTTGTAACTTAGGCGAGTATGGGGTCGCAGCTAAGCCTCCGAGTGAGAGGGTTGCTCTTCACTCGGAGTGGTTTTGAAACTTGGGAGAATCAGGTTCGTAGCTAGGCCCCCGAGTGAGAGGGTTGCTCTTCACTCGGAGTGTTTTTGTAACTTAGGCGAGTACGGGCTCACAGCTAAGTCCCCGACTGAGAGGGTTGCTCTTCACTCGGAGTGTTTTTGTAACTTAGGCGAGTACGGGCTCACAGCTAAGTCCCCGAGTGAGAGGGTTGCTCTTCACTTGGAGTGCTTTTTTAAAAACTTAGGCGAATAAGGTTCGCACCGAGTGAGAGGGTTGCTCTTCACTCGGAGTGTTTTTTTAAACTTAGGAGAATCAGGTTCGCGAGTAAGCCACCCACTGGGGGATTTGAATTCACATGCTTATGCGATAACAATTATTAAGATACTGCAAAAACCATGTCTTTGATAAGCAAACTGATGTATTCTTATTAAAACTCGTCGATCTGAGTGTTTAGGTATAAAAACGGCGGAGTAGATCCACGTTCCACGATCGTGGCTCTTCTCTCTTGGCTACGTTGTAGAGGTGATACGCCCCATTGTGGAGCACCTTGGTGATGCTGAAGGGCCCTTCCCAGGCCAGAGCAAGCTTGTGAGGCCATTTCTGGTGCACTCGGAGCACAAGATCTCCTTCGTGAAATGCTCGGCCTCTGACATTTCGGGCACGGAACCGGCGCAGGTCTTGTTGATAAATGGTCGACCGGATCAGAGCCATCTCTCGCTCTTCCTCTAGGAGATCAACTGCGTCTTGGCGTGCCTGTTCTGCTTTAGCTTCTGAGAAGAGTTCCACTCGGGGGGCATTGTGCAGCAAATCACTCGGAAGCACAGCTTTAGCACCATACACCATGAAGAAAGGGGTTCGATCAGTCGACCGGTTGGGAGTTTTTCTCAGTCCCCATAGGACGATGGAAACTCAGTCACCCAAGCTCCAGCAGCATGCTTGAGATCGCGCATCAGTCGGAGTTTCAGCCCTTGAAGGATCAAGCCATTTGCTCTTTCCACCTGCCCATTCGACTGCGGGTGCGAAACGGATGTGTAATCGACCCGAGTGCCTTGGGATGCGCAAAACACTCTGAACTCATCAGAAGCAAAGTTGGAGCCGTTATCTGTGATAATGCTGTGAGGGACTCCATATCTGAATATCAGCTCTTTGATGAAACTAATGGCAGTGCTTGAGTCAATATTCTTGATAGGCTTGACCTCGATCCATTTGGTGAATTTGTCCACTGCAACGAGAAAATGAGTGAAGCCGCTTCTGCCGGTCTTGAAAGGTCCAACCATGTCCAGCGTCCAAACTGCAAATGGCGAGACGAGTGGGATAGTCTTCAAGGCAGATGCAGGCTTGTGAGACATGTTCGAGTAAAACTGTCAGCCTTCGCACTTGTCGACTATATCGTTAGCCATCTCATTAGCATGCGCCCAGTAAAATCCCACTTGGTATGCTTTGGCCACGATGGTTCGAGAGGACGCGTGGTGACCACAGGTCCGCAAGTGAATCTCATTCAAGATCAGTTGACCTTCTTCTAGAGAGATGCAACGCTGAGGTACTCCGGTAACACTTTATCTGTAAAGCTGCCCACTTATCACTGTGAAGGCTTTAGATATGCGGACGATCTGGCGGGCCTCATCTTCATCCTCTGGAAGCTCCTGCCTGAGCACATATGCAATATATGGCACTGTCCAGTCGGTAGTGATCACTAAGACCTCCATGATCAGGTCAACTATAGTTGGAATTTCAACTTCAGCTGGGTTAGTTGAGCTTATCGGTTGTGGGGGCTTCTCTGTAAAAGGATCTTCTTGAACTAAAGAGGTGCGGAGATGTTCCAAGAACACATTCCCGGGAATAGGTTTCTGAGTGGAACCATCTTCGCCAGGTCATCGGCAGCTTGATTCTTGATTCGGGGTATGTGGTGGAGCTCTAACCCCTCAAACTTCTTCTCTAGTTTTCTCACTGCATTGCACTAACCAGTCATAGCTGGGCTCTTGATATCCCACTCCTTCATCACTTGATTGACCACCAAGTCTGAGTCGCCGTAGACCATCAGGCGACGGATGCCGAGTGAGATGGCCATACGCATCCCATACAAAAGTGCCTCATACTCATCTTCATTGTTTGAAGAATCAAAGTAAATCTGGAGGACATAACTGAGCTTGTCACCTCTTGGGGATACCAGGACCACTCCCGCAACAGAACCATTCAACATCTTGGACCCATCAAAGAACATAGTCCAATGTTCTGAATGAATCTGAATCGGTTGCTGCTATTCGATCCACTCGGCCAGGAAATCTGCTATTGCCTGAGACTTGATCGCTTGCTATTACCTGAGACTTGATCGCCTATTTTGCTTCGAACTTGATATCCAAAGGGAGGAGTTAAATCGCCCACTTGGCCACTCGACCGGTTGCATCTCGATTGTTCAAGATTTGTGATAACCGAGCATCGCTGACTACTAAAATTGAGTGGTCTGTGAAGTAATGTGCAACTTTCTTCATGGTCAGATAAATCCCGTAGACAAGCTTCTAGTAATGTGGATACCTTTGCTTGGACGGAGTCAAGACTTCAGAGATATATTACACCGGGAGCTGAACTTTATACGCTTTGCCTTCTTCCTCTAGCTTGACTGTGAGCACTCTGCTGACAACTTGTCCTGTGGCTACGATATACAGCAGTAGAGGCTCTTTGCTGACTGGGGCAGCAAGCACCGGCTGGGTGGAAAGCAGGGCTTTGAGCTCTACAAACGCTACTTCGGCTTTAGGTGTCCACTCAAACTTGTCAGATTTCTTCATTAGTTGGTAAAGAGGAAATGCCTTTTCACCGAGACGAGAGATGAATAGACTTAGTGCAGCCAAACAACCAGTAAGCTTGTGAACATCATGCACACACACAGGGCATTTCATTCAGATAATTGCTCCAATCTTTTCTGGTTTTGCATCGATTCCTCCTTCGGAAACGAGAAAACCGAGTAAGTTTCCGCCTGGGACTCCGAATGTGCATTTTGACGAATTGAGCTTGATATCAAATCTTCTTAAGTTGGCAAATGTTTCGGCGAGGTTAGTCAGCAGGTCGTAACCTTTGCGTGACTTGACCATGATATCATCCATGTACACTTCCACATTCCGATTGATTTGAGTGAGCATGCACTTCTGAATCATGCGCATGAACATGGCACCAGCATTCTTAAGTCCAAAGGGCATGGTAACATAACAAAAACACCTGAATGGGTTGATGAAGGCTGTATTTATTTCATCGGGTCCATACACTCGGATCTGATGGTACCCGGAAGACGCATCCAAAAATGACAAACACTCACATCCCACGGTTGAGTCGATGATCTGGTCGATGCGGGGGTGAGGGAAGTGACCTTTCGGGAAGGCCCGATTATTGTGCTGGAAATCGATACACATACGAAGTGAATCATCTTTCTTGGACCATGACAACATTGGCGAGCCACTCGGAGTGGTATATCTCACAGATGAACTCGTCTACCAGAAGCCGAGCTACCTGTTCACCAATGGCCTTACTCTTCTCCACGGCGGACCGACGGAGATGTTCTTTGATAGGTTTTACTTTTGGGTCGACACGCAAATGGTGCTCAGCAGTCCCCTGGGTACACCCGGCATGTCAGATGGTTCCCATGCAGATGTCCCAGTTCTCACGGAGGAACTGGATGGGCGCTTTTTCCTATTTGCTGTTGAGTGTTGTTAAGATGTGGGTCGGAGCAGCATTGGGATCAGTCAGGTGAATATGAACAGGTTTTGTTTCACTGGACGACTGAAATGCGAACTCTGAAGTAGGCTTCTTGGCTCACAACAAAGCACTCGGATCTGCATTCTTATTGTATTCTTCCATCTCTACTGTTGCCATCTATTCATCGGCAATCTTTGAGCCCTTCTGGAGGCACTCTTCTGCCCTTTGCTGATTCCCTGTGACTGTGATCACGCCTCTGGGGCCAGGCATCTTCAACTTGAGGTATACGTAACATGGTCAAGCCATGAAACGAGCATATGCAGGCCTACCCAGAATAGCGTGGTAGGCGCTGTGAAAATCCACCACCTCAAACGTCAACTTTTCCTTGTCGTAATTCTTTGGTTCACCGAAAACCACATCAAGAGTGATCTGACCAAGTGAATCTGCTTTCTTTCCTGGGATGACTCCGTGGAATCGCATGTTGCTCTCGCTGAGTTTGGACACCGGGATGCCCATCCCTAGGAGGGTCTCAGCATACAGAATGTTCAAACCACTGCCACCATCGATCAGAACCTTGGTCAGTAGGGTGCCCCCAACAACTGGGTTGACCACCAACGCTTGCCGCCAGGGGGTAGCAACGTGCGCTGGATGATCTGACTGGTCGAATGTAATGGGAGTTTTTGACCACTTCAAATACGTCGCAGTTGCCAGAGCAACCATGTTCACTTCTCGATTGATAACTTTCAGTCAACTGTTGCTCTCGATGTCAGCAAAAATCACTAAAGTGGCATTGAAGTTGGGGTAACCATCATCTTCCTCTTTATCCTCTTCCTTATCAGATTCCTTCTCCTTTTCACTAGGCTGGCCCTCTCGGAAGCTCTGAATAAGGAGTCCACACTGTCGAGTGGTATGCTTCGGTAGAATCAAGTTACCCTCTTCATCTTTTTTGGTGTGTATGTGACACGGCAAATCAAGAACATCGTTTCCCGCTTGATCTTTCACTTTTTGGGGGGATCCATGGCCCATTAGGCTTTCCCTTGAACTTCCCTTGATTGAAAACTTCGGCTTCAGTAGGACCCGCAGCTTCAGCCTTGCGTTTCTACTTCTGACTGGAATTTCCTCCTCCGTGTCTTGCGCAAATGGATTTTTATTGCCACTGCGGAGTCGGTCCTCCTCTTCGCCGTTAGCGTACCAAATGGCTATTTCCATAATTCAGGCCAGCGACATGTCTCCTGATCGACCAAATTTCAGGTTGAGCTCTCTGTATCGAACGCTCTCTTTGAAGGCGCAAATTGCCTGGTGCTCTAACACATTTTCCACAGTATGGTGAAGAGTAGCTCATCTTTGGATGAAGTCTCTCAAAGTGTCGTTCTATTTGTGAACGCAGTGCTATAATTCAATCAGTCCAGCAGGTTGCTTGCAGGTGCCTTCGAATGTTTTGATAAACACTCGGGCTAATTCTTCTGAACCGAAAAATACTTCCAGGGGCCAACTGATTCAACCAAGCTCTTGCTGAACCCTCGAGCATCAGGGGGAGGTACTTCATGGCTACATCATCGTAGCCTCCACCAATATGCACTGCCACTCGGTAATCTTCCAGCCAAGTGTCGGGCTTCGACTCACCAGTGAACTTACTCACGCACGTCGCCAACCTGAAGTTGGGAGGGATCTCAGCAGCTCAGATGGCTCTGCTAAATCATTCAGGTCCAGAAACATGTACTCTGCTTCTAGTCGGACGGTTTCTGTCTTGTCCCTCTCTGTGTGCCCGACCTCTGTCGACCAAACCTTGTACGAGAAGTGATCTTGCATCAAACGCAGGCTCCCTTGGGTCAACTGGAGCTCTCCGTTCATCACCATGCAGGCGCCTGTCATCTTACCGCCGGGGCGCATACGATCCGCCCCTCGGAGGGGGCGTAGGCACTCGACGGTGGTCATCACGGTCGTACCGATGATCATACTGTCCGTGGCCCCGATCCAGGTACTGATCCTGGCGGTGCCCACGATCATCACGCCGCGGAGGCGATCTTGGACTATGAGCCAACTGAACTGTGTCTGCAACCACAGATCTGCTGTGGATCCTGTTGCGCGACTGAGAAATGGCTGAGTTTTGTTCACCCACCGCCCGGAGCAGCGCCCGGATCTGCAACAAACCTCTAACAGCTTCTGAACGGGATGGCTGAATTGACTCTGCTATACGGGTTGCAGCTGCAAGATTCTGGACCGGGGTGCGATATACCACAGGTTCAGGCGGAACCAATTATCGATGACGTCGACAGGATTCGGGGATCTGCTGGCGGGCGCGTTCGTTGAGTGAATATTGAAGATTCTCCAGACGCGTGCACTCAGCCAAGGTGGCCAGACGCGCAGCCTCCATGGCCCGAGCCTCCGAGGTATCCCCAATGATGGGGGTCTGGAGCGCCTCCACGTTGCGGCGATGCAAATCTTCCCTCTGCTACGAAGTGACGGCTTGAGGTTCATACTCATCATGAATGTAGGATGGGCCATCGCCGCCACTGCCACCATTGCGATGGAACCCAGGCAGACTGCGAGGCGTGTCGACCATGGGGACTTCCACTGCGGGGTCGCTACTTCCACACTCAGAAAGAGTGTCTGCGGAACCAGTCGAATGGTCCGTAGAGAGATTCGTCAGGCTCGATTGCCGCGACTTGAGGGGTGACCGACTGGCGGGCCACCGCATGGTTCACCCACCGCTGGAGCCATGATCGACCAGATCGCTTGCGACCGCGTATAGCTGGAAGAGTGGATGACGCGGGAACCGACCGATACTGGGTCGACGGCTGCCGTAGGAGGACGCCGCAGGCACTCGCACGGAAGTCTGCCGCCCCGCGGATAGGAAGGGCCGCGACGTCAAGGGGGGCCTCGTGGAGCCAAGCGGTGTCGTCAGCGATGAAAATGAGCGCACTGAGACAGATCTCGCGGCCCAAAGCTAAACCACCGCCAGAAACCATGTTGATGGAGATCGGAAAAAACTGCAACCTCACCGGAAGTCGCTAAGACGCCTGCCCCAAGGTGGGTGCCAACTGTCATGGGAGCAAGTCTGACAGTAAGAATAGGGGGTACGTAGGAGGAGGCAAGGCCCTAGCTACGACGAGGTTGTGCACGAAAGGTTTACGAGTTCAGGCCCTTCTCGGAGGAAGTAATAGCCCTACGTCTCGGTGCTCGGAGGCTTTGTCGCCTGGATTATGCGTGAAAGTTACACGGGGTGCGAACCCTTGTGCCAGAGGAGTGGGTGGCTTATATAGAGTGCGCCAGACCCCTCCAGCCCTCAGTTACACAGGGTTCAGTGTATGTTAAGACAGGGCGTTACTAATAACACTACCTATAAAGGACTATAAATGACCTTTAAGACCACAGAGTGAACGCCTGACCGTTGCCATCCTGGGGTGGCTTTGGATCTTATGTACTCTGAGTGATTCTTCGTATGGTCGAGTGACTCTATCTTGGTCGAGTGGAATTGGGGTATCCGAGTGGCATATCTGGTCGAGTGGATTGCACTCCAAGATGATTTCAGTCGGTATCTTCAGTTCTGCTTCGAATGTTCTTGACTCTAGGGCAGTGTGCTTGGGTAGGGCACCTAGGTCAGGCCTATGACCCTACCCTAGGTACATGTCATCGTCATTAGTACCATCCTACAGTTGATTGTTTTCTTCTTCATTGTGCAAACAAAGATCTTGCTATTATTCGTCTCAAGTTTTGTCGGATTTTGGGTTCCGGCAAACCCTTGAGGTTCGAACACTAGGATGCGGATGAAGATCTCTATCTTCCTAGCTCGCTCTCACAACGATCTCAAGGCCTAGCTCCACGAACCCAAAGAACAAGAGACACGAGTGTTTATACCGGTTTGGGCCACCGTGTTGGTGTAATACCCTACTCCAGTGTGGTGTGGTGGATTGCCTTGCAGGCTGAGGATGAACAGTACAAGGGATGAACATCCTCCAAAGGAGAGGTGTTCTTGAGCTCGGTGAGCTGGTGTGTGCGGGGATGGTCTGAGTGATCCGTCCCTCCGCTAGGGTGGTGGCTAGTCCTATTTATAGAGGCCCTGGTCCTCTTCCCAAATGTTAGGCTGGAAGGGATCCCACAATGGCCAATTCGAAGGGGGACAACTAGTACAAGTTATCCTGACAAAAGGTGGTCTTCGCCTGCCAAAGGCTCTGGTGGTGACGCCGTCGTGTGCTCCGCGGTGACCTCCGTCCTGCCGTCCTGCTGGTCTTGGTCTCGTTGCACCGATACGAAAACATTTGCTTTATGCCTTGGGACTCGTCGCCCGCACTTGCCCCTATAGCATTCAAGAGGCAACGGGTACTCTACGCCCGCTGGCACCCGCCTGGCCTTGGTTGTCATGGCTCACGTCATACGAACCTCGCGAGGTGCCCCTTGCATAGATATCTCTGCTCTTCGGGAGCCAGCCTAGTGAGGCTGCCCCTAAGGAGGTCTTGGCATCGTCCGCCTCGCGAGGCTCGGCCCCTCGCGAGGGTCTTGAGCGGTTGTTGATGAAGATGGGTCGTACCAGGCTGTTGGTGGAGCCATGCCCTGGGCCACAGGCAGGCAAGTCTGGGTTCCCCCGTTCCCAGGACGCCGACAGTAGCCCCCGGGCCCAAGGCGCGCTCGGACATGGCTTCGTGGCGAAGCCAAGGGTCATGTGCGGAGCGCCGCGGGACCCAAATAGCATCCGGCCTTGATTGATACGTGGCGATTGACAGGACGTGGGCATCTCCGCTTCCCCACGGTGCCTCGGCAACCGCCCGACTTGACGAGTCCCTGCTGCATGCAGAAAAACCATCATTACCTCCGATCGTGGACACCGGCGGTTGGCCTCCCTCTGGCTATAAATGAGAAGAGGGGCGGAGCCCCCGTCGCTCATCTCTTCCTCCATTCCGCCTGCTTATTCTTCTTCCTCCTTGCTCCGCCGCCAGGCAGCGACACTCATGGCGCCAGTTAAGAGGTTCTCGGCTGCCGAGAAGGGGAAAGCTCGCCAGGAGGGGCCTGGCTCGCCACCGCCTAAGAGGGGGCGTGGTCGCCGCCGCAAGCACGCCGCAACCCCCGCTATGGTCCCTCGTGGGTGTGGGAGAACTTCCTCGGGGCCCAGTACCGTCCCTGGCGGCCACGGCGGCACGTCTTCGTGCGGCCGGATCTGCTTAGGACGTGGCAGCCCCGTCAATGAAGGAAGGTAAGCCATGGTCGCTCGGCCTCCCCGGCCGCGCTTCCACTCGATGGAGGTGCTGCCGGAGTTTGTCGTGTGGTCGGAGAACCCGACTGGCACCTGGCTTCAGCTTCCGCTCTTCTTTGCTGGCGAGCTGCCGGCCCCCGGTCCTGGCGGCCTCTGGTTGCAGGCCGACGACTGCTGCAGCAAGGCTTTGTGGGTCGCGGTGGAGGTCTGTGTTGCAGGCAATGTAGCCCTGGCCCGCGGCTGGCAGACGTTCTCCCGTGCGCGCGGTCTGAGCAGGCGGTGCACCCTCCACTTCAAGTATGACAGCACATCGACCCTCTTCGTGAGGGTGTTCGGGGAAGTCGGTCGCCGCGCCGGATGCTTCCCTGAAGACAACGATGGTGACGAAGTTCTCGGCCTTGGAGACGGCCGTGATGAGGATGAGGATGAACTCGCCATCGACGATGGCCACGGCTCGTCTGGCGACAACAGCTCCTCCCCCGGCGAATTCTCTAGCAGCGGCGGCTATGACCAGCCTCCACATCACGGGCTTGCTTCGAGGATGGTGGCAGGTCGTCCCGTTTCCGCGCCCCAGTGAAGCGCGAGAAGATCTCCGTCTGAGTCCGAGGGTCTGATCCTCGTGAGCAGCCGCATCGTACGAGCCGCTTTTGCTTGTCCTTTCCTTCCCTTTCCCCCTGCATCATCAGAAACGAGTATGGGGCCCTGCGAGGGAGTGCAATGAACCATGGTGCTTATGTTGCTTTTGTGGTGTGTTTATTGTTTCCGGGTTGTGTTGTGAGATCTATGCCTTATACAGGTGTAGAGGGGTAACTTAGCTTGATGCATCTGGGGTAGCTTTGCCCTCGTGAGGGCACACGCCTCTGGGCCCTGGTGAGGTTTCCCTGCTACCGATTTGGGTGATATCACGAAGCTGCAAAAATTCGTTAAGAAATCCTTATCCCCTCTCGCGCGAGGCCTCAGGCATGGGTTGTTCATGGCTATACGCATGTAACGTCCCGAGACCGACGCTCCAGAAGACTTCCATATATTTCGTGTTCACCGTGTGTTTTATTTTTGTTTGTTGCATTCATCATCGCATCATTCGCATTGCATCCACATGTTTTTTTAAACTCGTGGTCGTTCGTAGTTGCCGCTTCTACTTTGTCTCTATTGATCTCTTCTCAAATCAACCGGGCCACTCTCTTCTCTCTCTTCTCTGAGCCCATCAAACCCCCTTGTTTTCGTGGCCTTCTGTCAAACCCTCGCGCGCGTCCGAAACTTCGCCGAACCCGACCTGCTTTGTCGTTACCAATGGATTTGGATCATCTCCAAACATCTATAAAACATCTCCGTTTTATTATTGGACTTCCTAACCTATATTTTCTCAGCCGTCCAATTACGATCGTAGGGACGTGATAGCCCCGACCCTAATCTTATTGCAATATAAATAATGGACACCCGAAAATCTAGGGACCTATCCCATCCTCCCAGCCACGCCGCCACTCCACCAAATCCCCATCAGGATCCATCCCTCCCCAACCATCGCTCGCCACCTACAGCCTAACCCAAGTCCAATCCATCCATCCCATCTCCGCCGCCAGCCGACCAACTCCCTCCTTCCTTGGCATCCTCCCTGATCCCTTCACTCCAACCAGCGCAGCCAAGCCTCCACCTTCTCCAAATTCCCACGCCGCCGTCACCCTCTCCATTTCCTTTGAGATCACCAGCAAGCCAACCACCAGCCACTCCTCTCAATCCACCAACGACAGCGCCTGCAACCTTCTCCCGCCGGCAACCGAAGCCACCGACAAGGACCCCACCGTCCTCCGGCAGCAACCAGGAGCTCAAGCTCCCTCTCTCGGTCCATGGCGCCCTCGCCCCGAGCCCGCAGTACCGCGCCCTTCCTCCCTGCTCTTCCTTCCCTTTCTCTATTTCTTCTCTTTTCCTCGCTCATCTCTCTAATGCCTCCACAGGACACCATGGCCGGCCTCTTCTTTCCATCCGTCGCCGCGCCTTCGTCTCCTTCAAGCAGCAGCAGCGCCTCATGCCGATCGCGGCCTCATCGGCTCCGCAGCCGGCGACCAGACCCAGCAGGACAGCCGCGTCCCTCCTCTGTTTCCTTCTCGTACTTCTCCTTTCCCTGTTCCCTCTCTGAATCTCTCTCTCCCTCTTTTCTTCAGGTAACAGCAGTTGCCACTGTCCTCGTGGAGCTCCCACGCAGGTCCTCGCTGTCGTTCCGCGCCAGATCCGGCCGGGGACCGCTGGATCTCGCCGCCTCCGCCATGGACCCGTCCATCCCCGACCACCTGTGCGCGCCGCGGCTTTCCTGCATCGCCTGAAGCCCCCCCGCGTCTCGCCTCCTCTGTGTGTTTCCTCTGCATCGAGCGGCAGCTCGGGAACGAGCACCCCGCCCTGCGTTGACCGTGCCTTTGCCATGCCGCCGAGTCCCAGCGTGCCTCCAGCCCAGCGCCATCGCCCAGCACGCGTCCTCACCCTGGCAGCCTTGCCATCTCCACAAAACCGGGCCTTGGCCCATTGGTGAGCTCCCCACAGCCCCCCTGTTCTGCCCAGCAGTGCACCAGATTCAGCCCGGTGCATGTTCTTTTCACTGTCTGCGAATTTGCCCAATTATCCAGAGAGTGCAGTTTTACAGAAAAACCCTCATAATCATGCATTTAATAACTCATTAACCGTGCATCGGATTAAAATGATGTAAACATGTAAAATGCTTAGAATTTCATCTAGTTTCTTAATATGCTGCTTTCATCCGTGTTAAAAATGTTGTGTGATTAAATTTGCATAAATAGCATGTTAAAATGAATTATTTCATAACTAATTAACAGTAGCTCCAAATTAAATGTTCTTTATAGGTAAATGGGGTAGAAAAATGCATAGAATAACATGGTGACACAATTTGCATGTTTAACAACTCTAAAATTTTGTATAGGGTAGAACAGTAGCAAATTCAAAATATGCATATGAGGATTTTCCGGATTTGTTGTTTGTTATTCCGGCCTTATTTAAACTTGCCTAGATAGGTAGTTTTCATATGCTTCACCCCTTGCCATGTTTAATAACATTTAATATTGTTGGATACATAAATGAGAGCGAACTAGTTAATTCAAATTTGGTGTTTCGTCAATATGCAACTCGTTGCATATTGAGCTCCACATAATTTGTAGTATCGTTTGTGCATTTTGCCATGCCATGCCTATTTAAACCGGACATGCATCATACTTGATTGTGCATCATGCCGTGTTTATGTGATGGTTGTTTACCATGATGTTTGCTTCTTTCCGGTGTTGCTTCTTAGTTTCGGTAACGTTGCGTTTGTGGGGATCCGTTCGAATACGTCCGTTTGTCTTCTTCATGGACTCGTTCTTCTTCCTTGCGGGATCTCAGGCAAGATGACCATACCCTCCAAATCACTTCTATCTTTGCTTGCTAGTTGTTCGCTCTATTGCTATGCCGCGCTACCTACCACTTGCTATGTCATGCCTCCCACATTGCCATGTCAAGCCTCTAACCCACCTTTCCTAGCAAACCGTTGTTTGGCTAAGTTACCGCTTTTGCTCAGCCCCTCTTATAGCGTTGTTAGTTGCAGGTGAAGATGAAGTTGGTTCCATGTTGGAACATGGATATTTTGGCATATCACAATATCTCTTATTTAATTAATGCATCTATATACTTGGTAAAGGGTGGAAGGCTCGGCCTTATGCCTGGTGTTTTGTTCCACTCTGGTCGCCCTAGTTTCTGTCATACCGGTGTTATGTTCCTTGATTTTGCGTCCCTAACACGGTGAGTGGTATGGGACCCTCTTGACAGTTTACTTTGAATAAAACTCTTCCAGCAAGGCCCAACATTGGTTTTACATTTGCCTATCACCTATTTCTTTTCCCTAGGGAGTAGCCCTCCCGCGGGTCATCTTTATTTAGCCCCCCGAGCCAGTGCTCTTCGAAGTGTTGGCCCAACCTAGAGCCACTTGCGGTGCCACCCCTTCTTCCGGGGTCTTCGGTTGCCGTACGTAGTGTTCATCCGGTCATTGCCAGAGACGAGATACGCGCGGCTACTATAAGGGTGTCGGCACGCCGGGAGGTCTTGCTGGTTTTGTTTTACCATTGTCGAAATGTCTTGTGCACCGGGACCCCGAGTCTGATCGGATGTCCCGCAATGGAGGATTGTCTCCGCGGATCGTGAGCTTGTCATGGGCTAAGTTGGGACACCCCTGCAGGGTATAAACTTTCGAAAGCCGTGCCCGCGGTTATGTGGCAGATGGGAATTTGTTAATATCCGTTTGTAGAGATCTTGACACTTGACTTAATTAAAATACATCAACCACGTGTGTAGCCGTGATGGTCTCTATCCGGCGGAGTCCGGGAAGTGAACACGGTTTGGGTTATGTATGAACGTAAGTAGCTTCAGGATCACTTCTTGATCACTCCTAGCTTCTCGACCGTTGCGTTGCTTCTCTTCTTGCTCCTCTTTGCGTATGTTAGCCACCATATTGCTTAGTGCTTGCTGCAGCTCCACCTCATTACCCCTTTCCTACCCATAAGCTTAAATAGTCTTGATCTCGCGGGAGATTGCTGGGTCCTCGTGACTCACAGATTCTACCAAAACGTTTGCAGGCGCCGAGGATACCAGTGCGGATGACGCAACCGAGCTCAGGTGGGAGCTCGATGAAGATCTTGTTTGTTGTGTTGTTTCGTTTCCTGTTGATCAGTAGTGGAGCCCAGTTGGGACGATCGGGGATCTAGCATTTGGGGTTATCTTCTTTTCATTTGGTTTTGACCGTAGTCGGTCTATGTGTGTATTTTGAATGATGTATGATTTATTTAAGTATTGTGTGAAGTGGCGATTGTAAGCCAACCCTGTTTATCCCATTCTTGTTCATTACATGGGATTGTGTGAAGATGACCTTTCTTGCGACAAAACCTACAATGCGGTTATGCCTCTAAGTCGTGCCTCGACACGTGAGAGATATAGCCGCATGGTGGGTGTTACAAGTTGATAATCAGAGCCATCCCCGACTTAAGAGCCCCCCTGCTTGATTGAATCGCTGGCGTTGTTGAGTCTAGAACAAAAATGTTTTGAGTCTTAGGATTATATATCGGAGAGTAGGATTCTTTTACTCCTCAGTCCCTTCGTCGCTCTGGTGAGGCCTCCTGACGTAGATGTTTTGACTTTCCTCTACTCAAATTTTACTAAATTTTTTTAGGATCACGCGGGTATCTTGGAATCGTTTCGATGGTTTTGTGACGAAAACATTGTTCTTGGTGCCTCCTGACATTTAGGGGTTGTGGCAGTGTCCCGGGGAGTTGAGCTCCGAGGTGTTGTCGTCACAATTTTATCGTTGGAGTTCTGGAATACCTGAGTTTCGCCGACATCGAAAATCTCTTTTATGCAGTTTGTTGGTGAGATCACCTCGACGCCACCCAGTACTGGGGCGGGAGTTCGGGAGTATTGCCATAACTCGTATAACGGATGCTTTTCGAAGGTTGTGGTACACGATTTCCGGAGTTTTCTTGGTTATGTGTTGACGGATGGATACAACTAGATATAGGGATTGTTAGTTTGGGTGAGATATATTGCGTCCCCTGTATCCCCAACACCTGATTGCATAACCAGAAAGTTTCGGGAGTTTATAAGTGGGAATTCAAGTAGCTCCTAGATTATCTTTCCAACAGACACATGATACGATATGGGATCTATCATATGTTTGTTTCCGGCTTATTCTGCAAGCCAAATCCTTTGTTTTTGTTTTGGTTTGTGGTATTCGAGTTGCTTTGAAGTCAAGTGTTGATTCCATACCTTTTCCTAAACGGTGTTCCCATATTTCTATGTGAATACTAATCCTTCTTGATCACTGTGCTTGTCATGTCAATTCTCTTCCAACCGACGTGCTTCTCTTCAAGTGGATCCGATCATTTCAACATTCGCGAGATCAATTTTAAGCTTTCTCAACGGTGTCTGTTTCATTCCATCCCCATGTTGCCTTTGTTTTTCCCTCCCTCCCACCCTTTTCTACAAGGACTCGGATTTCTTAATCAAGTATCATTTTTATTGATGGGGAGTCTCTCCATTCTTTTTCGTCAATGTTCTTATCCGGTGATTCTCAAGAAGATACTAACGGAGCTTCAAGTTTATTATTATTCGTCTCTTTTTCTTCTCCGATGGATTCAAGTCATGTTTTCGGTGTTGATCATATTCCCTTCCTCGTTTCAAGTGTTTTCGTATGCCGGCGTATCTCTTAATCATTCCCCGCTTGCTATTCATTTGTTCCGGTGTACTGAAGATATCGCACGAGATTCGTGTTTTCATTCCTAATCCGTTCAAGACATCTCGAAGTTGTTATCCCTTTTGAGCCATTTTATTAAACCGGCGTAATCTCTCTTCTAAATCGTTCAACGGTGTATCTTTTGAGTGGGTCCTAACCCACAGGTCTTTTCCCAGGATCTTACCTGACTCTTCTAACTTTTCCGGAGTTATTCTCAATTTCATTTCAAAGTTTGACGTAAGAATGAGTTATCATGAGTCAAATGTATTTCTCCAAGATCTTCCAAATTCTTTTCATTGTTGGTTCAACCTTTCTAATTTTCATCCCAGAGTATCTCAACAATTCATGGTGGTGTTTCTCGTCGTCATTCTCGGATTTTGAAGACCGAAGAGGAGTTCCTCTTAAATCCTTACCCTTTCTTCCAAAGATGCCTAGTTCAAGCTTGATGCCGTCCTCTCATAATTGTTTTCGATTTTGAGAATTCTTTTCACCCATCCGGAGCAATTCAGGAATCTTTTCAGTTTGATTCTCCGGAGCCATCATCTCAGAATTATTCATTCTCCAAATCTTACCAGTGCATCATTCAAGTATTCTCTAATCAGCTCGTCATCTATTCCTTCACTTGTATCTATATCCCCTCAAGTATCTTCATTCGTTTTCCAATTCTTCGCGGTGATTTGTGCCTTTGCTATTTTCATTTTCAGTTCTTACGGTGGTTTGTTCAAGATTCCTCTTCCTATGTTCTCATATTAATTCATTCGTTGTTTCCAAATTCCACCGGTGGTTCCATCAAGACCTTCTCAAGTTTATGCTATATCTCTTAATCCTTTTACGAGAATAAGTAGTATGCCAAATCCGTTGCTTGTCATCAATTTAAATTGGTGAAGGATATGCATAACGTAATTCTTATTATGGTTTCATCCAAGTGATCTAGTTTCTTCTTTTCAGAGTTGTTCATCATGTCACATTTCTCGGTTCAAGATGCTTCATCTTTTTCTTTTCCGGAGTTCCAAGCTTTCTGCATTGTCTTGTCCCGAAGCCCCATCTAAATCATTGCAAGCCTTCATTTTATTCTTTCAATTTTCCTATCATTGCGATAATCTTGTTATCTATCCAGAGTTCTTCGAGAGTTTCTTCATGGTGGTTCATCAAAGATTTCATTCATTCTCCAACTGTTCTTCAAGATTTCTCTTGAATTTAAGAGCCGCCAAGCTATACTGTAAAAATAAACATGGTGTTCAACACATGTTTTGTTTCGAGGAGTTCAAGCATTCTTCATCTTGCATCCGAAGTGCAATTCTTTCTACCTTATCTTTTGAGGTGGTGTTGTGTCATTCTGGATAATTTCCCTTCGGGTTTCATGATTCACAAGTTTTCAAGAGTGACATATTTAAATCCATCATTTTATCTTCATTCAAGAGATCTTTTCAACCAATCAATCTTTTGTTGGAGTTGTATTGGGTTATATTTCACCTATAGCCTTTCCTAAGGAATGTAGCTATTTGTGGTGTTTATCAATGATCCAATTTTCTCCTTCTCATCTCGGTGAAGAAGTTTTCATCTCCTTGTTGATCTCAATCCAATCATTTGTTTCCGTTAGTGACTGGTCTTCACCTCATAATTTTGAGTTGTTTTCCATAAGCCCACAACAAGCTTGTTCTTTTCGTTGTTGATTTTCCAACAACTCCGTTATAACCTTCTTGGAAGGGTTCTTTCCAAGCTCATTTGTGGCAGAAGTTGTCATTTTATTCTCCATTCTGTTATTCCAATGATCTATGTTTCTATTCTTTCTTCCGGAGGCATTCTGATGTTGCTGTCTTCACTCATCATCTCGAATTGTGAGGATCGTGTTCTTTTCTTACTTCTCCATTTAATCGGAGTGTTGTGTCTATCATTCCTCTTTTAACCGGAGTCTCATCCAAGTTCTTTCATTTTGCAAGTTCATATTCTATCCCTTCCATTTTCAACCGGAGTGTTGTCGTAATTGTTCCTTATCGTTCCTTGTACATCTTGTTGCAACCAGAGTGCTTGCATGTACTTCTTGTCCATCGTAACCATTTTTGTTTGTCTTTCAACCTACAAGGTTCTCGTAATGTTCCTTGTTTCTCTTTTCTAACGGAGTGTTTTCAACTTTGTTCATCTTCGTTGTATTATTTTCTTGAAATTGTTCAACTTCCAAGGTTCTTTGGTTTCACTCGTTTGTCAAGAAGCAATTTGTTTTACCTCTTCCCCTTCTGTTTCTCTCCGGTGCCATCCTAGATCTCGGGGCGAGATCCTCTTGTAGTGGTGGAGTGTTGTAACGTCCCGAGACCGACGCTCCAGAAGACTTCCATATATTTCGTGTTCACCGTGTGTTTTATTTTTTTTGTTGCATTCATCATCGCATCATTCGCATTGCATCCGCATGTTTTTTAAAACTCGTGGTCGTTCATAGTTGCCGCTTCTACTTTGTCTCTGTTGATCTCTTCTCAAATCAACCGGGCCACTCTCTTCTCTCTCTTTTCTGAGCCCATCAAACCCCCTTGTTTTCGTGGCCTTCTGTCAAACCCTCGCGCGCGTCCGAAACTTCTCCGAACCCGACCCGCTTTGTCGTTACCAATGGATTCGGATCATCTCCAAACATCTATAAAGCATCTCCATTTTATTATTGGACTTCCTAAACTATATTTTCTCAGCCGTCCGATTACGATCGTAGGGACGTGATAGCCCCTAAAATAATCTTATTGCAATACAAATAATGGACAACCCTAAAATCTAGGGACCTGTCCCATCCTCCCAGCCATGCCGCCACTCCACCAAATCCCCATCGGGATCCATCCCTCCACAACCATCGCTCGCCACCTACAGCCTAACCCTACTCCAATCCATCCATCCCGTCTCCGCCGCCAGCCGACCAACTCCCGCATCCTCCCTGATCCATTCGCTCCAACCAGCGCAGCCAAGCCTCCACCTTCTCCAAATTCCCAAGCCGCCGTCACCCTCTCCATTTCCCTCGGGATCACCAGCAAGCCAACCACCAGCCACTCCTCTCGATCCACCAACCACAGCGCCTGCAACCTTCTCTCGGCGGCAACCAAAGCCGCCGACCAGGACACCGTCGTCCTCCAGCAGCAACCAGGAGCTCAAGCTCCCTCTCTCGGTCCATGCCGCCCTCGCCCCGAGCCCGCAGGTCCGCGCCCTTCCTCCCTGCTCTTCCTTCCCTTTCTCTATTTCTTCTCTTTTCCCCGCTCACCTCTCTCTGTTGCCTCCACAGGACACCAAGGCCGGCCTCTTCTTTCCATCCGTCGTCGCGCCTTCGTCTGCTTCAAGCAGCAGCAGCGCCCTCATGCCGATCGCGGCCTCATCGGCTCCGCAGCCGGCGACCAGACCCAGCAGGACAGCCGCGTCCCTCCTCTGTTTCCTACTCGTCCTTCTCCTTTCCCTGTTCCCTCTCTGAATCTCTCTCTCCCTCTTTTCTTCAGGTAACAGCAGTTGCCACTGCCCTCGTGGAGCTCCCACGCAGGTCCTCGCCGTCGTTCCGCGCTAGATCCGGCCGGGGACCACTGGATCTCGCCGCCTCCGCCATGAACCCGTCCATCCCCGACCTCGTGTGCACGCCGCCGCTTCCCTGAATCGCCTGAAGCCGCCCCGCATCTCGCCTCCTCTGTGTGTTTCCTCTGCATCGAGCGGCAGCACGGGAACGAGCACCCCGCCCTGCGTTGACGGTGCCTTCGCCATGCTGCCGAGTCCCAGCGCGCCTCCAGCCCAGTGCCATGGCCCAGCGCGCCTCCTCACCCTGGCGGCCTCGCCATCTCCACAAAACCGGGCCTTGTCCCATTGGTGAGCTCCCCACAGCCCTGTTCAGCCCAGTGCATATTTTTCCCTGTCTGCGAATTTGCCCAATTATCCCGAGAGTGCAGTTTTACAGAAAAACCCTCATATTCATGCATTTAATAACTCATTAACCGTGCATCGGATTAAAATGATGTAAACATGTAAAATCCTTAGAATTTCATCTAGTTTCTTAACATGCTGCTTTCATCCGTGTTAAAAATGTTAAAAATGTTGTTTGATTAAATTTGCATAAATAGCATGTTAAAATGAATTATTTCATAACCAATTAACCGTAGCTCCAAATTAAATGTTCTTTATATGTAAATGGGGTAGAAAAATGGATAGAATAACATGGTGACACTACTTTGCATGTTTAACAACTCTAAAATTGTGTATACGGCAGAACAGTAGCAAATTCGAAATATGCATATGAGGATTTTCCGGATTTGTTGTTTGTTATTCAGGCCTCATTTAAACTTGCCTAGATAGGTAGTTTTCATATGCTTCACCCCTTGCCATGTTTAATAACATTTAATAATGTGGATACATAAACAAGAGCGAACTAAATAATTCAAATGTGGTGTTTCGTCAATATGCAACTCGTTGCATATTGAGCTCCACTTAATTTGTAGTATCGTTTGTGCATTTTGCCATGCCATGCCTATTTAAACCGGACATGCATCATACTTGATTGTGCATCATTCCATGTTTATGTGATGGTTGCTTACCATGATGTTTGCTTCTTTCCGGTCTTGCTTCTTAGTTTCGGTAACGTTGCGTTTGTGAGGATCCGTTCGACTACGTCCGTTTGTCTTCTTCATGGACTCGTTCTTCTTCCTTGCGGGATCTCAGGCAAGATGACCATACCCTCGAAATCACTTCTATCTTTGCTTGCTAGTTTTTCGCTCTATTGCTATGTCGCGCTACCTACCACTTGCTATATCATGCCTCCCACATTGCCATGTCAAGCCTCTAACCCACCTTTCCTAGCAAACCGTTATTTGGCTAAGTTACCGCTTTTGCTCAGCCCCTCTTATAGCGTTGTTAGTTGAAGGTGAAGATGAAGTTGGTTCCATGTTGGAACATGGATATTTTGGGATATCACAATATCTCTTATTTAATTAATGCATCTATATACTTGGTAAAGGGTGGAAGGCTCGGCCTTATGCCTGGTGTTTTGTTCCACTCTTGCTGCCCTAGTTTCTGTCATACCAGTGTTATGTTCCTTGATTTTGCGTCCCTAACACGGTGAGGGGTATGGGACCCTCTTGACAGTTCGCTTTGAATAAAGCTCTTCCAGCAAGGCCCAACATTGGTTTTGCATTTGCCTATCACCTATTTCTTTTCCCTAGGGAGTCGCCCTCCCGAGGGTCATCTTTATTTAGCCCCCCGGGCCAGTGCTCTTCGGAGTGTTGGCTCAACCTAGAGCCACTTGCGGTGCCACCCCTTCTTCCGGGGTCTTCGGTTGCCGTACGTAGTGTTCATCCGGTCGTGGCCTGAGATGAGATACGCGCGGCTACTATCAGGGTGTCGGCACGCCGGGAGGTCTTGCTGGTTTTGTTTTACCATTGTCGAAATGTCTTGTGCACCGGGACCCCGAGTCTGATCGGATGTCCCGCGATGGCGGATTGTCTCCGCGGATCGTGAGCTTGTCATGGGCTAAGTTGGGACACCCCTGCAGGGTATAAACTTTCGAAAGCCGTGCCCGCGGTTATGTGGCAGATGGGAATTTGTTAATGTCCGGTTGTAGAGAACTTGACACTTGACTTAATTAAAATACATCAACCGCGTGTGTAGCCGTGATGTTCTCTTTTCAGCGGAGTCCGGGAAGTGAACACGGTTTGGGTTATGTATGAACGTAAGTAGCTTCAGGATCACTTCTTGATCACTCCTAGCTTCTCGACCATTGCGTTGCTTCTCTTCTCGCTCCTCTTTGCGTATGTTAGCCACCATATTTGCTTAGTGCTTGCTGCAGCTCCACCTCATTACCCCTTTCCTACCCATAAGCTTAAATAGTCTTGATCTCGCGGGCGTGAGATTGCTGAGTCCTCGTGACTAACAGATTCTACCAAAACTGTTGCAGGTGCCGAGGATACCAGTGTAGATGACGCAACTGAGCTCAAGTGGGAGCTCGATGAAGATCTTGTTCGTTGTGTTGTTTCGTTCTGTTGATCAGTAGTGGAGCCTAGTTGGGACGATCGGGGATCTAGCATTTGGGGTTATCTTCTTTTCATTTGGTTTTGACCGTAGTCGGTCTATGTGTTTATTTTTAATGATGTATGATTTATTTAAGTATTGTGTGAAGTGGCAATTTAAGCCAACCCTCTTTATCCCATTCTTGTTCATTACATGGCATTGTGTGAAGATGACCCTTCTTGTGACAAAACCTACAATGCGGTTATGCCACTAAGTCGTGCCTCGACACGTGAGAGATATAGCCGCATCGTGGGTGTTACAACGCACCACATCGCGGTACCCCGTGTGGCACGGACTAGAAAAGGGATGCGCCGATCACAAGCTTAAACAAGGGCGCCTCACGGAGAGCAGGGGAGTGCGCACACACGCATGCCTGTCCAGCCCCCTCGCGGGGCGCGCGAGGGAGAGCGTCGGGCAACTGCCGCCCTCCGTGGGACAAAACAAAGAATTGAGGGAAGAATCAGAGAGAAGAGGGAGTTCAACCAAGCCATCAAGAAACGCCAGAACTTCAAATTTCATTGAAAGAAAAAGGGGGCGAGCCAACTACAGAAAGCAAATGAACAGCCGCGTCCGGCACCTAGTCTAGTCTTCTCACCAGCGTGGAGCTAAGTGCTGCCACTAGGACGTGGGAGGGAGCCCCTGAGGCCCGAGGGCGGCACTTCGGAGACTCCGTGGCGTGTACATGCCCACTCATTATTATGTGAGAGTGTCATGAGCGGAGACCTTCACAAGCACTGGGCCTTGCTTCATGGGTAGAACTTTCGGAGGTGCTGGATGTTCCAGGTGTTTTGGATGGGGATCCCGTCCTGCGTCTCCAGGCGCGCGGCGCCAGGCCTGGAGACACGGGCGATCCTAAACGGGCCCTCCCACATGGGTGAGAGCTTATGCAGCCCTTCCCTGGAGAGCACCCGCCTGAGGACGAGATCGCCCACCTCGAGCATCCTGGAGCGTACGCTGTGACAGTGGTACTATCGCATCACCTACTGGTATCTTGCCGCTCGGAGCGAGGCTTCACGACGGCGTTCCTCCCCCAGCACAAGGTCCATCCCCCGCATGGCGTCCTGCTGCGTCTCATCAAACGCCAGGACCCGCGCGGAGCGATGCCTGACCTCGTGAGGGAGAACCGCTTCTACTCCGTAGACGAGGAAGAACGGGGTCTCGCCTGTTGGCTTTGTGGCGGTGGTGCGGATGGACCACCGCACGGACTGGAGCTCGTCGTGCCAGCCCCTGCCACAGGCTTCAAGCTTCTTCTTGAAGGTCCTGGTCTTGAGGCATCTCAAGACCTCGACATTGGCGCCCTCGGGTTAGCCATTGCTCCTCGGGTGCGCCACCGAAGCGTAGCAAATCTGCGTTCCAAGGTTAGCACAATAGGTCCTGAAGAGATTGATAGTGAACTGCGAGCCGTTGTCGGTGATGATGCGGTTAGGAACCTCGAACCGGATCACGAGGCCCTTGATGAACATAACTGCCGACCCGGGTGGGATGGTGCGGACAGCTTCCACCTCTGCCCATTTGGTGAACTTGTCGATGGCGACGTAGAGGTAGCGGTAGCCCTCAGGCGCTCGCGGGAACGGACCCAGGATATCCAGCCCCCAAACCGCGAATGGACATGATAGTGGGATAGTCTGGAGGCCCTGGGCCGGCTGGTGGATTTTCTTGGCATGGAATTGGCAGGCCTCGCAGGACTTCACCAGCTCGGTTGCGTCATTGAGTTCTGTGGGCCAGTAGAACCCGCTGCGGAATGCCTTTCTGACCAGGGTATGTGATGATGAGTGATGCCCGCAGTCTCCGCCGTGTACGTCAGCTAGCAGCTTGTTCCCCTGCTCCCTGGAGATGCATCGCAAGGAAACTTCATTTGGTCGCTTTCTGTATAGCTCACCATCCTGTATGCAGTATGCCGTAGCCTGCCGGGCCACGCGCTCCGCATCCTCCTCTTTCTCCGTCAGTGTCACACCCTGCATTTTGTAACATGTCATGTGCTTTCATAAAGCATGAAAATTTGACCAACAAAAACTTTTGCATTATTTGGCTTTTTATTTGAGTTAGTTTTCTCTCTATGATTTTCAAGTGCTCTTTAAAGTCAACACAACTCCACCTTCTATACTTCATCTCCTTGCCCCAAAATTCTTCCCAATGATCATGCCATGTGTATAGTACAATATAGTATTTTCTTACAAAAATAATTTGGCCAAATAGTATTTTCTGAATTTAGTTTTCCCAAAACCCCTGAATTGAGGTTTGCACTACAAGTACTTGATTTGGGGTATGAAAAATCTTTAAAAGAGTAGATTTGACTCCTATTAGGTATTGGACTCCCATAAACCACCAAAATATAATTTTAAAAGTTATTTTCCTATTTATTTAATGGCTTTTTCTTAAGGCCAGAAATGGTCTTTCATAGGTTAAAATTATTTAACTGTTTCGAAAGTATTTGAGAAAATTTAGGGAAACTCATAGGACATATATTGTCCATATATAAGAGTTTCAACACATGGTCATGTTCAAAATATTGGGGAAAACCCTCCAAAACGATTTATTTCCATTTCAACTATTTGAAATATTTCTACAAGAAATATTTTCAAATAAATGCAGGAAAGTTCTAGCAAGTCACATGTGCATAATGTGATGATCTTACAAAGTTTCATCTCAACCAAGATCATTTTGGTTCACAAAAGTGCCCCAAAACCCTCTCTGTCCAGATCCAAGTTTGAACAACTCTACATTGCCAACTTATTCCAAAGGATCCCAAACTTTGTGAACATGCTCAAAAGCCCAAATGATGACACTGCACCAAGTGGTACATCAAGGGGAATGGTTTTGCATGACTAGATCTTGGTAAATACATTTCTGTTGATTTCTAGGGCTTACAAAAGTTGCATTGGCAACTTTGCCCAAATGAGCTCAAAATTGGTGGAAGGCCCTAATTATATGTGCCATTTCACCCTGTGGAGTCTCATGTCAAATAAAATTCATTTGATTACCCAAATCAGCAACAAACACCTTCTGCCACTTTGCCAAAATTCCATTTTGACCTCTTCCACTAATCTCCACAGGCTCAACTTTGTATCACAGCTGCTCCTGACCCTCTTCTACCTCTAGTAACCATGGCTGCATCTCAGCTCAATGATTGAGGGGTGAAACCAGCTCATTTACCCCTCTGGACAGCCCATTTCCCCCCCTCTCTCTCAACCCCACTCCTCTCCTGCTGGCTCTCCAGGGCGCCCAATGCACCTCCCCTCTTCTTTACTGCCCCCTAGGGCAGCCAGACATCAGTGGTCGTGCCCACTAGGCATATAAAAAGTCATGGCATGCCATTTGCACGCTCCAGAGCGCGCTACAGTGCGGTCAGGCACTGTAGCCGCCCCCTGCCAGCCAGCTACGGCCACCTCGGGCCTCCTCAGCGTGCCCGACGAGGTGCCTCGGCGTCTACGACACGCTAAACCACTATCCCCCTCCTCCTTCTCCCTCCTCTCGGCCCAGCTCGCACGCGCGCCGGCTGCCCGAGCGCACCAGTGAGCGCGCTCACACGCGCGGTGCCCCTGGGCCCCCCTGCTCTCCCTCTCTTCTCTCCCCTCGCCCTAAACCAACCCCACGAGCACCCCCGACACCTCGCTGTGATCCCCGTTGACCCGTAGCGACGGCAACGGCCTCGTCGGTGCACTGGACCATGGTGGACCATCACACGCCTATTTAAGGGCCTCCCCGAGCCCTCCTCTCGTAACCACTCGCTCTCTCACTCCCCTAATCACCCCCCTACACCACCCGCTCCTGTCCAGAAGCTCTCGAGCTCGAGATCAAGCCCGAGCTCCGCCGCGGGGGCTCGCCGTCGTCCGCACGGTAGAAGCTCTCCCAGCTGCTCCTAACCCTCGATCTGGAACGCCCGCACTCCACTGATTCTTTCCCCCCTGTTTCCCCTCTCTGGAGCTGCCGGAAACGGCTAGAACCGTCGCCACCCGAAGCTCCTCCGCCGTGCCTCCTCGTCGCCGACGAACCAGGGCACCCCAGCGAGCGCAACCGCCACCACCCGAATGACGACTCGACGCTCAGTCCAGCCGTGCCCTCGCTCGATTTTGCCGTGCCCTGCATCGTCGCTGGTGAGCTCGCCGGCCATCTGGACTCAGGGTTAGGGATGACAGGCGGGCCTCGCCTATCAGCCTCTCCTCTTCATCGCCCTCTCTCTCTCACTAGCTCCTGGGCCCCACCCATCAGATTTAAACCTGGCGCACGCGCGTGCAACAGTGCGCTGGGCCGCCTCTCTGGCTGGGCCTACTGCGCTGGGGCTGTTCTTGCACATCAGGCACAGTGCCCCTTCTCCTTTTTCTTTTCTGTTGAACTTGCAAAAATTCCACAGGATTAAATAATAATACAAATGCAATAATTCCAACTCCTAAATTCTTATAATAATCCCAACTATTTAATGGTGCCGTTTTCACTCTTATCAACCCAACTTTTCTTCAATGTTCAAATTTAAATTTGAATTTGAGCATTTATGCCTGTCATCGAAAATTCCTAGCACTGTTTTCATGACTCCAAATCCAAAACTAGGAATTTTCTCATTCTTAGAATCCACTCTAGGATTTATAGAAAATTAGTTGACATTTTTTTGAGCAATTTGGTTTTTCTGTTTTACTATTGCTTTATTTTCTCGTTGTTATATTGTGACGATATATTGCGTTGCTGACGAAGGAGTTGGACCAGCAGACTTTGAAGACCTAGAAGACTTTGCTGAGCCAGGCAAGCAGCCCTTTGACCATACCGTGAAACCTTTTTATACGTGTCATATAGCACTTGTTGTTGTTGCATCGGAATCATGATGAGAGGGTACCACTTTGGTGGGTTACTCCATTGCTTTTCTCGTTGATACTTGCATATGCATGACCCTACCTTTCTATGAAGGTTATGCGAGTGGGAGTAGCTAGGATAATAAGTAGAGCTACGCAAAAAGGGGATGGGTATATGCATGGTGATGGAAGCAAGATTGTTTTCAAAAAGTTTTTGAAAACCCCATCGGGTGCCACTTATGCCCGAGGGAGATAATGAGTTGGGTAACCACTTGATGACGAAGTGGTGTACCGAGGCAAGTGTGTGTGTTGTTTTCAAAATAGATTGGTTTAAGTTGCGATCGTTATTCCAACCTTACATGCGCAACCAATCTACCCTTATATGGGAAAGGGCATTATGGATTACCTAGGCCGATACTAGCATGGTGCCCGCATTGCATCCACATGTTTTTTTTAAACTCGTGGTCATTCGTAGCTGCCGCTTCTCCTTTGTCTCTGTTGATCTCTTCGCGCGACCGGATCTGCTTAGGACGTGGCAGCCCCGTCAATGAAGGGAGGCACGCCATGGTCGCTCGGCCTCCCCGGCCACGCTTCCACTCGACGGAGGTGCTGCCGGAGTTTGTCGTGTGGTCGGAGAACCCGACCGGTACCTGGCTTCAGCTTCCGCTCTCCTTTGCTGGCGAGCTACCGGCCCCCGGTCCTGGCGGCCTCTGGCTGCAGTCCGACGACTGCTGCAGCAAGGCTTCGTGGGTCCTGGGGGAGGTCTCTGTTGCGGGTAACGTAGCCCTGGCCCGTGGCTGGCAGACGTTCTCCCACGCGCGCGGTCTGAGCAGGCGGTGCACCCTCCACTTCAAGTATGACGGCACATCGACCCTCTTCCTGATGGTGTTCGAGGAAGTCGGTCGCCGCGCCGGATGCTTCCCTGAAGACAACGATGGTGACGAAGTTCTCGGCCTTGGCGATGGCCGTGATGAGGATGAAGGTGAACTCGCCATCGACGATGGCCACGGCTCGTCTGGCGACAACAGCTCCTCCCCCGGCGAAATCTCTAGCAGCGGCGGCTATGACCAGCCTCCACGTTGCCGGGCTCGCTTCAAGGATGGTGGCAGGTCGTCCCGTTTCTGCGCCCCAGTGAAGCACGAGGAGATCTCCGTCTGAGTCCGAGGGTCTGATCCTCGTGAGCAGCCACATCGTACAAGCCGCTTTTGCTTGTCCTTTCCTTCCCTTTCCTCCTGCATCGTCAGAAACAAGTATGGGGCCCTGCGAGGGCCTGCAATGAACCATGGTGCTTATGTTGCTTTTGTGGTGTGTTTATTGTTTCCGGGTTGTGTTGTGAGATCTATGCCTTATACGGGTCTAGAGGGGTAACTTAGCTTGATGCATCTGGGGTAGCTTTGCCCTCGTGAGGGAACGCGCCTCTGGGCCCTAATGAGGTTTCCCTGCTACCGATTTGGGTGATATCGCGAAGCTGCAAAAATTCGTTAAGAAATCCTTATCCCCTCTCGCGCGAGGCCTCAGGCCTGGGTTGTTCATGGCCATACGCATGTAACGTCACGAGACCGACGCTCCATAAGACTTCCATATATTTCGTGTTCACCGTGTGTTTTATTTTTGTTTGTTGCATTCATCATCGCATCATTCGCATTGCATCCGCATGTTTTTTTAAAAACTCGTGGTCGTTCGTAGTTGCCGCTTCTACTTTGTCTCTGTTGATCTCTTCTCAAATCAACCGGGCCACTCTCTTATCTCTCTTCTCTGAGCCCATCAAACCCACTTGTTTTCATGGCCTTCTGTCAAACCCTCGCGCGCGTCCGAAACTTCTCCGAACCCGACCCGTTTTGTCGTTACCAATGGATTCGGATCATCTCCCATGATCTATAAAACATCTCCGTTTTATTATTGGACTTCCTAACCTATATTTTCTCAGCCGCCCGATTACGATCGTAGGGACGTGATAGCCCCTACCCCAATCTTATTGCAATATAAATAATGGACAACCCTAAAATCTAGGGACCTGTCCCATCCTCCCAGCCGTGCCGCCACTCCACCAAATCCCCGTCGAGATCCATCCCTCCCCAACCATTGCTTGCCACCTACAGCCTAACCTTAGTCCAATCCATCCATCACGTCTCCGCCGCCAGCCGACCAACTCCCTCCTTCCTTGGCATCCTCCCTGATCCCTTCGCTCCAACCAGCGCAGCCAAGCCTCCACCTTCTCCAAATTCCCACGCCGCCGTCACCCTCTCCATTTCCCTCGGGATCACCAGCAAGCCAACCACCAGCCACTTCTCTCGGTCCACCGACCACAGCGCCTGCAACCTTCTCCCGCCAGCAACCGAAGCCACCGACCAGGACCCCGTCGTCCTCCGGAAGCAACCAGGAGCTCAAGCTCCCTCTCTCGGTCCATGGCGTCCTCGCCCCGAGCCCGCAAAACCGCGCCCTTCCTCCCTGCTCTTCCTTCCCTTTCTCTATTTCTTCTCTTTTCCCCGCTCATCTCTCTCTGTTGCCTCCACAGGACACCATGGCCGGCCTCTTCTTTCCATCCGTCGCCGCGCCTTCGTCTCCTTCAAGCAGCAGCAGCGCCCTCATGCCGATCGCGGCCACATCGGCTCCGCAGCCGGGGACCAGACCCAGCAGGACAGCCGCGTCCCTCCTCTGTTTCCTTCTCGTCCTTCTCCTTTCCCTGTTCCCTCTCTGAATCTCTCTCCCCCTCTTTTCTTCAGGTAACAGCAGTTGCCACTGCCCTCGTGGAGCTCCCACGTAGGTCCTCGCCGTCGTTCCGCGCCAGATCCGGCCGGGGACCGCTGGATCTCGCCGCCTCCGCCATGAACCCGTCCATCCTCGACCCCCTGTGCGCGCCGCCGCTTCCCTGCATCGCTTGAAGCCGCCCCGCGTCTCGCCTCCTCTGTGTGTTTCCTCTGCATCGAGCGGCAGCACGGGAACGAGCACCCCGCCCTGCGTTGACGGTGCCTTCGCCATGCTGCCGAGTCCCAGCGCGCCTCCAGCCCAGTGCCATGGCCCAACGCGCCTCCTCACCCTGGCGGCCTCGCCATCTCCACAAAACCGGGCCTTGTCCCATTGGTGAGCTCCCCACAGCCCTGTTCAGCCCAGTGCATATTTTTCCCTGTCTGCGAATTTGCCCAATTATCCCGAGAGTGCAGTTTTACAGAAAAACCCTCATATTCATGCATTTAATAACTCATTAACCATGCATCGGATTAAAATGATGTAAACATGTAAAATGCTTAGAATTTCATCTAGTTTCTTAATATGCTGCTTTCATCCGTGTTAAAAATGTTGTTTGATTAAATTTGCATAAATAGCATGTTAAAATGAATTATTTCATAACTAATTAACCGTAGCTCCAAATTAAATGTTCTTTATATGTAAATGTGGTAGAAAAATGCATATAATAACATGGTGACACTACTTTGCATGTTTAACAACTCTAAAATTGTGTATAGGGCAGAACAGTAGCAAATTCGAAATATGCATATGAGGATTTTCCGGATTTGTTGTTTGTTATTCCGGCCTCATTTAAACTTGCCTGGATAGGTAGTTTTCATATGCTTCACCCCTTGCCATGTTTAATAACATTTAATATTGTTGGATACATAAACGAGAGCGAGCTAAATAATTCAAATGTGGTGTTTCGTCAATATGCAACTCGTTGCATATTGAGCTCCACTTAATTTGTAGTATCGTTTGTGCATTTTGCCATGCCATGCCTGTTTAAACCGGACATGCATCATACTTGATTGTGCATCATGCCGTGCTTATGTGATGGTTGTTTACCATGATGTTTCCTTCTTTCTGGTGTTGCTTCTTAGTTTTGGTAATGTTGCGTTTGTGAGGTTCCGTTCGACTACCTCCGTCTGTCTTCTTCATGGACACGTTCTTCTTCCTTGCGGGATCTCAGGCAAGATGACCATACCCTCGAAATCACTTCTATCTTTGCTTGCTACTTGTTCGCTCTATTGCTATGCCGCGCTACCTACTACTTGCTATATCATGCCTCCCACATTGCCATGTCACTCCTCTAACCCACCTTTCCTAGCAAACCGTTGTTTGGCTAAGTTACCGCTTTTGCTCAGCCCCTCTTATAGCGTTGTTAGTTGAGGGTGAAGATGAAGTTGGTTCCACGCTGGAACATGGATATTTTGGGATATCACAATATCTATTATTTAATTAATGCATCTATATACTTGGTAAAGGGTGGAAGGCTCGGCCTTATGCCTGGTGTTTTGTTCCACTCTCGCCGCCCTAGTTTCTGTCATACCGGTGTTATGTTCCTTGATTTTGCGTCCCTAACACGGTGAGGGGTATGGGACCCTCTTGACAGTTCGCTTTGAATAAAACTCTTCCAGCAAGGCCCAACATTGGTTTTACATTTTCCTATCACCTATTTCTTTTCCCTAGGGAGTCGCCCTCCCGAGGGTCATCTTTATTTAGCCCCCCGGGCCAGTGCTCTTCGGAGTGTTGGCCCAACCTAGAGCCACTTGCGGTGCCACCACTTCTTCCGGGGTCTTCGGTTGCCATATGTAGTGTTCATCCGGTCGTGGCCTGAGACGAGATACGCGCGGCTACTATCAGGGTGTTGGCACGCCGGGAGGTCTTGCTGGTTTTGTTTTACCATTGTCTAAATGTCTTGTGCACCGGGACCCCGAGTCTGATCGGATGTCCCGCGATGGAGGATTGTCTCCGCGGATCGTGAGCTTGTCATGGGCTAAGTTGGGACACCCCTGCAGGGTATAAACTTTCGAAAGCCGTGCCCGCGGTTATGTGGCAGATGGGAATTTGTTAATGTCCGGTTGTAGAGAACTTGACACTTGACTTAATTAAAATACATCAACCGCGTGTGTAGCCGTGATGGTCTCTTTTCGGCAGAGTCCGGGAAGTGAACACGGTTTGGGTTATGTATGAACGTAAGTAGCTTCAGGATCACTTCTTGATCACTCCTAGCTTCTCGACCATTGCGTTGCTTCTCTTCTCGCTCCTCTTTGTGTATGTTAGCCACCATATTTGCTTAGTGCTTGCTGCAGCTCCACCTCATTACCCCTTTCCTACCCATAAGCTTAAATAGTCTTGATCTCGCGGGTGTGAGATTGCTGAGTCCTCGTGACTAACAGATTCTACCAAAACAGTTGCAGGTGCCGAGGATACCAGTGCAGATGACGCAACCGAGCTCAAGTGGGAGCTCGATGAAGATCTTGTTCATTGTGTTGTTTCGTTTCCTCTAGATCAGTAGTGGAGCCCAGTTGGGACGATCAGGTATCTAGCATTTGGGGTTATCTTCTTTTCATTTGGTTTTGACCGTAGTCGGTCTATGTGTGTATTTTTTAATGATGTATGATTTATTTAAGTATTGTGTGAAGTGGCGATTGTAAGCCAACCCTCTTTATCCCATTCTTGTTCATTACATGGCATTGTGTGAAGATGACCCTTCTTGCGACAAAACCTACAATGCGGTTATGCCTCTAAGTCGTGCCTCGACACGTGAGAGATATAGCTGCATCGTGGGTGTTACAACGCACCACGTCGCGGTACCCGTGGGGCACGGACTAGAAAAGGGATGCGCTGATCACAAGCTTAAACAAGGGCGCCTCAGGGAGACCAGGGGAGTGCGCACACACGCATGCCTGTCCAGCCCCCTCGCGAGGCGCGCGAGGGAGAGCATCGGGCAACTGCCGCCCTTCGTGGCACAAAACAAAGAATCGAGGGAAGAATCAGAGAGAAGGGGGGGTTCAACCAAGCCATCTAGAAACGCCAGAACTTCAAATTTCATTGAAAGAAAAAGGGGGCGAGCCAACTATAGAAAGCAAATGAACAGCCGCGTCCGGCACCTAGTCTAGTCTTCTCACCAGCGCGGAGCTAAGTGCTGCCACTAGGACGTGGGAGGGAGCCCCCGAGGCCCGAGGGTGGCACTCCGAAGACTCCGAGGCGTGTACAACCCCACTCATTATTACGTGAGAGTGTCATGAGCGGAGACCTTCATAGGCACTGGGCCTTGCTTCATGGGTAGAACTTTCGGAGGTGCTGGATGTTCCAGGTGTTCTGGATGGGGATCCCGTCCTGCGTCTCCAGGCGCGCGGCGCCAGGCCTGGAGACACGGGCGATCCTAAACGGGCCCTCCCATATGGGTCAGAGCTTATGCAGCCCTTCCCTGGAGAGCACCCGCCTCAGTACGACATCGCCCACCTCGAGCTTCCTGGAGCGTACATTGTGACAGTGGTACTGTCGCAGCGCCTACTGGTATCTTGCTGCTCGGAGCGAGGCTTCACGACGGCGTTCCTCCCCCAGCACAAGGTCCATCCACAGCATGGCGTCCTGCTATGTCTCATCAAACGCCAGGACCCGCGCGGAGCGATGCCTGACCTCATGAGGGAGAACCGCTTCTATTCCGTAGACGAGGAAGAACGGGGTCTCGCCTGTTGGCTTGGTAGCGGTGGTGCGGATGGACCACAGCACGGACTGGAGCTCGTTGTGCCAGCCCCTGCCACAGGCTTCAAGCTTCTTCTTGAAGCTCCTGGTCTTGAGGCCTCACAAGACCTTAGCGTTGGCGCGCTCGGGTTGGCCATTGCTCCTGGGGTGCGCCACCGAAGTGTAGCAAATCTGCGTTCCAAGGCTAGCACAATAGGTCCTGAAGAGATTGGTAGTGAACTGCGAGCCGTTGTCGGTGATGATGCTATTAGGAACCACGAACCGGATCACGAGGCCCTTGATGAACATAACTGCTGACCTGGGTGGGATGGTGCGGATAGCTTTCACCTCTGCCCATTTGGTGAACTTGTCGATGGCGACGTAGAGGTAGCGGTAGCCCTCAGGCGCTCGCGGTAACGGACCCAGGATATCCAGCCCCCAAACCGGGAATGGACATGATAGTGGGATAGTCTGGAGGCCCTGGGCTGGCTGTGGATTTTCTTGGCATGGAATTGGCAGGCCTCACAGGACTTCACCAGCTCGGTTGCGTCATTGAGTTCTGTGGGCCAGTAGAACCCGCTGTGGAACGCCTTTCCGACCAGGGTATGTGATGATGAGTGATGCCCGCAGTCTCCACCGTGTACGTCAGCTAGCAGCTTGTTCCCCTGCTCCCTGGAGATGCATCGCAAGGAAACATCATTTGGTCGCTTTCTGTATAGCTCACCATCATGTATGCAGTATGTCGTAGCCTGCCGGGCCATGCGCTCCGCATCCTCCTCTTTCTCCGTCAGTGTCACACCCTGCATTTTGTAACATGTCATGTGCATTAATAAAGCATGAAAATTTGACCAACAAAAACTTTTGCATTATTTGGCTTTTTATTTGAGTTAGTTTTCTCTCTATGATTTTCAAGTGCTCTTTAAAGTCAACACAACTCCACCTTCTATACTTCATCTCCTTGCCCCAAAATTCTTCCCAATGATCATGCCATGTGTATAGTACAATATAGTATTTTCTTACAAAAATAATTTGGCCAAATAGTATTTTCTGAATTTAGTTTTCCAAAAACCCCTGAATTGAGCTTTGCACTACAAGTACTTGATTTGGGGTATGAAAAATCTTTAAAAGAGTAGATTTCACTCCTATTAGGTATTGGACTCCCATAAACCACCAAAATATAATTTTAAAAGTTATTTTCTGATTTTATTTAAAGGCTTTTTCTTAAGGCCAGAAATGGTCTTTAATAGGTTAAAATTATTTAACTGTTTCGAAAGTATTTGAGAAAATTTAGGGAAACTCATAGGACATATAGTGTCCATATATAAGAGTTTCAACACATGGTCATGTTCAAAATATTGGGGAAAACCCTCCAAAACGATTTATTTCCATTTCAACTATTTGAAATATTTCTACAAGAAATATTTTCAAATAAATGCAGGAAAGTTCTAGCAAGTCACATATGCATAATGTGATGATCTTACAAAGTTTCATCTCAACCAAGATCATTTTGGTTCACAAAAGTGCCCCAAAACCCTCTCTGTCCAGATCCAAGTTTGAACAACTCTACATTGCCAACTTATTCCAAAGGACCCCAAACTTTGTGAACATGCTCAAAAGCCCAAATGATGACACTACACCAAGTGGTACATCAAGGGGAATGGTTTTGCATGACTAGATCTTGGTAAATACATTTCTGGTTATTTCTAGGGCTTACAAAAGTTGCATTGGCAACTTTGCCCAAATGAGCTCAAAATTGGTGGAAGGCCCTAATTATATGTGCCATTTCACCCTGTGGAGTCTCATGTCAAATAAAATTCATTTGATTACCCAAATCAGCAACAAACACCTTCTGCCACTTTGCCAAAATTCCATTTTTCACCTCTTCCACTAATCTCCACGGGCTCAACTTTGTATCACAGCTGCTCCTGACCCTCTTCTACCTCTAGTTACTATGGCCGCATCTCAGCTCAATGATTGAGGGGTGAAACCACCTCATTTACCCCTCTGGACAGCCCATTTCCCCCCTCTCTCTCAACCCCACTCCTGTCCTACTGGCTCTCCAGGGCGCCCAATGCACCTCCCCTCTTCTTTACTACCCCCTAGGGCAGCCACACATCAGTGGTCGTGCCCACTAGGCATATAAAAAGCCATGGCATGGCATTTGCATGCTCCAGAGCGCGCTACAGTGCGGTCAGGCACTGTAGCCGCCCCCTGCCAGCCAGCTCCGGCCACCTCGGGCCTCCCCAGCACGCCCGACGAGGTGCCTCGGCGTCTGCGACACGCTAAACCACTGTCCCCCTCCTCCTTCTACCTCCTCTCGGCGCAGCTGGCACGCGCGCCGGCTGCCCGAGCGCACAAGTGAGCGCGCTCACACGCGCGGCCCCTGGGCCCCCTGCTCTCCGTCTCTTCTCTCCCCTAGCCCTAAACCAACCCCACGAGCACCCCCGACACCTCGCTGCGATCCCCGTTGACCCGTGGCGACGGCAACAGCCTCGCCGGTGCACTGGACCATGGTGGACCATCGCCCACCTATTTAAGGGCCTCCCCGAGCCCTCCTCTCGTAACCACTCGCTCTCGCACTCCCCTAATCACCCCCCTACACCACCCGCTCCACTCCAGAAGCTCTCGAGCTCGAGATAGAGCTTGAGCTCCGCCGCGGCGGCTCGCCGTCGTCCGCACGGTAGAAGCTCTCCCCGCTGCTCCTAAGCCTCAATCTGGAACCCCCGCACTCCACTAATCCTTTCCCCCCTTGTTTCCCCTCTCTGTAGCTGCCGGAAACGGCTAGAACCATCGCCACCCGAAGCACCTCCGCCGTGCCTCCTCGTCGCCGGCGAACCAGGGCACCCCAACGACCGCAACCGCCACCACCCGAACGACGACTTGACGCTGAGTCCAGCCGTCTCCTCGCCCGATTTCGCCGTGCCCTGCATCGTCGCCGGTGAGCTCGCCGGCCGTCTGGACTCAGGGTTAGGTATGACAGGTGGGCCTCGCCTGTCAGCCTCTCCTCTCCATCGCCCTCTCTCTCTCACTGGCTCCTGGGCCCCGCCCATCAGGTTTAAACGTGGCGCACGCGCGTGCAAATGTGCACTGGGCCGCCTCTCTGCCTGGGCCTGCTGCGCTGCGGCTGTTCTGGCACATCAGGCACAGTGCCCCTTCTCCTTTTTCTTTTCTGTTAAAGTTGCAAAAATTCCACAGGATTAAATAATAATACAAATGCAAAAATTCCAACTCCTAAATTCTTATAATAATCCTAACTATTTAATGGCGTCGTTTTCACTCTTATCAACCCAACTTTTCTTCACTATTCAAATTTAAATTTGAATTTGAGCATTTATGCCTGTCATTGAAAATTCCTAGCACTGTTTTCGTGACTCCAAATACAAAACTAGGAATTTTCTCATTCTTAGAATCCACTCTAGTATTTATAAAAAATTAGTTGACATTTTTATGAGCAATTTGGTTTTTCTGTTTTACTATTGCCTTATTTTCTCGTTGTTATATTGTGGCGATAGATTGCGTTGCTGATGAAGGAGTTGGACCAGAAGACCTTGAAGACCCAGAAGACTTTGCTCAGCCAGGTAAGAAACCCTTTGACCATACCGTGAAACCTTTTTATACGTGTCATATAGCACTTGTTGTTGTTGCATCGGAATCATGATGAGAGGGTACCACTTTGGTGGGTTACTCCGTTGCTTTTCTCGTTGATACTTGCATATGCATGACCCTACCTTTCTATGAGGGTTATGCGTGTGGGAGTAGCTAGGATGCTAAGTAGAGCTACGCAAAAAGGGGATGGGTATATGCATGGTGATGGAAGCAAGATTGTTTTCAAAAACTTTTTGAAAACCCCATCGGGTGCCACTTATGCCCGAGGGAGATAATGAGTTGGGTAACCACTTGATGATGAAGTGGTGTACCGAGGCAAGTGTGTGTGTTGTTTTCAAAACGGATTGGTTTAAGTTGCGATCGTTATTCCAACCTTACATGCGCAACCAATCTACCCTTATATGGGAAAGGGCATTATGGATTACCTAGGCCGATACTAGCATGGTGCCCGCATTACTAGTGACGGGGGTGACACGAGGTCACTCTCGGGACGGGGTCGTGCTGGGGTAGGCGGCCATGACTGTTTTCACAGGGCACCGGACACACTGTTGGTACCCCATGCGAGTGGTATGTGATGAATATAGGAGCGGGGCTCCACAATTTTAAGATGTGAAATGTTGGGCACGGGGGGTTACAACCAATCGAGTGGAACCGATGTTAGTGTTGTCTAGGGAAAGATAGTGATCGGGTGCTTACCCCGGGTACTTGAGGTACCGCAGGTCGTGGATGACATGGAAGTTCCCCGGATCTTGTGGGTAAAGTGTGCAACCTCTGCAGAGTGTAAAACTATTCAAATAGCCGTGTCCACGGACAAGGACAGTTGGGTAACCGCTCTTGGGCTACGTCCACTTGTTTACAAACCAGTGTGTGTGTTTGGATAAGTGGGAAGAAGCAATTGGGTCAAGTCAAAGGACTTGACATGATTGAGTTGGGTTGAAGCCCACTCCTTTTATATTGATATCTGTAACCAGTCCCTATGGTTATTTGAATTCATATGATGCATGATTTACCAGTTGTTGAACATGTCGTAGCACAATAAAATGAGCTTTCTGCAAAAATTTACCTATGTCGTGCATCGTTGTGTCTTGAGCCAAAACATGGGTTGCTTGCGAGTAAATTCAAAGTACTCATTGGCTTGCCACTAGTTATTTAATTGGCCAGGCATGGAAGAGCAGGAATTTGAAGAAGAGTTCTTCGGAGACGAACATGCGAACTAGGATGCTTTCCCAGCCAGAATGCCTGTAGGCAGTGGCAGAACCAGAGGGTGTGCCGTGGCACACCAAAAAAATCTGGGATTTTTTTATATATATAGAAAATTTGGCTGTTGACTATTGAGCCCAGGCCCACCTCATCTTCTCGGGCTCCACTGTGAGCGAGCGAGAGAGAGGCACAGGCGCACAGGCGCACAACCGCATCTCGCTCGGCCGCCGCCGCCGCTCCCCGCCTCCGCCCAATCGCTCCCCGCTTGCGCTCGGCCACCGCCGCTGGGCTCTCGCGCGTGGCGGCCACCGCTGGAGCTCCTTCGGTCGCGGCCATTGACCGTCGCGCCTCCCCTGTCGAGGCGCCGTCGAGCCGACCCGGACCAGACGGCCGCCGCCGCTCCGGTCTCCGGAGGATCTGGTCCCGCCTGCCGACGCTCTCCTCTCCTCCGGTCCTTCCCGCTCCACCGCTCCCCGCCCCGGTCGTGGCCTCGTGGGTGAGTTTTGACGGCGGCCTCCCCTACAGCTCTGAACATATGCTTAATTTTTGTCTGAACAACAAGCATAGTGCGCTCATGTTTGTCTGAACAAAAAGCATAGTGCGCTCGGCGGCCTCCCCTACAGTTCTCTCAAATTGAATCTTGCATATATAGCAAATTGATGCTTGATTTCTTCTGCTCTGAACATATGCTTGCTGAAAATCTTATATAGCAAACTGATGCTTGCTTCTGCTCTGAACATATGCTTGCTGAAAATCATATGTTTGCAAACTGATGTATTTTGGATGCTGCTTTGAAACATATGCTTGTTATTGCTTTGAATCGTATGCTTACAAACTGATGTAGCAAACCGATGCTTTTCTGAAACAAATGTATGTTTGAAAACTGGGACGTGTGCCATTTTTTGTTCTGTTGTCTTGCTGTCTTGCTGACATTATGTTCTAATTGTAGAACTGAAGATGAAGAGGAATGGTGACATTAAGTCTTTTTTCCGGAATTATGAGGCAAAAACAAGAAAGGTTGCAGCCGAAGAGCAACCTGAACCTGATATTGATCCACCTGCAGTCCATTCGGGTGCAGAGATTGGCATTGATATTGATCCACCTCCAGTCTATTCCGATGCAGAGATTGACATTGATATTGATGATGAAGCGCCACGGCAACCATCACCCCAACATCCACATGCAAGGTCCTATAATATTCAAAGGCTTCCACCTGATCCAGGGGAAAGGATTCCTATTTCAGATTATGATGTTAATGATCAAGACGAAGTTCGGAGACGGTACATTGCAAAGAATGCAGTCCAACCATATGCACACAACTTTGAAGTCAAGAAAATGTATGGTAAAAATCGACACTTCAACTTTGTTTGGTTTGAGAACTACAAATGGCTAGAATATAGTGTCAAATATGAGGCTGCATTTTGCTTTGTGTGTTATTTGTTCAAAGGCAAATCGAATGGGGGGCCTAAGGGTGATGCCTTTGTTAAAGGTGGTTGGAAAAATTGGTATAAGCCTGATGCATTAGACAAACATGAGGGTGGTATTAACAGCATTCACAACAAAGCTCAACAGAAGTACAATTTATTTGTGGCACCCCAACCATCAATTGATAACATTATGGTGAGGGTGGATAAAGAGGATTTGCGTATGTACAAGGCTAGGCTGACTTATTCACTTAGATGCTTGAGGTTTCTTTTGAACCAAGGATTGGCATTTCGTGGACATGATGAGAGTGAAGAATTTAGCAATAGGGGGAACTTTGTTGAACTTCTTAAGTGGCTTGTTTTGAACAATGCTCCTGGGAATTGCATCTTGACTAGTCCAAAGATACAAAATCAAATAATTGAATGTTGTGCGGTGCAAACAACAAAAAGAATTATTGAAGATATTGGTGATGACCACTATGCAATCCTAGCTGATGAGTCTAGTGATGCATCTCATAAAGAACAACTTGCTCTCTGCATACGATTTCTTGACAAATCGGGAAGAGGATGTGAGAGGTTCCTTGGAGTTTTTCATGTTGCCAATACAACTTCATTGTCACTTAAGGATGCAATTCAAACTTTGCTTAATGATCATCATTTGACTCCTAGTCAAATGCGTGGGCAAGGATATGATGGGGCAAGCAACATGAAAGGGGAGATTAATGGGTTGAAAACATTGATCATGAATGAGTCACCCTCTGCCTATTACACCATTGTTTTGAACATCAACTTCAGTTGGTTCTTATAGCCGTGGCTAAGGAAAATGAACCATGTTTGTGGTTCTTTGATCATGTTTCTTACTTGCTCAATATTGTTGGAGTTTCTTGTAAGCGCCATGACATGCTTCGAGATGTTAGAGCTCAAAAGGTTTTGGAAGCACTTGAAATGGGTGAGATTGAAAGTGGAAGTGGGCTAAATCAAGAGATGGGACTAGCTAGACCCGGCGATACTCGTTGGGGTTCTCATTTTAAAACCATTATGCACATTGTTAGCATATATTCCACAATCCTTGAAGTACTTGATGCTATTGGAAAAGATCCTTCACAAAAACGTGAGTGGACAAGAATACGTGGAGTTGCTCAAGCCATTGAATCATATGACTTTGTTTTCAATCTTCACTTGATGCTTGTTATTCTTGGCTATACAAGTGAGTTGTCCAAATCTTTGCAAAAGAGAGATCAAGATATTGTTAATGCAATGGCACTTGTTAGTTTGGCAAAGAGTAGAATGCAACACTTGAGGTCTCATGGTTGGGAAGAATTTCTTGCAAAGCTAACCTTATTTTGCAACAAACATGACATCCAAGTTCCTTTGTGGGAGGATACTTATGAGCATCATGGAAGATCACGTCGGTATTATGAAGTACAAACAAATGATGATCGTTATAGAAGAGAGGTATATCTTGGTGTCATTGATCAAACCATTCAAGAGCTTGACAATCGGTTTGATGAGGTTAATACAGAGTTGCTTATTTGCATGTCGGCTTTGAATCCAATCAACTCATTTGCTTCTTATGATGCACTCAAGGTAATGAGACTTGCTGAATTCTATCCCATGGACATATCAAGCACAGATTTGATAAGGCTAGAATTTCAACTTACTACTTTCATTGATGATATGAGACAAGATGATAGGTTTAGAAATGCAAGTAATATTGGTGAGCTCTCTATTATGCTTGTTGCAACAAAGAAGCATGTTCTTTATGATTTGGTCTACTTACTCATCAAATTGATATTGATTTTATCGGTGGCGACGGCGAGTGTTGAAAGAGTATTTTCAGCTATGAATCTAGTGAAAAGTAAGTTGAGGACTACTATGAGTGATGATCGCTTGAATGATTGCTTGGTGACATTTATTGAACGAGATGTGTTCATGAAAGTAAGTGAAGATGACATAGTTGATGCTTTCATGGCAATGCAAAAACGTAGAGTTACCTAGTGATGTAATTTTCTACTTGTGCTTCTTTTGTGTAAGACTATTCGTATTGTAATTTCGCATATTTGAGATATATTTTGTGAACTAAATTGTTGTGAAATTTGAATTGAGCTATTCATGTTATTATTTTACCATATTTTGTCTGTGACTTGGATTAGTAGAATTTTTTTTAGAGTGTGCACACCCTTCATTTCATTGCTGGGTACGCCACTGCCTGTAGGGTTAAGGCAGATGGCATGGGTTCTACTTATCTATGAAGACTTCCACTATTTAAGTTTATTCGATGTTCAACCATGAGGCTTATCTATGTAAGACTTGGCCATAATGGTCATAATTTGTGTAAGACGGTATGTATGGATGTAAGACTCTTGTTATTCAGCATCTGTGTGTTCTGTGAGCATTGATCTTTGGGATCACTGTACATGTGCATTCGGTGATCTCGACTTGTGAGTCGGGGTCCCCACAGGCAGCATCCCTCGCATCAGGTACCCCTTGAACTCCTCGGTCCAGCACCCCTCCCAAGGCTCGAGCGCCAGGAACAGGCGTGCTCCTATGGTCGGGCCACAGGCAGGGGCTCCCGAGGCTGGTGGTTGGGGGAGCTCCTCCCGAGGCGATGCCAGCCCTGCAGATGGGGGTGCTACTGAAGTCTTGAAAAGCCGCTCCTCAAAGACGCCGGGCTCCTGGGGCAGACGCTTGGATGCCCTTCTGGCGATGTCGTCGGCTTCCTTGTTCGTGCCGCGAGGCACGTGTTGTAGCTCCAGGCCCAAGAATTGCTTCTCCATCTTACGCACCTCCGCGAGGTATGCCTCCATGTGCTCGTCCCTCGGCTTGTACACCTTGTTGGAGATGTTGATGAGGAGCTGTGAGTCGCCTTTGATGGTGATATGCTTCACCCCCAAGGCCGCGGCCCGTCGGAAGTTGAGCTGTTGTTTGAGAACTTCTCGGCCCGCTAGAAGGAGAGCTGCACTTCGTAGTATAGCTTGTCTTGAATGGGGGAGATGAGCACGGCACCGGCCCCCGCACCTTGGCGTGCGAAAGCGCCATCGAAGTACATGACCCAGCCATCCGGCGCTTCACTTCCTGGCAAGAGGGATCGGCTCTCGCCTGCTTCAGGCTCTAGAATGTCGGTCCATTCTGCCACGAAGTCGGCGAGGGAAGCTCCCTTGATGTCCCTGGTTGTGCTGAACTCCAGCTAAAACGCTTGCAATTTGATGTTCCACTTGGCGACTCTTCCCGCAGCGTTGGGGCTCCGGGGCACCTTCTCCAGTGGGTAGGATGAGACGACCTTAATTGGGTGGCCTTGAAAGTAATGACGTAGCTTGCGTGAGGCCACCAGGAGTGCGAGCAAAAGCTTCTGTGGCATGGGGTATCACACCCTCATGTCCAGCAACACCGTGCTGACGAAGTACACCGGGTGTTCGACAAGATTGGGAGTGTCGATGGAGCCTATGGCGTCTGGGGGGTTGTGGCACCTCCTGAGGTGGGGTATCCTCAGGAGCTTGGTCATGCGTCGGGGCCTCCGCGGGCCCATGAATGCCATCTTGTAGGGCCTGATCATCCGCGGGTGTTGTCATGGCTTTAGCAGCGTGGCCTTGGTGTCGCGTCGTCTCGGCCGAGGGTGTGGCATTACGCGGCACGCGCTTGGCCTGGCGCTCCTCCCGGATGGCCACCAACGCCGCGCTGGCTGAGTGAGGCGTGGCAGCCAGGTAGAGCACCAGGGGCTCGAGGGGACGAGGCGCTACCATCACAGGTGGGCTGGTCAAGTCTCTCTTGATGTCTTGAAACGCCAGGTCGGCCTCTGGGGTCCACTCGAACGGGCCCTTCTTCTTCATCGGCTTGAAGAACGGCAAGGCGCGCTCCCCTAGCTTGGAGATGAAGCACCCAAACGAGGTCACGCAGCCGGCGACCTTCTGCGTTTCCTTTAGGGTTTGCGGTGGGCTCATGTCTTCTATTGCTTTGACATTCTGGATTGGCCTCAATCCCCAGTGTGACACGAGGAAGCCCAGTAGCTTGCCGGAAGGGACACCAAACACACACTTCTCCGGGTTGAGCCGCACGTCCACCTGGCGCGGGCTGGTGAAGGTCTCCTCCAGGTCCCGAATGAGGGTTCTTGCTTCCCGAGATTTTACCATGATGTCATCGACATAGGCTTCTGTGTTCCTCCCTAGCTGCTGGCCCAGGGTGATGTGCTTCAACCACTGGAACATCGCCCATGCGTTGCGTAGTCCGAACGGCATGCAGGTGTAGCAGTATACCCGGCACGGGGTCAAGAAGGCCGTCTTCTCCATGTCCTCCACTGCCATCTTGATCTGGTGGTAGCCCGAGAACGTGTCTAGGAAGCACAGCAGGTCGCACTTCGCGGCGGAGTCGACGATCTGGTCGATGCGCGGGAGCGGGAACGGGTCTTGGGGGCAGGCTTTGTTGAGGTTGGTGAAGTCGACACACATGCGTTCCTTCCCGCCCTTCTTGGGGACGACAATGGGGTTTGCCAGCCATTCCGGGTACCGTACCTCGCGAATGACACCCGCTGCTTCTAGCTTGCGAGTTTCTTGGACGATGAAGGACTGCTTCTCCATGGATTGCTGCCGCGCCTTCTGCTTCACGGGGCGCACATTGGGGCACACACTTAAGTGATGCTCGATTACCCCCCTGGGACCCCCACCAGCTGCTTGGGCTACCAGGCGAATACCTCCTTGTTGGCGCGCAAGAACTTTACCAATGCCTCCTCTGGGCCCGGGTCGAGGTTGGCGCCTATGGTGAAGGTGGCTCCCGAGGATCCATCTTCCTTGACCGGGACATGCTTTGTTTCGGCCCGATCTTGACTGAACAACAGCTTCTTCTTCGCCGGCGCGGCCTCCTTAGCCCCCGGGATGGCTTCGTCGGCTGGGTGCGCTGCCGCAGCGGCCCTGAAGGCGAGCTTGAGGGCCGCCAGTGCCTCCTTGGTGTCTCCAGCCACGGTGAGGACGCTGCTGCTGCCCGGCATCTTCATGAGGTTGTAGGCCGGATGAGTCGCTGCCATGAACTGAGCTAAGGCAGGGTACCCGAGGATGGCATTGTATGGGAGGCCGATGCAGGCTATGTCAAAGTTGATCAGCTCGGTGCGGTAGTTGTGCCGGGTACCGAAGGTGACTGGAAGGCGTATTTGCCCCAGGGGGCTGGTGGACCCGCTGCCGACCCCGAAGAAAGTCTTTGTGGGGCGGAGCCGGCCATACGGCATGTGAAGCAGGTCGAAAGCTTCCACGGAGAGCATGTTGAGGCCCGCTCCGCCGTCGATGAGTGTCTTGGTCATGGCGACGTGGCAGATGGTGGGCGTGCAGAGCATTGGGAGCGCGCATGAGCCTGCAGTGGTAGCGGGGTGATCCCCTAAGTGGAAGGTGAGGTCCTCCTTGGGCGCCACCCATCCTGGAGGTGCTGCCAGCTGCACAGAGGCGGTGCCGATCTGGCAGAAGATCTGCTTGACGTGGCAGTCCGAGGGTGGCGCTTGCGAGCCGCCGAGGAGCGCCGCAACGGCGGCAGGCGCCGGTGCCGCGAACGTGCGACGAAAAGGCCGCGTAGCTCTTCCAAAGAAGCCACAGAGGATGCTGGCAGGTTGAGCAGCCAGGCGCGCGGCGCGCCAGCGAGAGCCATGGGGAACCAATTGGCCATGACCTTGTCATCACATCCCACCTCCAGGACGGCCTCCTCGTAAGCCAGCACAAAGGTCGACGGATCCGCCGCATCGTCAAAGCGAGGCGGCATCTCTGGCCTAATCTTGGGCGGGCACTGCACCCATCGTAAGGCAGGGGTGAAGGTCCTGAGCCCCCTGGCGCCGTCGTGGTCGCCCGTTGATCCGATCGGAGGAGCAGCGCCAGCCATGGGGACTGAAGGGAGAGGCGAAGCCAACGGAGGAGCGGCACTTTGGTGCACCCCTGCCTGGCGGGCCAAATGTCGGATTCTGGGTTCCGGAAAACCCTTGAGGTTTGAACACTGGGGTGCGCACGAAGATCTCTCTCTTTCTACCTCGCTCCACGAACCCAAAGAACAAGAGACACGAGGGTTTATACTAGTTCGGGCCACCGTTGTGGTGTAATACCCTACTGCAGTGTGGTGTGGTGGATTGCCTTGCAGGCTGAGGATGAACAGTGCAAGGGATGAACATCCTCCGGAGGAGAGGTGTTCTTGAGCTCGCGGAGCTGGTGCGTGTGGGGATGGTTTGAATTGTCAGATTTCGGGTTCCGGCAAAACCCTTGAGGTTCGAACACTGGGGTGCACACGAAGATCTCTCCTCCCCCAGCACTCGCCCTCACCACAATCTCAAGGCTCAACGCGTCGAACTCGTAGAACAAAGGGACACAAGATTTATAGTAGTTCGGGCCACTGATGTGGTGTAATACCCTACTCCAGTGTGGTGTGGTGGATTGCCTCTTGGGCTGATGATGAACAGTTACAAGGGAAGAACAGCCTACTGAGGAGAGGTGCTCTTGTGCTTGGTGAGCTTGTGTGGGTGAGGATGATCTGAATAGCCCAAGATCAGTTGCCTCCTACTGTGGTGGCTAGCCCTATTTATAGAGGTCGTGGTCCTCTCCTCAAATGTTAGGCGGGAAGGGATCCCACAACGGCCAAATTTGAAGGGAGACAACTAGTACAAGTTATCCTGACTAAAGGTGGTCTTCGCCTGCCAAAGGCTCTGGTGGTGACTCCGTCTTGGGCTCCTCGGTGACCTCCGTCCTGTCGTCCTGCTGGTCTTGGTCTTGTTGCACCGATATGGAAACCTTTGCCTGATGCCTCGGGACCCCTCGCCTGCGCTTGCCTCTTTAGCACCAAAGAGGAAACGAGGACACTGCGCGCGCTGGCGCCCGCCTGGCGCCTACCTGGCCCCGGTCGTCATGGCTTGCTTCACAGGAACCTCGCGAGGTGCCCCTTGCCTTGATCTCTCCGCCCCTCGTGAGCCATCCTCGTGAGGCCGCCCCGGGAAGGTCTTGCGTCGTGCGCCTCGCGAGGCTTGGCCCCTCGTGAGGGCCTTGAGTGTTTGCTGGTGAAGATGGGCCGTACAGGGCCGCTGGTGGAGCCACGCCGTGGGCCACAGGCACGCAAGTCTGGGGAACCCCGTTCCCAGGATGCCGATAGTAGCCCCCGGGCCCAAGGCGCGCTCGGACTCGGCTTCGAGGCGAAGCCAAGGAGCAAGTGCGGAGCGCCGCGGGCCCCAACAGCCTGCGGGCTTGGTTGACACGTGGTGATTGATGGGACGTGGGCGTCTCCGCTTCCCCACGCTGCCTCGGCAACTGCCCGACTAACAAAAGACTGGCGCGTGCTGTATTTTCCTTCATTGCCTTCCTTCAACTTGCTCCAGATCCCTTTTCTTGCCCTTCGCTTCCAGAAATTCCAGATCCACCCAGATCCTCCTTCGAGCTTGCCATCGATGGCGCCCAAGAAAGCTGGGGCTACTCCCCCGCCATCCTGGTATGAGCCCGCGCTCGACGCGTCGAGCGTGTCGGACAAGAACCTTGCAGCCGTGCACTTGATGACGGCGGAGGGTGACGAGAAGAGGAAGACTGTGCTCTGGGTTGGCTCTGCCGAGCCTGAGGCCCCTGGCAGCACTTTCTACCACTTCTTCATGAGTAGCATCGTCACCGGGTTGGTTCCCCCCTTCTCCGTCTTCTTCTACTCCATCCTCAGTGACTATAAGATCCATGCTCTCCATCTTCACCCCAACTCCATCCTCCTCCTGTCGATCTTCCCATTTTACTGTGAGGCGTATGTTGGAGTGATGCCGTCCGTGGCGCTGCTGTGCCACTTCTTCTTCCCTTGGATCAAGGAGGGCTACCGCTCCGGGTGCGTTGGCTTCGTTGCGGCCAACAAGACCAATGCCATCTCGAAGGCCGGGAAGAAGGCCCAGGGCTTCAGGAGCAAGTCGGTCCTGATGGACGCCAAGTGCTCCCACCCCCGGCTGGTGCTGCCGATAGAGATGCCTGTGTCCCAAGAGGGATGGCTTCGCGCGAAGCTCACCGACCCGCGGGCGACGCAGGTGCTGGAGAGGATGACCGCCAACCTGAAGCCCGGCGATTCGAGGATGGCGAAGCTGACGGGGGCCATTATCGCCAAAGAATTCATGGTGTAGCGCGTGTCTCCCCTCCAAGCGCGCCCGCTCCCATTGTGGAAGCTTGGAGACAAAGGGGGTGACCTTCGCCTGCGCCCGGAGCCCCTTTCTGGTGAGGAATTGCGCTCGACTCTTCGTTCCTTGGTCGGGGACGACCAAGGGTACCCGCCTGATTGCTTTGTTCCCTTGTTCCGCCGCCCGGACGGGGCAGAGGTCGCCACCGCCATGCCCATCTTTGACGGGCGCGGGCTCGTGCCGCCTGCGCCCACAAACATCCCGGTGGCGACAACTCCGGTGGTCGTGTCTTCTGGCGAGTCTCGCAAGGAGGGAGAGGAGGAAGAAGAGGAGGAGGAGGAGGAGCATGACTCGGAGGTGACCCGCGAAGGGGCGGGGGAGACCTCCCCCTTGCACAAGGCCGACATGCTCCGCACCCTGCCTGATGATGATGACGAGGCCGATGTCCCCCTGGAAAGGGGGGAGCTGCATACTGCAGGGGGCTACTCGAGGTCCAAGGTCAGTCCCCGGAGGAGGTCACCGGTCGAGATTCCGACGAGAGGAAGGTCGGCGCTGGTCTCCCGAGACGACGCCCCTATTCTGACGCTGCCTGAAGCTGCTTCCAACTTGCCTGCTGCCCCATCTTCTGCGTCTAGAGCCGTTGCGCCCGCTCCTCAGGCTGCGAGGCTCTCAGGCTTCAAGCTCAGGAAGCAGAGGGACTACGCCGCGGTGGACCAGTAAGTATTCTTGTCTTGCCTTGTTCCTGCTTCTACTGCTAATTCTTGACGCTTTCTGTTGCTTGACTAGGCTGATGCCCGCGGCGAAGAGGAGGAAGGAGGATACGGCGGTACTGCTCAGGACCAAATCGCCTGCAGCGGCCGCACCCTCCTCCGCAGGGAAGGGCAGTGGCGGTGCTCGCGCTTCCCCGGCCCGATCGTCCTCACGAAACTTGGGGGAGCGTCCTCTGGAGGAGGCAACCCCCATGGCCCCACTGGCACCAAAGGTGCCGGCGTACGGCTCGGCTGCTGAGGTCCCCAAAGCTAAGGAGACCTCAGCCTCCCAAGCCATCGTGACGATGTTGCCTCTTCCTTCCTCCGCCGCTCTGCTAACCCCGGATCCTTCCGCCTCCCCTGACATCCTGGAGCGCGCTCTTTCTGCACTGACCTTGCTATGGGAGGGTCTTCAAGGCACCGACCGTCGCCTGGTGGCCGGGCGCCTGGAGCTGATCTCTGGCTGGCTCCACTCTGACGTGGCCATCCAGGCGGCGCTGAGCCAGGCTGCAGTGGACTACGAGAAGGACAAGGAGGCTGTCGCCCAAGCTATGGCTGCCCGCGAGGCGGCACTGAAGGATGCCGGAGCCACCCAAGATCGCTGCCAGTTGCTGGAGGCCGAACTGAAGACCATGCGCAGTGAGCGTGCAGACGAAGCTCGAGGCCGCAGAGCGGAGGAGGAGAAGATGAAGGCCCGAGAGGACGCCATCAGGGGTCGCGACGCTGAGCTAGAGCAGTTGGCGGAGGCGCGGGCTGTGGAGCGCAGCCGGCTGGAGAAGCTGGAGTAGAAGGTGGAGGCAGAGAAGGCCGAGCTGGAAGCCAAGACGCAGGTCCTGGCCAAAGACCGCGTGGCCTTCAAGTCTCTCGAGGAGAGGTCTCGCACGGCACTACAGTCACTCTACGAGAAGGGCTTGGAGGAGCCGCTGGCTACCGATGACGAGGGCCCCACCCAGCTGCTTCCTTATCTAGTCGCGGCGCTTGAGGAAGTCGTGAGCGGTATCGGCCCCTTGGTAGAGGGAGAAGCGCACATTCTTTCCTCAGCCGCGTTGACACGCGTCTTCAGCCACCTCCATCTTCGCGATCCTACCGCCCACCTTGATGAGCTGCTGGAGCCCGTGGACGCCGAGCATTGCGCAGCTGCTGCCAAAGCCATCAAGGGTCAGGTGGTGGCCCTGCTGAAGAGGTTCCGCGCCTTTGATCCCGCGCCCTCAACTAGCGGTGCTGCTGATCCTGCAACTCCGGTGGGTGGTGCAGGTGAGGGCAATGCCGCTATGGAAGAAGCATCCCTTGCGGGCGACGGTGGTGTCCGGGGATGACAAGATGACTTGCTGGCGGCTCCTTTCCTGTTTAGCTTCTGCAATATGCACCATGCCTCATGGAAGGCGTTTAAACTTGCATTTGCTATCGGGAGAACAATATGTCTTGTAATATTTGCTTGAGATTTTGCGATTTGCTTCCCATTTGCTTTACGTTCTACGTCAGCAAGGCCCGACCCCGTGCATACCTCAGCCGCCGTTCGGTCATCCGGATCACCAGGACGAGACCCAGGGGTGAGGGGCTACGCGGCCAGTTAGGCTCCTGAGTCGCGATGCTCAGGAGTCCCCCTTAACGTGCAAACAACTTATAGAAAGGACCCGCGCATACCTCAGCCGCCGTTGGGTCGTCCGGATCACCAGGACGAGACCAAGGCTGAGGGGCTACGTGGCCAGTTAGGCTTCCGAGTCATGATGCTCAAGAGTCCCCCTTGACGCTCAAACGACCTTCATACCTTTTCCCTCGCCGAGGCTCCGCTCGGGAGGGCGCGCGACGACTAGGCCCAAGGTACCTGGCGGGGTGGCGTATGCTTGGGCGTGACCCGAGCGTAGCCCCCGTGCCCAGCCCCCTTGCGCGACTCTCCCGAGGGGAGGTGTTGCGATGAGGACAGACACTGAGCTCAAGGGATGACGGTGTCCTGGACTAGGGGGTACTCACCATGTCGTCTCGAGATCAGGTGGATCGGGCCGAGGACCCCCATGGCGGTTTACTCATGGTCCACTTCGGGCAGCCCATGCCGCATACAAGGAGTATTCCACAAGACTTGATGATCAAGAAAAAGACTCCTCTCCACCAACGTATTCGACTAGGACACTTGTTATCCTAGGCCTCTAGTATGTTATATAAGCCGAGGCCAGGCTAGAGGCTAGATTATTATGACATTATTCATCATACCTTAGGTTTTAGACCACAACATATGATCTCGAGGTAGATCAACTCTTGTAATCTCTATATTCATCAAGATCAATCAAGCAGGAAATAGCGTATTACCTCTATTAAGAGGGCCCGAACCTAGGTAAACGTCGTGTCCCCTGTCTCCTATTACCCATCGATCCATGACACACACCGACAATGGTGCTTTCATTGAGAGCTCCGCTGTGTGTTCGGCAAAAGATCAATGGCTCGCCTGCGACGTCGGCGTCTTTGTCGCCGGCTCGCTGGTCACCTTGGCTTGACCGAGGACTGCGCTCTACCTCCGATCATCATGTTCGGATGAGGGCCTTCATCAACATCATCTCTGATCTCTATCATGGTCATGGTCATGGAGGAATCATCCATGGTGCTCGGGGGCTCAACGTTAACATTGCCCTTGAGCGACCATGTTGTTTATCTGGACAGCGAACTTGTATCCATTGCCACCGCCTCCTCGAGTGTTAATTTAAGGGTTGCTTAGGTGGAATTGTGCGGAATTGAGTCTACAAAAACCATGCAAAATTTCGTCGAGTTCCGATGGTGGAATCTCCGGCAATCTACGATATACCGGAGCCCTGTCAAATCTGGACGGGAATCTGGATGAGTTTAGGGCGTGGTTTCCAGAGCCAGGTTCGGAGGTCCTTTGGAAGATCCAACCGTTCATCTGCTGCAGAATTCCCATATCTACCACCCCTCAAAATTTCAGCTCGATCCGACGGTTCAAACTCCGGGAACCTTCCGATGAGTGGACCAATTTTCTGATCTGTTTTCTGCGCAAATACGGATCCGACCCGAATTCATGTTTCTTTATGAACGTGATATTGGACAACCTTTTTAAATGAATTTTCTTCTAGGGGATTATGCGTTGTTCTTAAAACGTGCCCATAAAATTTTAAGCTTTCTCTGAGGTACTCTTCATCCTCACGCTGGTGTCAAACCAGTCCGGTAACATTGCTCCACGGCTGCCGACCTACGCTAGACACGTCGTCGCTTTGTTGAGCCGAGCTCATCTTCTTCGGATCATCGTCTCGGCGATCTGAAAAAGAGTTCGGCATCGCGAAGGATAAATAATCACCAACAACGCCGCAGGCACACCGGCATCACTGTTCGGTCACTTCATCAATCCGGCTTTGACCACGTCACAAGCTATGACCAGCACCGACATGACCACACTGTTTCTTCTTCAAGCCGATGTCCATCACGCCAAACTGCTTCAACACCTCGGTTGACATGGCAGCTACAACGACTCCTTACTGACCCGCTCCGTCACCTCGGCTAGACCGGGGGCTTCTCCATCTCTTCATCAACCCACTCCGGAGACTTCGGCGTCACCGGCCGACCAGCTTCGTCACGTTAGCCAGGCCGGGGGCTTTGCCTCGGTGAGCCAACATTTTCCAGCATCGCCATGCCATCGCTTCATCGCCCATCAGGCAATGGGTGCACGGATCGAATCCCAATTTTGGGAGTAACCTTTCTTCATATTGCTGCAACGGATAAACCAGGTGCTATTAATCCTAGTAACTTTTCCTTGCTTGGGTTTATTTTTCACGAGGAATTATTACTCTGTTTGTTCCATCATCTGTACACAGGTCAGTCGAATGGTGGCCGCATTAACAACGGCCGTGTGGTGGTTCGGTCAGTTTCCATATACAGTTCAGCGAACGCCGCATCCGGAACTCGGACCGGCCTGCAAATTCTGGCTTTGTCACACCTTCACCGCGTCACGCCGATGCCCTGCATCGACATTGGCTTCGGCGCGAGGCCACATCTCTTTAAATAAATTATTCTTGCAAAAAGCAATTATGCAAGGCTTATATATATATATATATATATTTATATTATTCTTTTTGGACCACACTATTTTATGTGTGTAGGTGATCGACTTCGACTGCGTCACGCGGTCACTTCGGCAAGTCAGCGTCATCGTCCCAATTGGCATAAATCGGCTCACATGACCAACTTGTTGATTGAATTGCCATACCGACATGTTCGGTTGTCTCGGGGACTTGGGCATCATCGAGAGGGTTTTACCTCGTCGGTTGTTCGGCGCACGGGAAATATTCCTTTAATTATCCACTTTGCATAAATTATTTATTATGCTACATTTTTTTAATTTATTATTATTACTATTATCTCCGGCTTGCACTATCTTATGTGCGTAGGTAAATGATCTGGATTGGGCAGCATTGTTACCTCGGCGTATCGACATACCACGTCATCTCAGCTGGACCGGGGGCTTCGTCATCACTTCATTAACCCACGCCGGGTACTTCGGCATCACACTGCCGGCCTGTATCGGTCGTGTTATGTCGCCAGTTCACAACGTCGAGCTCTTCGCTCTGCCATCTTGGGACCGGCTTGGGGGCTGGGACCTCATCCCGCTGTAAGCTCGGACCGCGTCATCAATGTCGAACACATTAATCAGCTAAGTCAGTTTCATGCTCAAAGTTTTTAAATATTTTATTTGTGTTCGGTTCGGCCACGCTCACATACGTTGTTCGTTCAAAGAAACTCCCCTTACCCATGTTAACTGGGGGCTCTTAAAATTTACATGAGTCGTTTTATAATAAGTGTGTTTTCTCCTTGTTCGTTGCAAAGTCTTTTTCTATCACTCCTACCTCGACTTGAGTGTGTGGTCAATAGCCGGATAGCCTGGGTCTGGTCTTGACCCACTTGCAGTCTTGAGATCAGATGTGTCATGTTAAAGCACGACCGAAGCACAAATTTTTTTAGACCAATTTTCAGATTGGCACCAATTGATTTGATTTAGTTCAGACCTGGAGTTTCTGTTGGGTAACGTAGCAGAAATTCAAAATTTTCTACGCATCACCAAGATCAATCTATGGAGTAATCTAGCAACGAGGGGAAGGGGAGTGCATCTACATACCATTGTAAATCGCGATGCGGAAGCGTTGCAAGAACGCGGATGAAGGAGTCATACTCGTAGCGATTCAGATCGCGGTTGATTCCGATCTAAGCACCGAAGAACGGTGCCTCCGCGTTCAACACACGTGCAGCCCGGTGGCGTCTCCCACGCCTTGATCCAGCAAGGAGAGAGGGAGAGGTTGAGGAAGACTCCGTCCAGCAGCAGCACGACGGCGTGGTGGTGGTGGAGGAGCGTGGCAATCCCGCAGGGCTTCGCCAAGCACCGCGGGAGAGGAGGAGGAGGGAGAGGGGTAGGGCTGCGCCGAAAGAGAGACGTTCTCATGTGTATGGCAGCCCCAAAACCCCAATATATATAGGGGAGGGGGAGGGCGGTGCCCCCATCTAGGGTTCCCCCCCAAGGGGTGCGGCCAGCCCTAGATGGGGCTTGGGGGTCGGCCAAGGGGGGGAGAGAAGGGGGGCGCTCCACTAGATGGGCCTTAGGCCCATCTGTGCCTAGGGTTTCCCCCTTCCCCCCTTTCCTGCGCCCTGGGCCTCTTGTGGGGGGGCGCACCAGCCCACCTGGGGCTGGTCCCCTCCCACACTTTGCCCACGCAGCCCTCTGGGGCCCGTGGCCCCACCCGGTGGACCCCCGGGACCCTCCCGGTGGTCCCGGTACATTACCGATAGCACCCGAAACTTTTCCGGTGACCAAAACAGGACTTCCCATATATAAATCTTTACCTCCGGACCATTCCGGAACTCCTCGTGACGTCCGGGATCTCATTCGGGACTCCGAACAACATTCGTTAACCACGTACATACTTTCCCTATAACCCTAGCGTCATCGAACCTTAAGTGTGTAGACCCTACGGGTTCGGGAACCATGCAGACATGACCGAGACGTTCTCCGGTCAATAACCAACAGCGGGATCTGGATACCCATGTTGGCTCCCACATGTTCCACGATGATCTCATCGGATGAACCACGATGTCGGGGATTCGATTAATCCCGTATGCAATTCCCTTTGTCTATCGATATGTTACTTGCCCGAGATTCGATCGTCGGTATCCCTATACCTTGTTCAATCTCATTACCGGCAAGTCTCTTTACTCGTTCCATAACTCACATCATCCCGTGATCAACTCCTTGGTCACATTGTGCACATTATGATGATGTCCTACCGAGTGGGCCCAGAGATACCTCTCCGTTTACACGGAGTGACAAATCCCAGTCTCGATTCGTGCCAACCCAACAGACACTTTCGGAGATACCTGTAGTGCACCTTTATAGCCACCCAGTTACGTTGTAACGTTTGGTACACCCAAAGCATTCCTACGGTATCCGGGAGTTGCACAATCTCATGGTCTAAGGAACTGATACTTGACATTAGAAAAGCTCTGAGCAAACGAACTACACGATCTTGTGCTAGGCTTAGGATTGGGTCTCGTCCATCACATCATTCTCCTAATGATGTGATCCCGTTATCAACGACATCCAATGTCCATGGTCAGGAAACCGTAACCATCTATTGATCAACGAGCTAGTCAACTAGAGGCTTACTAGGGACATGGTGTTGTCTATGTATCCACACATGTATCTGAGTTTCCTATCAATACAATTCTAGCATGGATAATAAACGATTATCATGAACAAGGAAATATAATAATAACCTATTTATTATTGCCTCTAGGGCATATTTCCAACAGTCTCCCACTTGCACTAGAGTCAATAATCTAGTCCACATCACCATGTGATTAACACTCATAGGTCACATCACCATGTGACCAACATCCAAAGAGTTTACAAGAGTCAACAATCTAGTTCACATCACTATGTGATTAACACTCAATGAGTTCTGGTTTGATCATGTTATGCTTGTGAGAGAGGTTATTAGTCGACGGGTCTGAACCTTTCAGATCCGTGTGTGCTTTACGAATATCTATGTCATCTTGTGGATGCTACCACACGCTATTTGGAGCCATTTCAAATAATTGCTCTACTATACGAATCCGGTTTACTACTCAGAGTCATCCGGATTAGTGTCAAAGTTCGCATCGACGTAACCCTTTACGACGAACTCCCTTTCACCTCCATAATCGAGAAAAATTCCTTAGTCCACTAGGTACTAAGGATAAGTTCGACCGCTGTCATGAGATCCTTTCCCGGATCACTATTGTACGCTCTTGACCAACTCATGGCAAGGCACACTACATGTGCGGTACACAGCATAGCATACTATAGAGCCTACGTCTAAAGCATAGGGGACGACCTTCGTCCTTTCTCTATCTTCTGCTGTGGTCAGGTCTTGAGTCTTACTCAATACTCACACCTTGTAACACAGTCAAGAACTCCTTCTTTGATGATCTATTTTGAACTCTTTCAAAATCATGTCAAGGTGTGCGTTCTTTGAAAGTATCATCGGGCGTTTTGATCTATCTCTATAGATCTTGATGCCCAATATGTAAGCAGCTTTATCCAGGTCTTCCTTTGAAAAACTCCTTTCAAACAACCCTTTGTGCTTTCCAGAAATTTTACATCATTTCGGATCAACAATATGTCATTCAAATATACTTCTCAGAAATGTTGTAGCGCTCCCACTCACTTTATTGTAAACACAAGTTTCTAACAAACTTTTTATAAACCCAAAAAAAACTTTGATCACTCCATCAAAGCGTATATTCTGACTCCGAGATGCTTGCTCTAATTCATGGAAGGATCGCTGGAGCTAGCATTCCTTTTAGCATCCTTAGGATCGACAAAACCTTTCTAATTGTATCACATACAACCTTTCCTTACGAAAACTGGTAAGGAAACTTGTTTTGACATCCATCTGCCAGATTTCATAAATGCAGCTAATGCTAACATGATTCCGACAGACTTAAGCATCGCTACGGATGAGAAAATCTCATCGTAGTCAACTCCTTGAACTTGTGGACATACTCTTTGCCACAAGTCGAGCTTCATAGACGGTAACATTATCGTCCACGTCCGTCTTCTTCTCAAAGATCCATTTATCTCGGATTTCATGGCTTCTAACCATTTGTCAGAATATGGGCCCACCATCGCTTCTCCATAGCTCGTAGGTTCAGTATTGTCCAACGACATGATATCTCAGACAGGATCACGTACCACTCTAAAGTAGCACGCATCCTCATCGTCCTACGAGGTTTGGTGGTGACTTGATCCGAAGTTTGATGATCACTATCATAAGCTTCCACTTCAATTGGTATTCTTATCGAAGCTCGAAGTTTGATGATCACTATCATAAGGTGCCACAGGAACAACTTCCTGTGCCCTGCTACACACTAGTTGAAGTAACGGTTCAATAACCTTATCAAGTCTCCACCATCCTCCCACTGAATTCTTTCGAGAGAAACTTTTCCTCGAGAAAGGACTCGTTTCTAGAAGCAATTACTTTTGCTTCCAGATCTGAAATAGGAGGTATACCCAACTTTTTTGGGTATTCTTATGAAGATGTATTTATCCGCTTTGGGTTCGAGCTTATCAGCCTGAAACTTTTTCACATAAGCTTCGCAGCCCCAAACTTTTAAGAAACGACAACTTAGGTTTCTCTAAACGGTGTCGTCTCAACGGAATTGCGTGGTGCCCCTTTTATAGTGAATGCGGTTATATCTAATGCCTAACCCATAAACGATAGTGGTAATTCGATGAGAGACATCATGGTATGCACCATAACCAATAGGGTGCAGTTATGATGTTCGGACACACCATCACACTATGGTGTTCCAGGCGGTATTAATTGTGAAACACTTTCCACAATGTCTTAATTGTGTGCCAAACTCGTAACTCAGATACTCATCTCTATGATCATATCACAGACATTTTATCCTCTTGTCACGACGATCTTCAACTTCACTCTGAAATTACTTGAACCTTTCAATAATTCAGACTTGTGTTTTATCAAGTAAATACACTCAGCATCTACTCAAATCATTTGTGAAGTAAGAACATAACGATATCCACTGCATGCCTCAGCACTCATTGGAGTGCATACATCAAAATGTATTACTTCCAATAAGTTGCTCTCTTGTTCCATCTTACTGAAAACGAGGCCTTACAGTCATCTTGCCCATGTGGTATGATTTGCATGTCTCAAGTGATTCAAAATCAAGTGAGTCCAAACGATCCATCTGCATGGAGTTTCTTCATGCATATATGCCAATAGACATGGTTTGCATGTCTCAATCTTTTCAAAAATGAGTGAGTCCAAAGATCCATCTACATGGAGCTTCTTCATGCGTTTTATCCCAATATGACTCAAATAGCAGTGCCACAAGTATGTGGTACTATCATTACTTTTGGCATGAACATGTGTATCACTACGATCGAGATTCATTTTAGGTGCAAGACCATTGAATATATTATTCAAATAAACAGAGTAACCATTATTCTCCTTAAATGAATAACCGTATTGCGATAAACATAATCCAATCATGCTCAACGCAAACACCAAATCTCGATGGTAGAGGGAGCATGCGATGCTTGATCACATCAACCTTGGAAACACTTCCAACACGTATCGTCATCTCACCTTTAGCTAGTCTCCGTATATATTGCAGCTTTTATTTCGAGTTACTAACACTTAGCAACCGAACCGGTATCTAATACGCTGGTACTGCTAGGAGTACTAGTAAAGTACACATTCATATAACGTATATCCAATATACTTCTGTCGACCTTGCCTGCCTTCTCATCTACCAAGTATCTAGGGTAGTTCTGCTTCAGTGACCGTTTCCCTCATTACAGAAGCACTTAGTCTCGGGTTTGGGTTCAACCTTGGGATTCTCCACTAGAGCAGCAAATGATTTGCTGTTTCATGAAGTATCCCTTTTGCCCTTGCCCTTCTAGAAACTAGTGGTTTTACTAACCATCAACAATTGATGCTCCTTCTTGATTTCTACTTTCGCAGTGTCAAACATCGTGAATAGCTCAAGGATCATCATAACTATCCCTGATATGTTATAGTTCATCACGAAGCTCTACTAGCTTGGTGGCAGTGACTATGGAGAACCATCACTATCTCATCTGGGAGATTAACTCCCACTCGATTCAAGCGATTGTGGCACTCAGACAATCTGAGCACATGCTCAACGATTGAGCTTTTCTCCCTTAGTCTTCAGGCTTAAGAAAGTTGTCAGAGGTCTCATACCTCTTGACGTGGGCACTAGTCTGAAATCCCAATTTCAGTCTTCAGAACATCTCATATGTTCTGTGACGTTTCAAAAACGTCTTTGGTGCCATAATTCTAAACCGTTAGCAATACGCACTGAACTATCACGTAGTCATCAAAACGTGTATGTCAGATGTTTCGCAACATCTACAGACGACGCTGAGGTTCAGCACACCGAGCGGTGCATTAAGGACATAAGCCTTCTGTGCAGCAATGAGGACAATCCTCCGTTTACGGACCAAGTCCGCATAATTGCTACTACCAATTTTCAAATAAATTTTCTCTAGGAACATATCTTAAACAGTAGAACTAAAGCGCAAGCTATGACATAATTTGCAAAGACCTTTTGACTATGTTCATGATAATGAAGTTCATCTGATTATGAACTCCCACTCAGATGGACATCCCTCTAGTCATCTAAGTGATACGTGATCCGAGTCAAACTAGGCCGTGTCCGATCATCACGTGAGACGGACTATTCATCATCGGTGAACATCTCCATGTTGATCGTATCTTCTATACGACTCATGCTCGAACTTTCGGTCTCTTGTGTTCCGAGGCCATGTCTGTACATGCTAGGCTCGTCAAGTCAACCTAAGTGTTTTGCATGTGTTCCGAGGCCATGTCTATACATGCTAGGCTCGTCAACACCCGTTGTATTCGAACGTTAGAATCTATCACACCCGATCATCACGTGGTGCTTCGAAACAACGAACCTTCGCAACGGTGCACAGTTAGGGGGAACACGTCTCTTGAAATTTTTAGTAAGGGATCATCTTATTTATGCTACCGTCGTTCTAAGCAAATAAGATGTAAACATGATAAACATCACATGCAATCAAATAGTGACATGATATGGCCAATATCATTTTGCTCCTTTGATCTCCATCTTCGGGGCACCATGATCATCTTTGTAACCGGCATGACACCATGATCTCCATCATTGTGTCTTCATGAAGTTGTCACGCCAACGATTACTTCTACTTCTATGGCTAACGCGCTTAGCAATAAAGTAAAGTAATTTACATGGCGTTAATCAATGACACGCAGGTCATACAAAAAATAAAGACAACTCCTATGGCTCCTGCCGGTTGTCATACTCATCGACATGCAAGTCGTGATTCCTATTACAAGAATATGATCAATCTCATACATCACATATATCATTCATCACATCTTCTGGCCATATCACGTCACATAGCACATGCTCCAAAAACAAGTTAGACGTCCTCTAATTGTTGTTGCAAGTTTTTACGTGGCTTGTATAGGTTTCTAGCAAGAACGTTTCTTACCTACGTAAAACGACAACGTGATATGCCAATTTCTATTTACCCTTCATAAGGACCCTTTTCATCGAATCCGTTCCGACTAAAGTGGGAGAGACAAACACCCGCTAGCCACCTTATGCAACTAGTGCATGTCAGTCGGTGGAACCTGTCTCACGTAAGCGTACGTGTAAGGTCGGTCCGGGCCGCTTCATCCCACAATGCCGTCGAAACAAGATAAGACTAGTAGCGGCAAGAAGAATTGGCAACATCGACGCCCACAACTACTTTGTGTTCTACTCGTGCATAGAAACTACGCATAGACCTAGCTCATGATGCCACTGTTGGGTAACGTAGCAGAAATTCAAAATTTTCTACGCATCACCAAGATCAATCTATGGAGTAATGTAGCAACGAGGGGAAGGGGAGATCTACATACCATTGTAGATCGCGATGCGGAAGCGTTGCAAGAACGCGGATGAAGGAGTCGTACTCGTAGCGATTCAGATCGCGGTTGATTCCGATCTAAGCACCGAAGAATGGTGCCTCCGCGTTCAACACACGTGCAGCCCGGTGACGTCTCCCACGCCTTGATCCAGCAAGGAGAGAGGGAGAGGTTGAGGAAGACTCCGTCCAGCAGAAGCACGACGGTGTGGTGGTGGTGGAGGAGCGTGGCAATCCCGCAGGGCTTCGCCAAGCACCGCGGGAGAGGAGGAGGAGGGAGAGGGGTAGGGCTGCGCCGAAAGAGAGACGTTCTCATGTGTATGGCAGCCCCAAAACCCCAATATATATAGGGGAGGGGGAGGGCTGCGCCCCAATCTAGGGTTCCCCCCCAAGGGGTGCGGCCAGCCCTAGATGGGGCTTGGGGGGCGGCCAAAGGGGGGAGAGAAGGGGGGCGCCCCACTAGATGGGCCTTAGGCCCATCTGTGCCTAGGGTTTCCCCCTTCCCCCCTTTCCTGCGCCCTGGGCCTCTTGTGGGGGGGCGCACGAGCCCACCTGGGGCTGGTCCCCTCCCACACTTGGCCCACGCAGCCCTCTGGGGCCCGTGGCCGCACCCGATGGACCCCGGGACCCTCCCGGTGGTCCCGGTACATTACCGATAGCACCCGAAACTTTTCCGGTGACCAAAACAGGACTTCCCATATATAAATCTTTACCTCCGGACCATTCCGGAACTCCTCGTGACGTCCGGGATCTCATCCGGGACTCCGAACAACATTCGGTAACCACGTACATACTTTCCCTATAACCCTAGCGTCATCGAACCTTAAGTGTGTAGACCCTACGGGTTCGGGAACCATGCAGACATGACCGAGACGTTCTCCGGTCAATAACCAACAGCGGGATCTGGATACCCATGTTGGCTCCCACATGTTCCACGATGATCTCATCGGATGAACCACGATGTCGGGGATTCGATCAATCCCGTATGCAATTCCCTTTGTCTATCGATATGTTACTTGCCCGAGATTCGATCGTCGGTATCCCTATACCTTGTTCAATCTCGTTACCGGCAAGTCTCTTTACTCGTTCCGTAACTCACATCATCCCGTGATCAACTCCTTGGTCACATTGTGCACATTATGATGATGTCCTACCGAGTGGGCCCAGAGATACCTCTCCGTTTACACGGAGTGACAAATCCCAGTCTCGATTCGTGCCAACCCAACAGACACTTTCGGAGATACCTGTAGTGCACCTTTATAGCCACCCATTTACGTTGTGACGTTTGGTACACCCAAAGCATTCCTACGGTATCCGGGAGTTGCACAATCTCATGGTCTAAGGAACTGATAGTTGACATTAGAAAAGCTCTGAGCAAACGAACTACACGATCTTGTGCTAGGCTTAGGATTGGGTCTCGTCCATCACATCATTCTCCTAATGATGTGATCCCGTTATCAACGACATCCAATGTCCATGGTCAGGAAACCGTAACCATCTATTGATCAACGAGCTAGTCAACTAGAGGCTTACTAGGGACATGGTGTTGTCTATGTATCCACACATGTATCTGAGTTTCCTATCAATACAATTCTAGCATGGATAATAAACGATTATCATGAACAAGGAAATATAATAATAACCTATTTATTATTGCCTCTAGGGAATATTTCCAACAGTTTCCACATAAGTCTTTTGGTTTTTAATCCTATGGCACTTTTAAACTATTTGTGTGTTTCCAGCATAAGTATCGCAGTGCAACGCCGGACACCTTTAGAGATTCGGCAAAACATTCTTGGGTATTGCTTTATATGCATCGGTTTCGAATTGTGTCATTGGTAAATAGTTGGGTTGCCCGGCTCCTGTGCTTGCCTCCTACGTTCCGCTTTGTTCGGCTAGGTGTGCAAAGGGAGAACCACTGCGATTGTGCTTCCAGCTATCATGGTTAAGCGCATCAGTGGAGAAAGCCGAAAACTGACTGTCACAATAAGTGTAAACTAGTCAACATCCGATGACTGTGTTAAATTATAAGATCAATAGAGGTCACCCCATGTTAAATGACGGTCCGTTCATAACATTGGCTGAAGTGTTTACGACTTGATGACTGTCGCCGAACACTAACTGTGGGCTAGTAACTGGCCTCCCAACTTTAAGCTCCTAATGACTAAGTGAAAGTTATAAAGCCCGCATATCTGATTGGCTCGTTTTCGCTAACACAACCGCCTTCGGGCACCGAGACGTCGGCTAAGGGTTGTTTTGTTATTGCGAAAGCACCCTGCGTAGCATCTACAACGGGGTGGAAGCCGATGATGGGCCACTTTCAAATGATAAACGGTCGCGACAGAGTCAAAATAAACATAGCATCGGCGTTTGTATTTAATATACGAGGGCCTCCTTCCGCAATCATCGTTATAATGCCATAAATATGCATCACTTTGACTTAAGATTTTGGCCAAGCTGGGTTGCCTGGCTCCTGTGCTTACCCCTACGTTACCGATTGTTCGGCTAGGTGGTGAAGGGAGCACCTCTGTGATTGTTACTACCAGGTCATCCGAGTAAGTACCTCAGACTAGGTGAAGCCGAAAGCTAGCAATCTTAAAGGATCACATTGGTTGGCAACAATGGAAGTGAAAATTTTGGTTCATTAATACCATACAGTTCGGGAACTTTCCCCGAACTAAGTCCTCAATATTTGCCTCCCACATTGATCGGAGGTGAGGGTGATCATGATTAGCATGACGACCCAAAGAAAGGAACCGATAGCGGGACTATTTTCTTTGGAAGATGTTTCTTACGTTAAAACGTAATATAACATATCTCTCTGTGTACCTTTGTTTATAAAACCGTATGGCCGGATTGCCTTGTTTTCCATAAATCTTTGCCCTTATAACGGCTTTATAAAGTAGGAACACACTCCTCGACTACTGGACGAAGAGGTTGAAGCCGATGGTCGGTCAACAAAGTTTTGTACAATGCGGATCCGAGCATTAATGATGTAAAGTACTTCGATACATAGAGTTATTACACATAATTTGTGATTTTACTATGGATATCGATCCTTAATTCGGCCACCGATGCCCGCATTAAGGCTCAGGGGCTACTGGGCTTCGGGCTTATTATTTAAAAATATTAAAGGGGCACATCGATCCCCTGATCTGGTGTTGCCACCCGAACAGTGTCTCCGAGGACTGCATTACCTATTCAATGCAGAAAATTCAAAGTGCTTAATGTTCGGCTTGACCAAACTATAGGCAAACGCGTCTTCGGACAACAACAGGTACCATCTGGACCTATCTGGCATCAAGCTAATATATTACGGCAACTTCTCAAGACCCTCTCTCAAGGGCCCGTTCGCCGATCACTATTATCTCTAATATATTACAGTGCGTTTCTATTCCAACGTATGCTGCCGAGCTAGGAGTTGATCCTCAGGCCAATTTCATGCATTGACCTAAGTCTCAGGGGCTACTAGGATCCGCGGTTTCATGTTTTCCTTCAGGTCCTTCTTGGGTTTTAGACGGACACACGCCTTGAGGGCTACTAGTTATACATATTGACAGCAAATAAATTTACACGCATCGGAAATAAAATCCGTAAACAATCAGCCCAAGCCCGAGGTGGTGCATCACCTTGGAAGCAGTCGGGCATAAAGCTCGGATGCAAGTGGCTGGCTCTATAGAGGGCATTTCCGGCATTAAGCTTGGCTAACCTCCTTTAAACTTCTTCAAGCCAAGGTGATCTATGACACCTCGAATACAGTCCGGCGTTGGAGCTCGGATAGAGTCCGGAATTGGAGCTCGGATACAGTCCGACGTTGGTGCTCGGCTGCAAAAGATACCTCGAATGCAGTTCGGCATTAGAGCTCGGATGCAATAGGACACCGCCACCCAGGAACAACTTCAAACCCGAGGTGGGCATAAAAATAGCAAGGCATTGATAAAAGCCGATAACTTAAAGGGGCTCCTCGGATACCTGACATGTAAACTCTTCGGATTTACTTCGGCGATCCTCAAGATCGAAGATAAGAAGATTTGTTGAACCAGTTTTCAAGACCGACGACCGAAGATGAAGAACAGTTCGGAAGAATCGAGGAGCATCCCCAACTTGAAGACCAGTTCAGGGGGCTACTGACGGTGTCCTGGACTAGGGGGTACTCACCATGTCGTCTCCCGAGCATGTGGATCGGGCCGAGGACCCCCATGGCGGTTTACTCATGGGCCACTTCGGGCAGCCCATGCCACATACAAGGAGTATTCCACAAGACTTGATGATCAAGACAAGGACTCCTCTCCACCAATGTATTCGACTAGGACTCTTGTTATCTTAGGCCTCTGGTATGTTATATAAGCCGAGGCCAGGCTAGAGGCTAGATTATTATGACATTATTCATCATACCCTTAGGTTTTGAACCACAACATGTGATCTCGAGGTAGATCAACTCTTGTAATCTCTATATTCATCAAGATCAATCAAGCAGGAAGTAGGGTATTACCTGCATTAAGATGGCCCGAACCTGGGTAAACATCGTGTCCCCTATCTCCTGTTACCCATCGATCCATGACACACAGCTTGGGACCCCCTACCCGAGATCTGCCGGTTTTGACACCGACAAGGGCTCCCTGAGGTTTATACGGCCATGGGGCCGCCCTTAGTTGTTTATCACCAGTGCGGAGCATAGCGCATCCGCACTTGCACGGGCATAACCGCTCCTCGGCCATGTCGACTGCCAGCGCGGAGCATGGTGCTTCCACTCGCACGTGGATGAGGGCTCCCTCTGAGTGGAGCCCCAGGGCGTGTACAGCCCCCCCTGACACGTGGCTTGCACGGCAGGGCTAGACGAGGTGTGTCTGGGCACTCGTGAGCTAGCGCGGGACTCACGAGGCCCTACCTCAAGGCGGGTTGCGCCTTGTCTTGATTCTTGTTGACTGCGGTGGTCCTGCAAGATGGTTAGGCAACCTGCGCTGAATGAATCTCCCGAGGTTATCGCATGAGAAGGCCAAGCACCAACAACCCCAGGAGGTGACGTGAACGGGACCGGCCCGCCAGACAGAGCTCAACCGTTGGATTTATCAACACTGCAGGGACGGACCCGAGCACATACGCCGTGCCTAGCCTTCTTATGCGAAGGATCCTGCAGAAAGACGATCGGCACGCGGCTCCTGTGGTGGGTGGTAATCAAGCAGGTAATAACCATAGATAGCTTATGCATGGAAAGCGAACTAGCTTAGGTAAATGCAAGAACGATACATGCCACTGGGTTGAACCCGAGCGGCCTGGGGATGATGCAGCCCGAGGGGCACCCCTAGCAGAGTAAGCTAAAGACGTAAAAGGATAAATGCCATAGGGACAGGCCCACGCGGCCTGGGAATGATGCGGCCCAGGGGGCGCTCCCAGCCAAATAAACTTGGAAAATGTCACCTGGTTGCGTTGTCGAAGGGATGTTGGGGTAGCTGAAGATGCGTGGCGAAGGGGTTGCTCTTCATGAGCCACCGGGGCCCTGAGCCTCGGGAGGCTCTGGGGGTCCAGGCGGTCCCTTGAGGACCGTGTCCATCTCCGCCAGGACCGCCTGATGCCTGCCCTCCTGGGTCGCTAGGACGCTCCGCGGGTTGCGCTAGAAGGCCGCCGCCATGCTCGGTAGTCCGAATGGCATGCGAACATAGCTGTGAGGTGGCCCCTCGCAACATCCCACGCGCGAAGGCCAGAAGCGCTCCTGAGATGCGGCCCTGTTGAGCCCTGGGATGTCGATGCAGACTCGCAGCCCGCCATCCTCGCCTGGATGGGGAGCTGCGCCAGGTGGGCGGCAGTCTATAGTACACTTTGCATTGTGTAACGGGAAATGTATAGTAGGCAAGCAGGACTATAGTACACTTTGTGCTCCAGAGTTGAGCCTCATATGCACCACTCTCATGGTGAAAGGAATTATAACCTTGGAGCGAATGTTGCACGCAAACTCTAGCACAACGCTAACAGTGGCTATTTCTATGGTGGAATATATGCCACGCGTTTAGCACGAGGGTTGGGTGTTTCACCTTTTCCCTTTAACCCTATCCTACCCATGTAGTATTTAGATTTTAACACCTTAAAAGATCAGAAGATCCTTAAAGGAAAGATCGATAACTTCACTTACAATCTATTGTTTAACCAAACATCTGTTGTGCACACATATTTGCATGCGCCTGCTCTTTTTTACTATCACAGCAAGGGAAGATATTTTGTTTTGGAGAGCGAGGCCCGAGCTCACAACACAGCAGTGGAGGCAGCACGGCAGGCTGAGGCATCCGCACCAAGAGCCTCCGTGAGCTACCACACCAACTACTATCCGAGCTACTGATCGACTACCAAGTTAGGCCAAAAGCCTAAGCTTTGGGAAGATGTGTTCTCACCGACATTACATTCATGTTCACACATTTCATTCCATTTGTCGGTGTTCACACTCTTTCATTGAATCATCCATGCTTAGATTTATTTTCTTGCTTTCTTCTTGTGTGTTTGAAAAACTTTAGAAAAACCAAAAAAATTAGTTGTAGCTAGTTTACTTTCTATGCATGCTTAGTAGTAACATTAAAAAGAAAACCCAAAAAGATTTCCTTGTTCTTATTTTTCTTGTTCAGAGTTTTCCCGTGTAAATAGTTTTTCTCGCTTTTGCTTTTCCCTTTCATTTGCTTGTTCAAGAAAACCAAAAACTCCAAAAATATTTCAGTGTGTTTCTCTGGATTTCTTTTCTTTTTATTCGAGTTGTACCGAGGAGAAGACCACGATGAAAATGTTGAGTGGCTCTTATATGAATAACTGTTGATCTAATAAAGAGCACATTTTACCTTGTCTTCTTCCGTTGAATAAAATGTTTGCAGATTCTAGCTTAGTGCATGGTGCTCTTGCACTATTATTATTTTCATAGCGTTTAGTCGTGCAAGTGGAAGGCAATAATGACGTCATTCGATGAACTGGCCGTGGAGAGAGAAACGGGTATGAACTCGACTTGTTCTGTTTGTGTAAATATGTTTAACCTAGTATCCATGATTCAGCCCATTATGATTAAACATGTTTGCAATGACAATTAGAGATTATAGTTTCTCATGCCATGCATAAGTAGCTAGGAGTGGATAATGATTATCTTGGATATCAACATTGAGTTAAAATGATTGTGATGTAGTATGATGATATGGTATCCTCCCCTGAATGTTCGAGTGGCTTGACATGGCACATGTTCATGCATGTAGTTGAAACAAAACCATCATAGCCTCTATGATATTTATGTTCATGGTGTTCATATCCTACTCACGCTAGTGTCCAATGTTACTTATGCATAATGCATGTTTATGACCGTTGTTGCTCTCTAGCTGGCCACTTCTCAATCTAATTGCTAGCCTCCGCCTGTACTAAGTGGGAATTCTGCTTGTACATCAAAAACCTTGAACCCAAAGTTAGTCCAGATGAGTCCACCATACCTACCTATATGCGGTATTACCCTGACGTCCTAAGTAAATTTGCATGTGCCACCTCCCAAAACTTCTAATAAATATCCTTTTTGTGTGCCTGGATCATTCATGGAACGATAGGAGGTGGTTAGTATCTTCCATGCTAAGCGGGTTATTCTCAGGTTGAGTGTTTATTCACTCACCATAGCACGAGAAAAGGGCAGTAATAGGGATTTCCAGTCCCGAAATCAAAAATGCAAATAATTAAATAGAACTCCCCCGGAACTGTTGTTGGTATGGACGTCACCCGTTGTATTGAACAAGCCGTGGAATGTGATTGTAGGTAGAGGGGGAGTAAACCTTTACTTTTATCACTTGGGAACCGCCACTAGCGTGCTTAGCATGGAAGATATTGATAGCTGATGGTCATGAAGTAAATGAGAAGGGTGCATGTCTCAAAATATCATTTATCTTTGTTTTAAAAACTTGAGCTCTGGCACCTCTGCAAATCATTGCTTCCCTCTGCGAATGGACTATCTATTTACTTTTATGTTGTGTCTTCACCTTCTAAAACAAGTGATACGTCTCAAACGTATCTAAAATTTATGAAGTATTCATGTTGTTATTTTATCATTCTTGGATGTTTTACAATCATTTTGTAGCAACTTTATATCAGTTTTTGGGACTAACCTATTGACCCAGTGCCCAGTGTAAGTTGCTGTTTTTTGCTTGTTTTTTACATCGCAGGAAATCAATATCAAACGGAGTCCATACACCGCGAAACTTGATGGAGATTTTTTATCGACCAGAACACCCAAGATGGGCTAGAGCAGCACCTAGGGGGTGCGCCGAGGGGGGCACAACCTACCAGGGCACGCCTGGGGCCCAGGCGCGCCCAGGTGGGTTGTGCCCACCTCGGTGGCCTCCTGCACCCCCTCTTTACCCTATAAATTCAGAAATATTCCAAAACCCTTCGGGGTTAACCTAGATCAGAAGTTCCACCGTCGCAAGGTTTTGTAGGCACTCAAAACAAATCTGGACCCCGTTCTGGCACCTTGCCGGAGGGGGGAATCATCTCCGGTGGCCATCTTCATCATCCCGACGGCCACCACAATGAGGAGGGAGTAGTCCACCCTCGGGGCTGAGGGTTTGTACCAGTTGCTATGTGTTTATTCTCTCTCTCTCTCGTGTTCTTGAGATGTACCGATCTTGATGTATTGCGGGCTGTGTTAATATAGTCGGATCATATGGTGTTTTCCCCTCTCTATCTTGTTGTGATGAATTGACTTTTCCCTTTGAGATTTTGTTGTTATCGGATTGAATACTTCTATGGATTTGAGAGCACTTGATATATGTCTTGCAATTGAATACTCGTGGTGACAATGGAGTATCGTATTGATTCACTTGATATATGTTTTGGCCCTCAACTCGTGGATTCCCGAGGTGACATTGGGGTAATCTATGCATAGGGGTTGATGCACGTTCTTGTCTTTTTTTCTCCTGTAGGAATCTTGGGGCACTCTTTGAAGTTCTTTGTGTTGGATTGAGTATTATGAATATGAATTTGCTTTGGTGTTATTTTAGTACAGACTCTTGAATAGATCGAACGGAAAGAATAGCTTTGAGGTGGTTTCGTACCCTACAAGCAATTTATTCTTATGTTCTCTGCTAGATGGGAACTTTGGAGAGATTCTTCGTCACACTTTGAGGGATGGTTATATGATCCAATTATATTAGCACTGTTGAGAGATTGCACTAGCGAAAGTACGGGCCCTAGTCCTCATTTTCAAGCATTGCAATACCGTTTTTGTGCCCGTTTACTATTTTCTACCTAGCTTTTATTTATTTATTCGGATTATAAAAATATATTTCTACCATCCATATTACACTTTTACCACCATCTCTTTGCCGAACTACTGCACATATACAATTTTCCATTGTATTGGGTGTGTTGGGGATACAAGAGATTTCTTGTATTGTGTTGCACGGTCGTTTGAGAGAGACCCTCTTCATCCTACACCTCTCTAGGATTGATAAACCTTAGGTCATCCACTTGAGGGAAAAATGCTACTGTCCTACAAAACTCTACGCTTGGAGGCCCAATACGTGTCTACAAGAATAAATTTGCATAGTAGACATCAAGCTCTTTTCTGGCGCCGTTGCCGGGGAGGTGAGTGCTTGAAGGTATATCTTTAGATCTTGCAATTGAATCTTTTAGTTTCTTGTTTTATCACTAGTTTGGTTTATAAAAGAAAACTAAAAAATGGAATTGAGGTTGCATCATATTATTGATCATCTTTATAATATATTTCTTGAAAATGATGCTTCAGAAAATTGTTCTCAATTGTTAGAAGAAGAATGCTATAAAATGTTTGGCATAAATGATGAGCATGATTGCAATTTTGTTACTATGAATTCTTTGAATATCTATGATGCTAATGATATGCTAAGCCATAAGCTTGGGGATGCAACGTTTGATGAAGATGATATTTTTAGTCCCCCAAGATTTGATGTGCAAATTTGTTATAATGATTGCATGCCTCCTATTTATGATGATTATATTGATGAAAGTGGATTTGGAGTGGTCAAGACTTTATTTAGTGATGAATCCACTATTTTGGAAGACATTGCAATTGACTATGAAAACAAAGTTCCTATCTATGATGATTATGGTGATGACATGTATGTTACAAAGAATTATGATAACCATGAAACTCATCATCATGATTTTAATATTCACTCTCATGATAGTTATTTTGTTGAGTTTGCTCCCACTACTATTGATGAGAAGAAATTTGCTTATGTGGAGAGTAATAAATTTTCTATGCTAGTAGATCATGAAAAGAATGATTTGTGTGATGGTTATATTGTTGAATCCATTCCTGATGTTTCTGATAATTATTATGAGGAAGGAACTTATGCTCTTACATATCTCAGTAATATCAAGTTTCTTCTCTATGTGTTGATTGTTTTGAAGTTGCACTTGTTTTGCCTTCCTATGCTAGTGGATACTTGTTCCCATAAGTTTTTTGCTCACAAAATCGCTATCCTTAGGAAGTAGGTTAGATCTAAATGTGCTAGTCATATGCTTCATGATGCTCTGTTCATGTTCCAATTCTTATTTTTTATGCGAGCATCATTGAAATCATCATGCCTAGCTTAAAAGGCATTAAAGAAAAGCGATTGTTGGGAGACAACCCAACACTTTTACCTACTGTTTTAATGTGTTAACATGATTAATCTACGTTAGTAATCATGTTTTATTGCTTTTGTTTCAATAAAGTGCCAAGTAAAGCCTTTGGGATCATGTTGCGTGATACTTGATTTGACCATGCTGAAAAACAGAAATTTATGCGCTCACAAAAATAATTCTTATTTTTAACAGCAGAGTGCTTTTGAGTTGATTCTTTTTGCAGAATTTTACTATACAAATTTCTCACGTGGTCCTAATTTTTCATAATTTTTGGAGTAGCAGAAGTATGGTTTGAGTACAGATTACTACAGGCTGTTCTGTTTTTTGATAGATTCTGTTTTCAATGCATAGTTTGCTTGTTTTCTAGTTTCTATGGCTTATATTGCTCAATATAAATTGTGGACATGATATGCTACAGTAGGAATTGTGTGAGAACAATTATGACTCTATAGTACCAAAAGTTAAATGGTTTGCTCTTTATCATACTAACCTATCTTACGAAGTTTCGTTAAGGTTTGTGTGATTGAAGTTTTCAAGTTTTGGGTGAGATACCGATATGAGGAGAATAAGGAGTGACAAGACCCTAAGCTTGGGGATTCCCAAGGCACCCCAAGATAATATTCAAGGAATATCCAAGCAACTAAGCTTGGGGATGCCCCGGAAGGCATCCCCCTTTCATCTCCAACATTATCGGTAACCTCACTTGGAGCTATGTTTCCATTCGTCACATGATATGTGTTTTGCTTGGAGCGTCAATTTATTTTGTTAAGAATTTTATTTGTGATTATTTAGAATAATGTTTTTCATCTTTATTTCAATAAAACTGGCATTGATAGCCTTTGCCATGCTTATCTTGCAAGTATACATGTTGCTGTTTGAAAACAGAAAGTTTATCGATGTTGCAAAAATTCCTGAGGAAATTCAGAATGTGATAAAATGTTGAAACTTTTACCATAATAAGCTCTGATAAATTTTCTACATTTTGCTATAATTTCATAATGTTTGGAGTTGAATAGGTACTGATACTCTTGCATTCTTACCAGACTGTACTGTTTTGGTAGATTGCTGTTATGTTTGCATTGTTCGCATATGCTTGCTTGTTTAATGAATCTATTTGAGGATAGGAGTATTAAATATGCAGAGGCATTTAGTATGCAATGTTGGATAATAATTTTAGTCATTTTCTACAGTAGATAATGATAAAGCTTTTGCATTGGTTTATACTAACTTATCTCACGAGTTATTTTTGAGTGTTGTGTGGATGAAGCTTTTGAGATTTAGGAAAACCGAGATATGAGAGGAATTAAGGAGATACAAGAGCTCAAGCTTGGGGATGCCCAAGTCACCCCAAGATAATATTTCAAGAAGTCTCAAGTATCTAAGCTTAGGGATGCCCCGGTAGGCATCCCACCATTCTTCTTCAACAATTATCGGTTAATATCGGTTGAGCCTAAGTTTTGCTTCTTCACATGAGTTGTGCTATTCTTAGAATGTCATTTTACTTATGTTTTACTTGTTGTTTTAATAAAATACTTAGATCTGAAAGTTTTTAAACAAAATAGAGTCCTCAAATAGTTGCCAAGGAGGTTAAGTAAGTGCCATTCACATCCTGTCAATGAAGCTCTTTTCTTTGGAATTTCTCTTGTGCTTCACTTATATCCTCTGAGTAAATTGTTGAATAAATTGAATGTCAGAAAGTTGAAATTATATCATGCCTAGTGGTAGGTTCACATTGGGTTCAGAAGGTGAAATCTTTTGACGCCTGACAATCACAATATTGGTCATACAAGCAATTCACGAATAATTAGTATAATGAAGAGAACTTTCACATGCAAATACACTACCTTGGAAATCTTTTGTGATTGTGAGCCCCCATCAAAATATTATATGCCAAAAGTGTTGATGTTGGACAAGGAAGACAACATAATGATTTATGTTTGTTCATATTCACATAGAAGTTATATTGTCATAGATCCTTCAACATGTGGTGCTTGTCCCCCATCTTTGCTAGCCAAAAAATTCCGCACCAAGTAGAGATACTACTTGTGCATCCAAAAACACTTAAACCCAAATCTTATTTTCAAGAGTCCACCATACCTACCTAAGGATTGAGCAAGATCCTTCAAGTAAGTTGTCATCGGTGCAATAAGGCAAAAAAATTGCTTCTAAAAGTGTTAGATCATTTACTGTAGGAGAAAATTGAGCGTTGTATGAACTTGTGATGGCAAAGCAATAAAAGCGACGGACTGAATAATAAAGGTTACTATCATAAGGGGCAATATAACTTGACGTTCTTTTGCACTAAGGGGTTGAGCATACAAACAAATAAGCGCATGTCAACCTCTACTTCCCTCTGCAAAGGGCCTATCTTTTACTTTTCAGTATTTACTTTTATGCAAAGCATCAAAGTTATTATCTCTATTCCTTTTTATTTTTCTCTTTTGGCATGCATCACGTGGTGAGGAAAGAGCTAGGCACATATGTCCAGTTGGATATGGGTGGCATGAGTTATTATTGTTGACATCACCCTTAAGGTGAATACGTTGGGAGGCAAAATAATAAGCCCCTATCTTTCTATGTGTCCGGTTGAAATATTTTGCTCATGTGTATGTGGTGAGTGTTTGCAATCATAGAAGACTATAGGATGGTTGAGTATGTGGAGCTCTTACTTAAACTCTGTCGAATAAGTTGAATTGCAATTTCTTGGTGACTAAGAACATAGGTTGTTGAGTTTCAAGAGAGTTCATTGTTTGAACCTTAACATGTGAATTGGTTGCTACTATAACATGAGAAGTTTTATAAGAAAGAATTGTTGTTATGATGCTACGAAAAGTGATTGAAATTATCATTGATCAAACTTGTGAACTTTGGTAGCATTCGCACTTCCTAAATTATTTCTTATATCATTTACCTACTCGAGGACGAGTAGGAATTAAGCTTGGGGATGCTGATACATCTCCAACATATCTATAATTTATGAAGTATTCATGCTGTTATTGTATCATTCTTGGGTGTTTTACAATCATTTTATAGCAACTCTATATCATTTTTTGGGACTAACCTATTGAGCTAGTGCCCAGTGCCAGTTGCTGTTTTTTCCTTGTTTTTTACATCGCAGGAAATCAATATCAAACGGAGTCCAAACACCGCGAAACTTGCTGGAGATTTTTTATTGACCAGAAAACCCAAGATGGGCCGGAGCAGCATCTGGGGGGGTGCACCGAGGGGGGCACAACCCACCAGGGCGTGCCTGGGGGCCCAGGCGCGCCCAGGTGGGTTGTGCCCACCTCGGTGGCCTCCCGCACCCCCTCTTTACAATATAAATTAAAAAATATTCCACAACCCTTCGGGGTTAACCTAGATCAGAAGTTTCGCCGCCACAAGGCTCTGGAGCCACCGAAAACCAATCTAGAGCCCATTCCGGCACCTTGCCGGAGGGGGGAATCATCTCTGGTGGCCATCTTCATCATTCCGTCGTCCACCACGATGAGGAGGGAGTAGTCCACCCTCGGGGCTGAGGGTTTGTACTAGTAGCTATGTGTTTAATCTCTCTCTCTCTCTCGTGTTCTTGAGATGTCATGATCTTCATGTATCGTGGGTGGTGTTAATATAGTCGGATCATATGGTGTTTTCCCCCCTGTGTCTTGTTGTGATGAATTGAGTTTTCCCTTTGAGATTTCGTTGTTATCGGATTGAATTCTTCTATGGATTTGAGAACACTTGATATACGTCTTGCAATTGAATACTTGTGGTGACAATGGGGTATCGTATTGATTCACTTGATATATGTTTTGGCACTCAACTCGTGGATTCCCGAGGTGACATTGGGGTAATCTATGCATAGGGGTTGCTGCACGTTCTTGTCTTTGTTTCTCCGGTTGAAATCTTGGGGCACTCTTTGAAGTTCTTTGTGTTGGATTGAGTATTATGAATATGATTCTTCTTTGGTGTTATTTTAGTATGGACTCTTGAATAGATCAAATGGAAAGAATAGCTTTCAGGTGGTTTCGTACCCTACAAACAATTTATTCCTATGTTCTCCGCTAGATAGGAACTTTGGAGTTATTCTTCGTCGCACTTTGAGGGATGGTTGTATGATCCAATTATATTAGCACTGTTGACAAATTGCACTAGCAAAAGTATGGACCCTAGGCCTCATTTTGTGCCCGTTTACTATTTGCTACCTTGCTGTTTTTATTTATGCAGATTATAGAAATATATTTCTACCATCCATATTACACTTTTATCACCATCTCTTCGCTGAACTAGTGCACCTATACAATTTGCCATTTTATTGGGTGTGTTGGGGACACAAGAGATTTCTTGTATTTGGTTGCAGGGTCTTTGAGAGAGACCATCTTCATCCTACACCTCTCATGGATTTATAAACCTTAGGTCATCCACTTGAGGGAAAATTGCTATTGTCGTACAAAACTCTGCGCTTGGAGGCCCAACACGTGTCTACAAGAATAAAGTTGCGTAGTAGACATCAACAAGCGCCAGTACCTGAGAGCACAACTGTCATGACTTATGTATTGTGTGTAGCTAATGTTGGGTGCATCATGACTGGATCTTTTCTACCATGAATTACAATGTTTAGTCGCTGCTTGAACTTTGGAGGTGCTCTGCATTTATGTTTTGCGGTCTCAGAAAGGGCTAGCGAGATACCACTATTGTCATATTATATCATGGTTGTTTTGATAATGTGTTGCCGTTTGAGATACCTTATTATTGCTCGCTAGCTGATTATGACATTGATATGAGTTAATATAATCTTTAAAAGTTATTGTCGGCATGGTTAGTTATAATGTTGGCTGAAAACCTGGGTGCTGTTTAAGTTATTTATGAAAACAAGAGCAAAAGTGTTCGTAAAAGTTTATCTTTTTCACTTTCAGTTTATCAACTGAATTGCTTGAAGACAAGCAAAGGTTTAAGCTTGGGGTGTTGATACGTCTCCAACATATATACTTTTCCTAACACTTTTCCTCTTGTTTTGGACTCTAATTTGCATGATTTGAATGAAACTAACCCCGGACTGACGCTTTTTTCAGCATAACTACCATGGTGTTGTTTTTGTGCAGAAATGAAAGTTCTCGGAATGGAACGAAACTTTGCAAAGATTTTTTATATAATAAACAAGAATTTCTGGAGCCAAGACCTACGAGAGAGGGGCACCTGGGTGGGCACAACCCACGAGGGCGCGGCCCCCTCTCCTGGTGTGCCCAGGTGGGTTGTCCCCACCTGGTGGCCCCGCAGACCCTGAAACTGATGCTATAAAATCCTATTTTTCCAGAAAAATATCAGGAAGAAAGAATTATCGTGATCCACGAGACGGAGCCGTCGTCACCTCCTGTTCTTCATCGGGAGGCTAGATCTGGTGTCCGTTTGGGGCTCCGGAGAGGGGGATCTTCGTTTTTCGTCATCACCATCCCTTCTCCATCGCCAATTCCATGATGCTCCCCACCGGAAGTGAGTAATTCCTTCGTAGGCTCGCTGGTCGGTGAGGAGTTGGATGAGATTCGCCATGTAATCCACTTAGTTTTGTTAGGATTTGATCCCTAGCATCCACTATGTTCTAAGATTGATGTTGCTATGACTTTGCCATGCTTAATGCTTGTCACTTTGGGCCCGGGTGCCATGAACTCAGATCTAAATCGTTTATGTTATCCTCATTATATCCATGTTCTAGATCCAATCTTGCAAGTTATAGTCACCTACTACGTGTTATGATCCGGCATCTCCGGAGTGGCAATAGTCGGGACCACTCCTAGTGATGACCGTAGTTTGAGGAGTTCATGCGTTCACTATGTGTTAATGCCTTGTTCCGGTTCTCTATTAAAAGGAGGCCTTAATATCCCTCAGTTTCCAATATGGACCCCGCTGCCACGGGAGAGTAGGACAAAAGATGTCATGCAAGTTCTTTCCATAATCACGTATGACTATTTACAGAATACATGCCTACATTATATTGACGAACTGGAGCTAGTGTCATATCGCCCTAGGTTATAACTGTCTCATGATGAATATCATTCAACAAGTCACCGATCCAATGCCTATGAGATTGTCTCATATTTTTCTTGCTAAGTTACTACTGCTATTGTTACTGTTGCTCTTGCTACAAAATTACTGCTATCACTGTTACCGTTACCATTATTGCTGCCACCATTATCAAAACTATCATATTATTTTGCTACTGTTATATTACTTGCTGCAGATAATTAATCTTCAGGTGTGGTCGAATTGACAACTCAGCTGCTAATACCTTCAAATATTCTTCGGCTCCCCTTGTGTCAAATCTATAAATTTTGGTTGAATACTCTACCCTCGAAAACTGTTGCGATCCCCTATACTTGTGGGTTATCACACGGCGTGGCTATGTCTCACTGAACTGAGATTTAAGAGAGAAAAAAGAAAATCTGACAAGAAAGTTTTGCACGGATCTTGATGTAAGATCCGACATACCTATATAGGATCAAATGCGACTTATAGCAAGATTGGTGAATATAAGGACGATGACAGTGCATAATAATTGTCTTACATATTTAGGAACATAATTAAAAAAGCAACATGCGGCAACGCAAGAAATACACAAGGGGAAAGGAAGAAGGAAGACAATGATCTCGCTCACTGATCTCTACTTCTTGATGCGTTGCTGCAGGCCGCGTGAACTAGTCTCCGCGGCGAGCGGCAATGTGCTCTTTCTTGTTCTCAAGATGCTGCTTGAGAGCATCCACGGATTCCTCCACCAGCCTTTTGCACTTGATGCGCAACATGGCATTCTCGTCCATAAGTTTCTCGACGATGACACTAGTGCTCTTCAACAAGGTAGTGGTCTCCTCCTGCTGCTCCGCACTTCTGACGATCTTCGCCCTCAGTAGGTCGCGCTCGGCTCGGAGCTTCGCATTGCTCTCATTTAGTTGCCGGATGACGCCGGTAGCCTATTCAAGCGAGGTTTTCATGTCGTCCTGCACCCTCGCCCAGCCAGAGATCTGATCCATCTGGCTATGGACGATCACATGCATGTTCCTGTAATAGTCCTGGCCTGCCCGCGAGACATTTTCCCAGGCCGCCGCGGCGCGGAGGACATCTCTGCTACATTCATGGCGCGGCGGGACATCTCTTCTACTTCCGCGATGCGGCCAGACCAGTCTGCTGCATCGACGGCGTGGCGGGACCTCCATGCTGCATCGACGGTGTGGCGGGACCTCCGTGCTCGCCTCTCCCTGGTGGCAATCTCTCGACCCAGAACTCACGCTGGCCATGGCAGGCGCAAGGGAATGATGATGAATGACTTGTTTGTTTTTGTGGATGAGGAGTTGAGGAGGAATGTGCAGTCATCTTAGAGTAGTAGTATTTATAACCGAGTACTAATACGCTCCTAAGTGGGAAATCCTTTAGGTTTTGATCGGTGTGAACAGGTTTGCAACTCCTAAGTGACGGGATGCAAGCTCAAAATTTATTGACGGTTCTAAGTGTGGCACTATTCCCGGAAGGCATAACGTGGGCATGCTTTCTCGGCCGCGTACATGGTGTTTGCACCATAGGGTACACCGCAATAGGCGATGTCAGCACACGTCTTGTTCCAACAACCGCGCGCGCTCGTTATCACCATCGCGCATGCTTCTTTTAATTAGAATGTGTGTCCATCTAGCGCACACACGTTGATCTGTGTAATTGTTTCTGTTTGTTGTGGCTAATCGAAAATAGTTCATCCATGTGAAGTGTATGACATCAATTGCAGACACTTTGATCTGGCTGACCGTTTCTATTTTGTTGCCTAATCGCAAACAGTTAATCCTTCTGCAACATATGCCCTCAATCGCACACACCTATATCTAGCTGCCCATTTCTGTTATTCCTCCTCATCACAAATAGTTCATCAAAGTGAACCGCATGCAGTATATCGCATACACCTTCATCTGGCTGCCCGTTTCTTTTGTTCCTCCTCATCGCAAACAGTTACTAAACTGAACCGTATGCCCTGCATCGCACACGCAACTAAAATCTGAACCATGTTTGATGCATCCATCATCGCAAACGTTTTGCACCTTTTTTGACGGTTTGTTTACACCATCGTTTGCGATTATTGCATCGTGCATAGTTTCATTGAAGGGTCTCTGATCGTAGTGTTGCGTTAGCAGCATCCTGCAGTAGTCTCATAGTCTCCTCAATGTCAATATCACTTTCTTCGTCTTCATACTAATAGCCATGCTCAATGTCATCATCATCGTGTGTGTGATCATCGCCTAGAGCAAGTGATTCATTAAATTATGACCATGAAAATGTTAAAGTTTATGAATTCTAATTGTCTCCGAAATAATGATACTAATGACTCCAACATTCCCTTTTGCACGCATATGATCACGAAGCTCAAATAGACATTCATCAAACTTGGGATCACTAGGCTCCATTTTTGAAAAGCAATGGATTTTTGAAGATTCTCATCTAGATTTTTCAAGGAATAATTCGGAAAGAGTTCTTCAAGATAATTCCATATAGTATATGCGCATTCAAAAGTAGGCAAGCGCACAAGCAAATTTCTAGGCAATCCTCTAATGATAAGATCAATAGTCCTAAGATTGCAAACCATGTCAAGATACACATCGGGGGTAGGATGCAAAGGATCAATAGGAGGCACATAAGGGCTAAGAATATACTTGTTCAAATTATATTCATTGAATATATCAAGCATCTCATTTTTTAGTGAATCATCACTACAAGAAAACCACTTCCATGATGATACGTGTTTGTTATAGTAGGTCACGTTTTCTGTCAAGCATGTACATCCATGACGATTTTATGACAGAATCAAGATAATCATACTTGTGTTGTCGTAGAGGTCTTCCATGACAATACCAAAATTATCATCACGGAAGCATCCACCATAACGGGTCGATGTTAAGCTATTGTGTTCCGGTTTGGATCCGATAACCCGTTAACAGCCCGGACCAATGGGGATTTTCCATGTGTAAAATTCCCAATGGCCAGAGGAACCACGTGCCGGCTCAGCGTTGGGACAGATGTCATCCACTCATTGGACGGGAGGTGCCTATGATACGTCAACACGTGGCACGACACAATAGAGGCCCAATCAGGTGAAAAGGCTGACCCGTTTGACTTTGTCAAAAGGTAGCGGGCCGGCCCACAGAAATCCTCTTAACAGCCTGTTCGCATATAGCCCATTTACAGCCCGCTAACTCATGACCTATTATGGCCTATCCGAATTAGGCCCAATAGCGACATCTGGGCCGTCTAATGTGATTCTAGCCCGTTGTAACTTCTGGCCCATTTATGGCCCATGAAGTCTTTCGGCCCATACGAGGCCCTTCGTAACTCTAGGCCCATTAATGGCCCATGGTGAAGCTAGCCCATCATGAACATTGTAGCGGTTTACACCCATTAACGGCCCATTATTCCGTTGGGCCATTTCCAGCGCATGATACCTTTCGGCCTTCTAAGGGCCCATTTATTCTTGGGCTCATTTCCAGCATTCGGTTACTTATGCTCCATTACTGGCCTATTTTGCTTGTGGGCCAAATTTAGCCCGTGGTTATAGTCGGCCCGTTTATGGCCCGTTAACCCGTTGGACTGTTTTCATAGTGTCATCAAATACTTCCCATTAACGACCCGTGATGCCTCTCGATATAATTAAGCATGTTATACATTTCAGCCTATTAACGATCCGTTATGGTCGGGCCATAAATACACGATTTCCACTCTAGCCCGTTTACGACCCATTTTGCGGACCATTATTGGTCCATGAATAGCACGGACCATGTTTAGCCAATCAATATACGGCTCGTAGAAGGCCCATAGATTATACGGCTCGTCAAGGGCCCATGGATCCTACAGCAGGTAGCAGGACCATGGTTACAACGGTACGTATGTTGCCCATGGTTATTGTGTCCTAGTTATAAAAAATAGGTTATTGGGGCCACTACAAAAACGCGGAAAAAGAACTGTTGCGACTACAAGCAAACAACTAAACAAGACAATAAGGAAATAAATAAGCAAGCAACTAACGCTAGGCTATTACAGCTATTACACATATTACATCCACCGGGCATCAAAGTTCGCCAGTAGTGCAAATATAGGGAACAAAGCAGCATATCACATACACTAGTTTTCAAAGTTGGCGACATGTGCAAATAAACACCGCGGCAAAACAAGTCTAGAACTGAAACCACTTCAGAAGAGCTCAAGAACAGTATCCTGGGTACCCAGCATGCTGGCAAGATGCTTAGCTATCTTATTAACTTTCTCTTGTTTGGCGCTTAAATCCTCCAGCACTTGCTGTTGCACCAAAAAGTATGCATCTAAATGCTGCAGGGACTTCCTCAGTCCTTCGGCTTCTTGTTGCACCACATCTGATCGATGTCTTTCAACTTGAACTTGAGACTCAAGAATACCAACTGATTCAGGCAGCGAGTTCGAAGAGCTTGTCCCAGCAATAGTGGCCAGTAACTCGAGCACTACATCAGGACAGGACTTTGGGGTTGTCTCACTATCGTCAAGATAGTTTTTTATCAACTTTCTTGGAGCCCAACAGGGATGTCTCACTATCTTGAACCTTATCTACATTACTTCCTTTACCATTGCATAATGGGGTACTCTTCTCCAATATTTTGTCCGCATTCTATAAGAGAAACAAGCAGACACATCACAGGTTCACCATGTTGTGTATGAAACTCATTTTGGTAAATCAGTTCAGTAGTAAAGTGGATAGGATAACAACATGAAACAAACATATATCTATGTACCATGGTCACTGTATGGTCTATATCATTCTGGTTTTTGTTGCCAAATCAAGATAGAGACACAGTTCAAATAATATCTGTTTAAGACAAAGTCGCAAAGACAGAATATAAGTGTGGGAAACTACACAACAATAACAACACTTGCAATGTGCATGGCATGAAAACATAATTGTTTATTCAATTCAAACTGAAATCAACATAGAGAAAGTTACAACAGCAAACCGGTTAAAGAAACGGGTTTAAAAAATACCTGTTGCACCATTGGAGTTTCAATTCCATCCTTCAAATTTGAAAATAGTTGGCATATATGAGTAAATACGGTGATGCAAGAGCAAAGGGGTATGAGCCATAGCTACAAAACCTGGGCTAAGAACAATTCTTCTTCTACTTTATGCGTTGAGTTGGGGTTCAGAGTGGTGGTCCTCGTGCTTTGGGCACTGCAGCTGCCTTACTAACTGCTCGTGTTTGGGTGCTCTTTGGTGGAGAGAGTGTTGTGTCAATTGGAAGTGGGTTACTATCTGCTAGGGTTGGGGTTAGAAGGGGTGTAGCTGGTTCTCTGTCCAACTGGGTAGGGGTACAATCTGCGAGAATCTGGGTTATGTGTGGTGGGGATGGTTATTGGGCAAGTACAACCGTGGTTCTATGTGCATCGACTGGTAGCACCATCCTTCCTGAAGGCCTTGTTGTTACTCCCTTAGATACTGCCATCACCCCCTCCAATTCAAATGGCTGATAAAGAAGAAAAGTAATTGAATGCACAGACATTGTATGATAGGCAGGTGCAAAGGATAGTGGGGAATAAAAGAGGGCATGCAATAATTCACATTTATGTTGTCTAACCAAACATGATAGCATGCCACAATTTCACATATATGATGGCTAACTAAACAGGATAGCATGACACAATTTCACATATATGATGGCTAACTAAACAGGATAGAAAGATATAATTCAAAATATGATGACTATGTAAATAGGATGACATGATATAACTATATGATGTGTTTATTAAATCGGTTGGCATGCCATAATTCACATACATGCGGCTAATGGAAACATGATAGCATGATATAATTCACGGATAGAATGACATAACTCAAAATATGATGACTGTAAACACTAAAAAGGATGAGATGAAATAACTATATAATGTGTTTATTAAATGGGTTGGCATGCCATAATTCAGATAGATGATGGCTATGTAAACATGATGGCATGATATAATTCAAATATATGATTTATATACTAAGCAAGTAAGCAGATGGCAATCCCATATATGATGTAAAAACTAAGCAATGGAAGACAACATATGCATGATATGAGTAATATAACCCTGCCAAGTTTGAGCGTAGACCTCAGGGGGGAAATATGACTGGTCATCTCTCTCTCTGAATCTTCCTCTGAGGAGCTATCTGTAACTAGCAAGATGTCTGCTTCAGCAGGTAGCATTGTCTGCTCTGAAGACCTTGTTTTCACTCCGGATACTTCCATCACCGCTTCAAATGGCTGATGCACAGGAAGAGTTGTTGAATATACAAACGTTGTCGACAAATGGAATACGTAATACAAAAAAAGGATAGCATGATATAATTCACATATATGATGATTGGCTAAACAACATGGCATTGTATAATTCACATATGTAATGCCTTGCAACAAGATAGCATTGCATAATTCACATATATAATGTCTTGCAACAAGATGGCATTACATAATTCACATATATGGTAATTAGAAACTAAATAGGTGGCATCCACACAAAGCATGTCTAAACTAAGAAAATGACATGGCAATGCAAGACACCATACGCACGATATGAGGAACATAACACTGCCTAGTTAGAGCATACACCTCTGGGGGGGATAGGACTGGTGATCTGTCTCTGAATCCTCCTCTGAGGAGCTATTCGTAACCAGCGAGACATGTGCTTCGTCAAATAACTTACTCTACTATGAAGACCTTGTTTTCACTCCAGATTTTTCCATCACCGTGTCAAATGGCTGATGCACACGAAGAGTAGTTGAATGTACTAACATTGTTGACAAATGTAATACGTAATGAAAAAATGGATGGCGTGATATAATTCACATATCAGATGACTGGCTAAGCAGGATGGCATTGCAAAATTCACATATATGATGTCTGGCTAAACATGATGGCAATGCATAATTCACATATATGATCTAGAAACTAAACAGATGGCATTCACACAAAGCATGTCTAAACTAAGCAAATTACATATTTGATATATAAAGTAAGCAATGCAAGGCACCATATGCATGATATTATCAACATGAGCATGGCAAGTTAGAGCGAAGACCTCGGGGGGTAAATAGGAGTGGTCTACTCCTTCTGAATCCCCCTCAGAACAGTTATCTTCCTCTTGATTACAATCCGAAATGGGTGGAGGGGGCTGCCTTTGCACCCACCATGGAGCGACGTCTGCATGAAATTTTATTGCCATGCAAGGCTCGTCTCTTTTGCTCTACATCTTCAGTTCCATTGTGTACAATAACTGACATGCATAGGAATAAAACATAGTGAGATTACGTCAGGAGTGCATGCAGAAATCCAGAGTGATGGTAGCAACCTATGGATAGATTCAAAACCAATGATAGCAGAAAGATAATGGCTTAAGTTAAAAAAATACATATAATGGATTCTTTACTGTTTCTATCGCACCCAACATGAAACTCATAGTAGACACCAGAGATTAACCAGATAGTAGATAGATACTATTGATTGTGGCCCCGAAATGTACCCCACAACCGTTTAAAAACTCAAGTTTGAGCATTAGTTTGGAGGTGACTCAGAGTCTAATCGGTGAACAAGACGATAAATTAGCATGTAATATTAACCGATGCATGACGTAAGAAGACACGAAAGAGTGCGACCTCTCTTGCGGACCCGTGTAGTCCTCAAGGTCATCTTCTTAGTTGATGATGGTAATGCAGTTGTCGTGGCTGCCGGCGGCGGTGTGGGGACCCCGACTCATAAGTCGTGATCACCGAATGCACGTGTACAGTGATCCCAGAGATCAATGCTCACTGAACACACAGAAGCTGAATAACAAGAGTCTTACATCCAGACATACCATATTACACAAGTAGGACCATTATGGTCAAGTCGTGAGTATAACTTCGCAGCGGAAATCTTCATCGATAACTTGGACCCATGCCATCTGCCTTAACCCTACAGGCATTCTGACTGGGAAGCGTCCTAGCTTACATGTTCATCACGAAGTATTCTTCATCATATCCTGTTCTTTCATGCCTGGCCAATAAAATAACCAGTGGCAAGCCAATGAGTACTTTGAATGTACTCGCAAGCAACCCAAGGGTGATAACAGGATAATTATGCAAGGCACTACTGCTGAATTCAACTATACTCAACTAGATTCACCTACTTAAATCCAAATCTCATGTCCAACGAGAATTCCTACATGTTTACCCCAAGTCATACTTGTATTGTCAAATATCTCCTATCAATATCCCCTGGTTAAGACAAATCCCTATACCTTCAAGAATCCCAGCTTGCGATCATAATTGTCATACTAAATCCAATTTACTCAGGGGTAATGAAAGTCATGCTACTCCATTAACTGATCCCACCAAGTTCATCTACCAACATGAAAGCCTCATAATCCACCAAATAGTCTCATAAAATTTCTCAAAGTCATTGATATAAACTCATCAAGTCATTTGTCCTCTATTCCTATATCCTCAAACTGGTCTTTCCTATGGCATCGTCAATTCTTGTGCTATATTAGGATGACAATGTGCTTGCCCATTACGTCCACTAGTTCCATAATGAACCCAGTGTTGTGCAAGGTTACGGAGGCTTAACTGGTTCTCTTGCGATTTCACAGGTTAACCTCAGGGTTAAGGATTCGAGCTGGGGTATATTGTGAAGTCTCGAAGGGTCTAGGGATGGGCTTCTAATCTTGAAGGGTAGACATAACTCTACTGGGTTGCACTTGGTCGAGGAGGCTGCAACAAAAGTCTCCAGTGCTAGTTGGTCGCCGAGGTGGAATCCTCGGTGCATCTTGTCTTGCTGGTCTTTGGTTGATGAAAGAGGTGAGAGGGGAAGTAGCATAGATGGGGGATGCCTAAAGGGGGTTCTATAGTGCAGGTTCAAACAAACAAGTGCCAAAAGAGCCAAGAATAAGCATCAAGATAAGGAAGCTGATATTGTCGCGTACTTGTTGCCTAGGGCAAAAAGAGCGACTGATATCAAAACACAAACAAATAAAAACAAGCAACACACAATCATGGTTCCATTCGAACCATCATATGGACTCGACTGCGCATAGGGGGTACACGACTCATCCTACCCTAGGGGTCCTTGGATTCAGTAGTCGTGCTTTGCTCTGTGCCTCGTGCAGTCTTCTGGGTTTTCCTCAGGTGTCGCTACATCTCTTGTAGTTGTTCGATGAAACGATCTAGGTTGAGCCTGAAGAGTCTTCAATGACTTCTCGCCTGTTAAAGTGATGGGGTGAAGGTGGCTCCTCGAAGTTGGCATTGACTCGGTCTTGAGTTGTCTCCTTAATCATGATAATCCATTTTGCCTTCTAAGGCGTCAAGGGTTCCACATAAGCAATCCTTTATGCAATGACATAAAAAAGGCATAGTAGAGGTCCATCCTGTCGGTTACATTGATGACAACATCGACACCGAGAGCGGGGGACGAAGAGAACCGTTTTCCTGCTCACTATAGTGAGGCGAACCAAATGGCGAGGTTCTCATCCACCGGTGGTTGCCGATACAACAATGGTAAGGACAGGGTTGCTCTATTAGCGATGTATATCATTATCTTGCATATCCTATGCCCTGATCATCGTAGGCCAAGGTTGCATCATCCTGGGGCAAATTCAAAGATATCACCATCCTCTGGGTCTTCATGTCCTCATTCGTCGAAGACGTATCTTCTGTTGGCATCGTTTGCTCGGGTGTCGCCAATCTTGTGTTCAGAAGAGTTGGGTGAGTGTTTGGCAAGGTGTACTCCTTCGAGGATTACAAGGAATCCTGTGGTCAGGGGCATAAGGGTAGTAGCGACCAAAAGTTTTGAAGGGGAAGAGATCAATAAGGAAAATATACCTTAGTTTTCGAAAAACTGAGAAGGGAAGAGAAGTATAGATAGTTTTGAAAACTAGTAATAGTTTTGGAAATAGTTTTACCTAACTAACGACCATGCTAACTAAGGCTTCCTACAGTCAGGATGGCTCTGATACCAGCTCTGTGGGGACCCCAACTCATAAGTCGTGATCACCAAATGCACGTGTACAGTGATCCCAGAGATCAATGCTCACTGAACACATAGAAGCTGAATAACAAGAGTCTTACATCCATACATACCGCATTACACAAGTAGGACCATTATGGTCAAGTCTTGAGTATAACTTCACAGCAGAAATCTTCATCGATAACTTGGACCCATGCCATCTGCCTTAACCCTATAGGCATTCTGACTGGGAAGCATCCTAGCTTGCATGTTCATCACGAAGTATTCTTCATCATATCATATTCTTTCATGTTTGGCCAATAAAATAACCAGTGGCAAGCCAATGAGTACTTTGAATGTACTCGCAAGCAACCCAAGGGTGATAACAGGATAATTATGCAAGCACTACTGCTGAATTGGCATTTTTGCGGAAAGCTAGTTTTTCTCACGCAAGTATGATCAACATTTATCAAGGGTATGAATGCGTCTGCAACAAGTATCAGGAGGTTACAGACATCAACATCGAGAGAAAGTTGTGAACAACTCATGCTCAAGCTCATCGTGACTTCCTCACGAATCACGTCAACAGATTTACCAAACTGTGTTGTTTTCGAGAAACATATGGACGTAGTCTAAGCAGCACCACCCAACTATCCTTGACCGTGGACACGGCTATTCGAATCGTTTTACACTCTGCAGAGGTTGCACACTTTCGTGTCATCCACGACCCGCGGTACCTCAAGTACCCGAGGTAAGCACCCGATCACTATCTTTACCTAGACGACACTAACATAGAGTCCACTCGATTGGTAGTAAACCCCGTGCCCAACATTTCACATCTTAAAATTGTGGAGCCTCGCTCCCATATTCATCACATACCACTGGCATGGGTTACCAACGGTGTGTCCGGTGCCCCATAAAAATGTTCTTGGCCGCCCTACCTGGCACGACCCCGTCCCGAGAGAGAGCACCAACTCTCCCCCGTCACTAGTAATGCAGGCTCCAAGCTAGTATCGGCCTAGGTAATCAATAATGCCCTTTCCCATATAAGGGTAGAGTGGTTGCGCATGTAAGGTTGGGACAGTCGACAAATCTTAAATCTAATCCGTCTCTGTAAACAACACTTTTATCAAGCCTCGGTACACTACTTCTCCACCAAGTAGTGACCTAGTTCATCATCATCTCCCAGGGGCATCAGTGGCACCCACTCGGGCTGTTTGCAAGTATGTCAAACCACAGTTGTTTCTTTCCATGCAAAACCCTGACCCACTTGCGTAGCATCTACTTTAGCATCCTATCTACTCCCACCGGCATAACCCTCATAAGGAGGTAGGGTCATGCACAATGCAAGTATCAACGAGGAAGTAATGGAGGAAACCCATCAAGGTGGTTACCACCTCATCATGATTCCGTTGCAACAACAATATGGTGCAATATGACATGCATAAAAAGGGTTTCATAGACATGGTCAAAGGGCTGCTTGCCTGGTTCATCAGAGTCTTCAAGTCTTCAAATATCTCTGGTCCAACTCTAAGCATTTCGTCTACTTCGTCAACTATCATCGAAAGCAACCATAATAAGCAACACAACAAGGTAGAAAATAAAAGTGCTCTAAAAATATTAATTTGACTTTTCTAGGACTTCCCTGGTCATATGAAAAATAACCAGGGTGGTTTCATTGGAATTGGATTAGTGAATATTTCTGAACATTTCAATATGATGGAATCAAGGGGTTTATGGATTTGCAAGAAGTGTACAAAATATATTTTTGAAAGATGAGCAAATGCACCCATTTAGCAAATCATGATTTTAGAAGCATCTGGGAGTTGGTTTCACTGGATTTGGACTTCAATTGAATTTCCTATGAATTTACAAAGTTGACAAATATGAAGAAATGGCTCATTATTTTATGTGGGACAGAAAGTATTAAGAAAAATGTTCATAAGCTAAGTTATGAACTTAGAAGAATCTAGGAATTTGAATCATAGCATTTGGATCAAATTTGAGCCCTCTGTGATTTTCTAAAGTTTATGACAGAAATGGAAAAAATGGTATTTGATAATTATTTGTGAAAGAAATATTTCTGGAAAAATGTACAAATAGCACCTTGAGATATGGCATGAATTTAGAAACTACTAGAAATTTGAATCATCAAATTTGGAGTTAATTTGAATTATTTATGGATTTATGAAGTTGACTGGGAAAAGAAAAAGGAAATAAGGCTTTAACCTTATCCTGCGCACGGGCGACGGATAGACCGTGGGCCGGCCCAGTGGCTCGGCTGCGCGGGCAGAGGTAGTGATGTCGAAGGCGGCTTCGCAGGGGTGCGCCTTCGCGTAGGGGAGGTGGATCCAGCCGAAGCCATTTCCACTTAAATGGTCGGGCCCACCTGCTGGGTCGCTGATGCGCGGGGCCCAGCAGCAGGCCGTCTTCAACCTCCAGCGCGCGCTCCGGCCGTGGGGAGGAACGGCTCCTGCCGGTGATTGCCGGCGCTACAGAGCATCTCCGGCGACGCTCCGCCCACCGGCGTGCTCAGGAGGCCACGCCGCACCCATCCATGTGCTTCACGCATGCCGGGGAGGGTCGTAGCGGCGATGGCCTGGATGGCCGCGGAGGAGGCTGTCAGCGAGGTTTGGCACAGCGAGGCAGGCACGGGGAGGAGGAAATGGAGTGTGGGGCGAGTAGACGGTGGTAGTGAGGGGGCTCTGGAGTGGCTAGGGAGAGAAGAGAGGCTCGGGATAGCCCGAATTTAGCACGGGGCTGGCGGCGGTTCTCTGTCCACGGGGGGATATGGAGTGCGCGAGGAGGGAAGTGGGTCGGTCCAGGGGGTGCACGGGAGGGAGAGAAATCCAAAGGAGTAGAGAGGAGGCTCGGGGGTGGCTTTAAATAGAAGGGGGCGAGGTGCACCGTGGACTGGTGCGCCGGCGAGGTCGTTGCCGTTGCTAGGGGTCACGGGGGCTCGCGTCTGCGTGTCCGGGGCGTTTGTAGAGATGGTCTACGACCAGGGGAAGGGAGAGAAGGAGCGGGGAGAGCTCCGGGTGGAGCCATGAGCTCGCACGCACATTGGCGGGCTCGGGCGGCTCTGGGCACGCGCGACATGGGCAGGACAGAGAGGGGAAGGAGGGGGCTAGCATGGTGGCGTGTTGCGGACGTCGAGGCACCTCGACTGGCGCAAGGGGGAGGCTCGAGGTGGTCGGGGGATGCGGCGTCAATGGTCAGGAGCACGCTGATGTGCTCCAGGGCGCGCAAATGGCCGGCACCCGCGGCTTTTTCTCGCATCCTCACGCGCCCACTTGTGTCTGGCAGCTGCAAGGGGGAGTAAACAATGTGGCAATGTCATTGGACAGCCTGGGAATCCAGTGGAGGGGAGAGGGAGTTGAGAGAGAGTGGAAATGTTGCTGCCCAGAGAAGAAAAGTGGATCCCTGCCCCCTTCATCATTGCCTCTCTGGTAGGGAAGCACACCAGAGGTAGAGGGGAACTAGTAGGTGTGGTGGTAAAAAGTAGAACTCATGGAGATTAGTGGAAGTGGTCAAATTGGTGTTTTTAGAAAAATGGCAGAAGGTGTTTGTTGTTGATTTGGGAAAGAATATGAACTCCTCTTGTCATAAGGCTTGACAGGGCCAAATGGCATGATAAAACAAGTGGTTCGACCAAGATTGAGTCCATTTGGGAAAAGTTGCCAATGCAACTTTTGTAAACCCTAGAAATCAACAGAAATGGACTTTTCAAGATTTAGTCATGCAAAGCTATTCTCCTTGATGCACAACTTAGTGTAGTGTCATCATTTGAGGTTCTGAACATGTCCACAAAAGTTGAGATCAAAAGGAGAAAGTTGCCAATGCAAAGTTGTTCAAATTTGGTTTTGGACAAAGAGGGTTTTGGGGCACTTTGATCAAGATAACATTCTCTCTAACTTGTGCCATTTGGCCTAGATGCATTATTACACCATTTGAGCATGTGCACCAAGTTTGAGAGCATTTTGACATGTTTGACAGTGCAAAGTTGTTCAAACTTGAAAAAGGACATAAGTGGTTTTGAGAGGATTTCATGGGGTTATACTATTCTCCATGACATGAGACTTGGCAAGATCATCAAGCATGTCATATGTGACATGATAGAATTTTCTTGGAATTTTTGGCGAATATTTCCTTTGTAAATATTTCAAAAGCTTGAAATATCCAGAAAGGGTGTTTGAGGGATTTGACCAATATTTTGAACATGACCATGTGTTGAAACTCTTATATATGGACAATATATGTCCACTGAGTTTCCCTAGGTTTTTCCCAAATGTTTTTAAATCATTAAAATAATTTTAACCTATTAAAGACCATTTCTGGACTTAAGAAAAAGCCTTTAAATAAAATAGGAAAATAACTTTTAAAATTATATTTTTGTGTTTTCTGGGTGTCCAATATCTAATAGGAGTCAAATATATTTTTGGAAATATTTTTACTGCCCTTAATTAAGTACTTGCAGTGCAAATCTCAATTCAGGGGTTTTTGGAGAACTAATTTTTGAAAATACTATTTGGCCAAATTATTTTTGTAAGAAATTATTTTTATGTTCTATACACATGGCATGATCATTGGGCAAGGATTTGGATCAAGGGGAAGGAGTATAAGAGTTGGAGAATTTATTTGATTTTTAGAGCACTTGCAAACAACAGTCAAACATTCAATCAAAGCAAAGACAAAACACTCAAAAGTTTTTGTCAAACCACATTTTATCACGATTTATCAGCTTAAGTGTTGTGGCATGAAAATCAGGGTGTGACAGACCTGCCCCCATTACAATAATCTCGTCCCCGAGATTCCCAGACTAGGCGCGGAAAGGGGTACAGAAACTTGGATCTGGGGTAGTCTTCAAGTCCTCATGTTGCTTCTGCTTCCGTGTGGTGCTCCATTGAACCTTGGGGTACTTGATGGTGTGGCTTCGTGTATGACGTTCTTCTTGATCCAGGCTGCTAATGGGTAGCTCGCGGTAGGTTAGATTGGGCTAGGGTTCGATGGTTTGGTGATCGATATCCTTGTAGAGATCGGGCTTATCAGGAAGTTGGAAACACTTCCAGGGTTGTGATGCATGGAAAACGTTGTGCACATCAGGTAACTCAGGTGGCAACTCCAGCTGGTAACTGTCTTCCCTTCGTCTCGTATCGATCTCGGAGGGGGTTGTTAAATCTTGGTGTGGGTTTTCCCTTGACACGGAGATGCTTGGTTCTTCTGAGAGGAGTGACCCGTTGGTACACATGGTCTTCGACGCAGGAGTTTACTTCTTCACGATGGCGGTTGGTTTAGTTCTTCCTCCTTGACATGGCGGTCTTCACATGTCCCTTAACCAGCTGAACGATTCTTCTTCCATCTTCGGGTAGACAAGTATGTCATCAAATAAGGATGACAACTAACTTGTCCTAGTACTCCATGAAGTATATGGGGTACGTAAATTAGACTAGGGCATTGGTGGTGGTTTGGTTGAGTAAGGCCAAAGTCTTATCGTGCTAGAGTCAAGGCCCATGGTCATGATCCGACCATGTTGTGGCTTGGCAGGGTTTAAGGATTCTCAAGGATTCTAGTGTGCGGGTGAACGTTTATCATCTTATCCTTGAGCACAGTTTCTGAGATGCCAATAGTTCTACCTAGTCATTCAAACAAATCACATCATATTACCAAAAGAATCATCTTGTGTAGGTCAACTCCAATCATCACTCATGCTATTCATATCCTTATGACTCTCGAGAGGAGGTTTAACAAAATCATATAAGTCTATGATCCTCAAACTCATGTGTATGGCTATCCTATGTAAAAATCCATGGGTAGAGCATACAAGCTGTTAAGCTTCAATTAATCATGACAATCCAAGTGCTCATCCTATTCTCCCAAGGTCTAAGATAAAGCATCTCTATCCCAAGGAAACACGTCGTATGCCACTCCAAGATCTAGCTTCCTTTCCTATGAATCGACTCCAAAAGCCCATTAACTACATAATTCATTAATTCTACAAATCCAATGTCTATGGTGTTCCACATGATCTTCTAATGTCCTATAATCCCCAAATACTTGAAAAGGCTATCTTTGCTATAGTCAGTCCACCGATTCCCATTATCATGGTCAAGTAAACTCCAAGGTCAAGCTTATACAGAATCCAAAATCAACTCCGACAATTAATCCATTCTCCTAGTTTATCGTCCACCGAGAAACATCGTATCATGATCGAGATCATCAGTCTAAATCCAATTTACTCCAAACCATGTAGATATACTCAGCATCTATACTCAACTAGAATCACCTACTTAAATCCAAATCTCATGTCCAACGAGAATTCCTACATGTTTACCCCAAGTCATACTTGTATTGTCAACTATCTCCTATCAATATCCCCTGGTTAAGACAAATTCCTATACCTTCAAGAATCCCAGCTTGCGATCATAATTGTCATACTAAATCCAATTTACTCAGGGGTAATGAAAGTCATGCTACTCCATTAACTGATCCCACCAAGTTCATCTACCAACATGAAAGCCTCATAATCCACCAAATAGTCTCATAAAATTTCTCAAAGTCATTGATATAAACTCATCAAGTCATTTGTCCTCTATTCCTATATCCTCAAACTGGTCTTTCCTATGGCATCGTCAATTCTTGTGCTATATTAGGATGACAATGTGCTTGCCCATTACGTCCACTAGTTCCATAATGAACCCAGTGTTGTGCAAGGTTACGGAGGCTTAACTGGTTCTCTTGCAATTTCACAGGTTAACGTCATGGTTAAGGATTCGAGCTGGGGTATATTGTGAAGTCTCGAAGGGTCTAGGGATGGGCTTCTAATCTTGAAGAGTAGACATAACTCTACTGGGTTGCACTTGGTCGAGGAGGCTGCAACAAAAGTCTCCAGTGCTAGTTGGTCACCGAGGTGGAATCCTGGGTGAATCTTGTCTTGCTGGTCTTTGGTTGATGAAAGAGGTGAGAGGGGAAGTAGCATAGATGGGGGATGCCTAAAGGGGGTTCTATAGTGCAGGTGCAAACAAACAAGTGCCAAAAGAGCCAAGCACAAGCATCAAGATAAGAAAGGTGATATTGTCGCGTACTTGTTGCCTAGGGCAAAAAGAGCGACTGATATCAAAACACAAACAAATAAAAACAAGCAACACACAATCATGGTTCTATTCGAACCATCATATGGACTCGACTGCGCATAGGGGGTATACGACTCATCCTACCCTAGGGGTACTCGGATTCGGTAGTCGTGCTTTGCTCCGTGCCTCGTGCAGTCTTCTGGGTTTTCCTCAGGTGTTGCTACATCTCTTGTAGTTGTTCGATGAAATGATCCGGGTTGAGCCTGAAGAGTCTTCAATGACTTCTCGCCTGTTGAAGTGATGGGGTGAAGGTGGCTCCTCGAAGTTGGCATTGACTCGGTCTTGGGTTGTCTTCTTAATCATGATAATCCATTTTGCCTTCTAAGGCGTCAAGGGTTCCACGTAAGCAATCCTTTATGCAATGACATAAACAAGGCATAGTAGAGGTCCATCCTGTCGGTTTCGTTGATGACAACATCGACATCAAGAGCGGCGGACGAAGAGAACCGTTTTCCTGCTCACTATAGTGAGGCGGACCAAATGGCGAGGTTCTCATCCACCGGTGGTTGCCGATACAACAACGGTAAGGACAGGGTTGCTCTATTAGCGATGTATATCATTATCTTGCATATCCTATGCCCTGATCATCGTAGGCCAAGGTTGCATCATCCTGGGGCAAATTCAAAGGTATCACCATCCTCTGGGTCTTCATGTCCTCATTCCTCGAAGACGTATCTTCTGTTGGCATTGTTTTCTCGGGTGTCGCCAATCTTGTGTTCAGAAGAGGTGGTTGAGTGTTTGGCAAGGTGTACTCCTTCGAGGATTACAAGGAATCCTGTGGTCAGGGGCATAAGGGTAGTAGCGACCAAAAGTTTTGAAGGGGAAGAGATCAATAAGGAAAATATACCTTAGTTTTCAAAAAACTGAGAAGGGAAGAGAAGTATAGATAGTTTTGAAAACTAGTAATAGTTTTGGAAATAGTTTTACCCTAACTAACGACCATGCTAACTAAGGCTTCCTACAGTCAGGATGGCTCTGGTACCACCTCTGTGGGGACCCCGACTCATAAGTCGTGATCACCAAATGCACGTGTAAAGTGATCCCAGAGATCAATGCTCACTGAACACACAGAAACTGAATAAAAAGAGTCTTTCATCCATACATACCGTATTACACAAGTAGGACCATTATGGTCAAGTCTTGAGTATAACTTCGCAGCGGAAATCTTCATCGATAACTTGGACCCATGCCATCTGCCTTAACCCTACAGGCATTCTGACTGGGAAGCGTCCAAGCTTGCATGTTCGTCACAAAGTATTCTTCATCATATCTTGTTCTTTGATGCCTGGCCAATAAAAATAACCAGTGGCAAGCCAATGAGTACTTTGAATGTACTTGCAAGCAACCCAAGGGTGATAACAGGATAATTATGCAAGGCACTACTGCTGAATTGGCATTTTTGCGGAAAGCTAGTTTTTCTCACGCAAGTATGATCAACATTTATCAAGGGTATGAATGCGTCTGCAACAAGTATCAGGAGGTTACAGACATCAACATCGAGAGAGAGTTGTGAACAACTCATGCTCAAGCTCATCGTGACTTCCTCACGAATCACCTCACCAGATTTACCAAACTGTGTTGTTTTCGAGAAACATATGGACGTAGTCTAAGCAGCACCGCCCAACTGTCCTTGACCGTGGACACGGCTATTCGAATAGTTTTACACTCTGCAGAGGTTGCACACTTTACCCACAAGATCCGGGGAACTTTCCTGTCATTCACGACCCGTGGTACCTCAAGTACCCGGGGTAAGCACCCGATCACTATCTTTCCCTAGACGACACTAACATAGAGTCCACTCAATTGGTAGTAACCCCCGTGCCCAACATTTCACCTCTGAAAATTGTGGAGCCTCGCTCCCATATTCATCACATACCACTGGCACGGGGTACCAACGGTGTGTTCGGTGCCCCATAAAAATGTTCTTGGCCGCCCTACCTGGCACGACCCCGTCCCGAGAGAGAGCACCAACTCTCCCTCGTCACTAGTAATGCGGGCTCCAAGCTAGTATCGGCCTAGGTAATCAATAATGCCCTTTCCCATATAAGGGTAGAGTGGTTGCGCATGTAAGGTTGGGACAGTCGACAAATCTTAAATCTAATCCGTCTCTGTAAACAACACTTTTATCAAGCCTCGGTACACTACTTCTCCACCAAGTAGTGACCTAGTTCATCATCATCTCCTAGGGGCATCAGTGGCACCCACTGGGCTGTTTGCAAGTATGTTAAACCACACTTGTTTCTTTCCATGCATAACCCTGACCCACTTGCGTAGCATCTACTTTAGCATCCTATCTACTCCCACCGGCATAACCCTCATAAGGAGGTAGGCTCATGCACAATGCAAGTATCAACGAGGAAGTAAGGGAAGCAACCCATCAAGGTGGTTACCACCTCATCATGATTCCGTTGCAACAACAATATGGTGCTATATGACATGCATAAAAAGGGTTTCATAGACATGGTCAAAGGGCTGCTTGCCTGGTTCATCAGAGTCTTCAAGTCTTCAAATATCTCTGGTCCAACTCCAAGCATTTCGTCTACTTCGTCAACTATCATCGAAAGCAACCATAATAAGCAAGACAACAAGGCAGAAAATAAAAGTGCTCTAAAAATATTAATTTGACTTTTCTAGGACTTCCCTGGTCATATGAAAAATAACCAGGGTGGTTTCATTGGAATTGGATTAGTGAATATTTCTGAACATTTCAATATGATGTAATGAAGGGGTTTATGGATTTGCAAGAAGTGTACAGAAATATATTTTTGAAAGATGAGCAAAGGCACCCATTTAGCAAATCATGATTTTAGAAGCATCCGGGACTTGGTTTCACTGGATTTGGAGTTCAATTGAATTTCCTATGAATTTGCAAAGTTGACAAATATGAAGAAATGGCTCATTATTTTATGTGGGACAAAAAGTATTAAGAAAAAATGTTCATAAGCTAAGTTATGAACTTAGAAGCATCTACGAATTTGAATCATGGCATTTGGATCAAATTTGAGCCCTCTGTGATTCTCTAAAGTTTATGACAGAAATGAAAAAATGGTATTTGATAATTATTTGTGAAAGAAATATTTCTGGAAAAATGTGCAAATAGCACCTTGAGATAGGGCATGAATTTAGAAACTACTAGAAATTTGAATCATCAAATTTGGAGTTAATTTGAATTATTTATGGATTTATGAAGTTGACTGGAAAAAGAAAAAGGAAATAAGGATTTAACCTTATCCTGCGCACGGGCGACAGATAGACCGTGGGCCGGCCCAGTGGCTCGGCTGCGCGGGAAGAGGTGGTGATGTCGAAGGCGGCTTCGCAGGGGTGCGCCTTCGCGCTGGGGAGGCGGATCTAGCCGAAGTCGTTTCCACTTAAACGGTCGGGCCCGCCTGCTGGGTTGCTGACGCGCGGGGCCCAGTAGCAGGCCGTCTTCAACCTCCCGCATGCGCTCCGGCTGCGGGGAGGACCGGCTCCCGCCGGCGATTGCCGGCGCTACAGAGCATCTTCGGTGACGCTCCGCCTACCGGCGTGCTGAGGCGGCCACGCCGCACCCATCCAGTGCTTCAGGCATGCCGGGGAGGGCCGTAGCGGCGATGGCCTGGATGGCCGCGGAGGAGGCTGTCGGCGAGGTTTGGCAGAGCGAGGCAGGCACGGGGAGGAGGAAATGGAGTGTGGGGCGAGTCGGCGGTGGTGGTGAGGGGGCTTTGGAGTGGCTAGGGAGAGAAGAGAGGCTCGGGATAGCCCGAATTTAGCACGGGCCGACGGCAGTTCTCCGTCCATGGGGGGATATGGAGGGCGTGAGGAGGGAAGTGGGTCGGTCCAGGGGGTGCACGGGAGGGAGGGAAAGCCAAAGGAGTAGAGAGGGGGCTCGGGGTGGCTTTAGATAGAAGGGGGCGAGGTGCACCGTGGACGGGTGCGCCGGCGAGGTCGTTGCCGTTGCTAGGGGTCACGGCGGCTCGCGTGTGCGTGTCCGGGGCATTTGTAGAGATGGTCTACGGCCAGGGGAAGGGATAGAAGCAGCGAGGAGAGCTCCGTGTGGAGCCATGAGCTCGCACGTGCATTGGAGGGCTCGGGCGGCTCTGGGCACGCGCGGCATGGGCAGGACAGAGAGGGGAAGGAGGGGGCCAGCATGGTGGCATGTTGCAGACGTCGAGGCACCTCGACTGGCGCAAGGGGGAGGCTCGAGGTAGTCGGGGGACGCGGCTACAACGATTGGGAGCACACTGACGTGCTCCAGAGCGCGCAAATTGCCGGCACCCGCGGCTTTTTCTCGCGTCCTCACGCGCCCACTTGTGTCTGGCAGCTGCAAGGGGGAGTAAACAATGTGGCAATGGCATTGGATGCCCTGGGAATCCACTGGAGGGAGAGGGAGTTGAGAGAGAGTGGAAATGCTGCTGGCCAGAGAAGAAAAGTGGATCCCTGCCCCCCTTCATCATTGCCTCTCGGGCAGGGAAGCACACCAAAGGTAGAGGGGAACTAGTAGGGGTGGTGGTAAAAAGTAGAACTCATGTAGATTAGTGGAAGTGGTCAAATTGGTGTTTTTAGAAAAATGGCAGAAGGTGTTTGTTGTTGATTTCGGAAAGAATATGAACTCCTCTTGTCATAAGGCTTGACAGGGCCAAATGGCATGAGAAAACAGGTGGTTCCACCAAGATTGAGTCCATTTGGGAAAAGTTGCCAATGCAACTTTTGTAAACCCTAGAAATTAACAGAAATGGACTTTTCAAGATTTATTCATGCAAAGCTATTCTCCTTAATGAACAACTTAGTGTAGTGTCATCATTTGAGGTTCTGAACATGTCCACAAAAGTTGAGATCAAAAGGAGAAAGTTGTCAATGTAAAGTTGTTCAAATTTGGTTCTGGACAGAGAGGGTTTTGGGGCACTTCGATCAAGATAACATTCTCTCTAACTTGTGCCATTTGGTCTAGATGCATTATTACACCATTTGAGCATGTGCACCAAGTTTGAGAGCATTTGGACATGTTTGACAGTGCAAAGTTGTTCAAACTTGAAAAAGGACAGAAGTGGTTTTGAGAGGATTTCATGGGGTTATACTATTCTCCATGACATGAGACTTGGCAAGATCATCAAGCATGTCATATGTGACATGATAGAATTTTCTTGGAATTTTTGGGGAATATTTTCTTTGTAAATATTTCAAAAGCTTGAAATATTTAGAAAGGGTTTTTGAGGGATTTGACCAACATTTTGAACATGACCATGTGTTGCAACTCTTATATATGGACAATATATGTCCACTGAGTTTCCCTAGGTTTTTCCCAAATATTTTTAAAGCATTAAAATAATTTTAACCTATTAAAGACCATTTCTGGACTTAAGAAAAAGCCTTTAAATAAAATAGGAAAATAACTTTTAAAATTATATTTTTGTGGTTTGTGGGTCCTATATCTATTAGGAGTCAAATATATTTTTGGAAAGATTTTTACTGCCCTTAATTAAGTACTTGCAGTGCAAATCTCAATTCAGGGGTTTTTGGAAAACTAATTTTTGAAAATACTATTTGGCCAAATTATTTTTGTAAGAAATTGTTTTTATGTTCTATACACATGGCATGATCATTGGGCAGGGTTTGGATCAAGGGGAATGTAACACCCAAAATTTTGACTTTGTTTTATTTATTAAAATGTTGCCAGGAAATAAAACATTTCCAATTGTCAAGTTTTAACTTTTGTGATTTTGGATTTATACCTCTTGTGGGAAAAACCTTCAAAGGTATTGTTGGACTTGATTTCTCTCTAAAATAAAACAATTATTTATCAGTGGATACAAATGTTGCAGGATTTGCTTTCTCAAAACTTTGTTCTTATAAAATGATTTCTTTTGCATTTGGAGCCTATTTGCACTACAACCTTTTGACAAATGCATTTAAAATTTCCACCAAAATTTGGGGATGTCATGTGATGCTTCCACATCACTTTTATGCATAAATATCTTCTGGCCATTGGAGATTTTGAGCTCTACACCAACTTTTCCAATCTGGTCCAGTAGGCACTTTTGCACTGCAACCCATTTAAATTTTTCTTTAAAAATTCTTCCAAGTGTTTGGAGATGTCAGTGGATGCATACAATTCATCTTCAAGCAAAAACCCAGTGATGTTCTTTGAAAAAATTTGAGTGGATCAGCCTCTTTTGCATTCTGGTCCAATTTGATGATTTGTACTGCAACCCTATTCTTCTTTGCTCTAGTAACCCTGAGCTTTTTCCTACTTGTAACCCTCCCTACCAAACTCATAAGTCCAGGAGATTGGGCTCATTGGAGGTCTTGAAGTGCATGCTTTAAACCTTTTTTCTTTCTGTCCAAAACTGGAGTTTTGCAAAACTTGCACTAACAAGTTTCTGGTTTTGCCCAAGTGATCTTACCATCATCTCCTGCACCTAAAGAGACATTTTTCTGGAGATTTTGGCCACTCCAAGAGTTGCCTAAGTGCACTTGACATTCTGTCGAACACCTGGTGCGCACAGTCATTTTTGGCAAGCTCTCTGGTTTGCATTGTGGACTTGAACCCCTGACCTATCCACCTTGCCCACTAAGTGCCTTGCAGTGCCAGCTCCAACCCCGAGCTCTAGAGCGCGCTGGCATTTCGTCAAGAAGGTGCCGCGCGTGCTCTGGGCGCGCCCAGAGCGCACGTTTTGCACGCGCGCGCACTACGCCGACACACCGCACTGCCGCCCTCGTCGCGTCCCATCTCTGACCCCTACTCGCCTGCCGAACCACGCCAGGCACTCGCCCTCTCTCCAGTACCCTCCAAGCTCCCCCTGGCACTCTGCAGCGCCGCCTTGGCAGCAAGCCGGTGTCGGCAGCAGATTCCGCCGCGGATAGCGCCGCCCAAACCGCCAGCGCACGCCAGCTGCCCCGGAGCACAGGACGTGCTTATCCTCCCGCTCGTCGGAACGCGTTCGTCGCCGCCACGATACCCTGCAACTACAGGAAAGTGGTCGTCGGCGATCTTATCTTCTGCCGCCGCGGAGCCAGCCTCGTCACGTTATAAAAGGGAACCCCGAGCCCCTCCGAGCACTCACGCGACATCAGACCCTCCCCGTAGAGCTCCCCTAGCAGTAGATTGACCGGAGAGGACCGTCCTCCCTCAACTCCGGCCAGCTCGGCCGCCGCCAAGCCCTGGTGCGATTCGTCGCAGCCGGCCACCTTTTCGCCCAACCAACGCCACCAGTAGCTTCCCATAGTTCTTGCGGAGCTGCCCAGCTACCCAAGCTCGATCGGAGACCACCGGAGCACAAAAAGCACTTCACCACCGTAGCTTTTCTCCCCCGCGGAGCTCGCCGCCGGCGATTCCTTCCACCTCTGACGACCCATCAACCACCCAAAGGACCGCCTCGGTCTACCCGTTCCATCCCCGCCCTTGGATGCCCGTGAGGCGCTGCTGCACGTAGATGGCGATCGCCGGAGCCCCGCTCCCGTCGGGCAGAAGAGAGGAGAAGGAGGAAAGAAACGGTCAAACCTGACCTGTGGGCCCTCTGGACCCACTGCCAGTGACCCGCGCGACCGCTCCCTCTGTTTAAGTGAAGGCGCAAACTCCCGAGTGCGTCTCCTCTACTGTGAAAGCGTATTTTCTTCTGAATCGTTTTCTTTTCTGGTTTTATTAAAAAACAGAGATTTGACCAAACTTTGACTGGCTCTAACTTTTAAAATAAAACTCCAAATGAGTTGATTCTTTTTCCTACCTCCCTCAAATTTCATCTAGTTTATTTTAAGATTTATTTAAAAAATATTTGAGACAGGTTTTAGTACTGTGTTTGAAATATTTGTTATTTGTGTATTTTGCAAAATAGAATTTTTGGAGGAAAAGGAAAGCTTCCAATAAGTGCATCCTTTGCATACTCTTGAAGGCAAGCATTTCTGAACTCTGGCATAATATTTTTGTTGTGGTGTTTTGATACGATCACAACACCTTTGGATGTGGAGTATGCGATAGCTTTATGTATCGATATGGTCTCGTGCATGAGTGCACTTTGGAGTTGTTTTGTGGTCAACAATGGATACACTAATGATTTGGGTCATCCTCGTGAGCTTCTCTTGCACACCGGTAGGAAGCCGGGAAAGTCGTGGTCTTGGGTAGACACGAGCTTGTCCCTAATCCCTCGTCGAGACGAGTATGCCCAGCATAGCATGGTGAGGCTCGAGGAGTGGTGATTTATTTCACTAGTGGTAATATTGTTGGTGGATACTTGGACCACCTGAGTCGGTTGTAGACCGAGTCTTGATCAATAGCTTCCTTTTTTGTTGGTACCACCACTTGTCCCTGCAGGGGACAGGGTATGGTTCAGTAGGTTGTCAACCCCTTTCCAAAGCACACACCGTACAGAGAGGCCGTGATGAGGGTCCCATGGCCATGGATTAAAGCCAGTCATCCGGTCCGGGGGCATGGGTGTTTTGGTTGTAGCCGAAGGGGATAGCTTCCCCAGTTTGCGCGCGGTATAAATTTTGTGATCCCATGCTACGTCGAGGTTGTAGCCTCCCCACTTAGAGTTTTGCTTGGCAGGTGTCGTGGGTGATTCCAGACACTGGTGAGTTAAGCTGGTGTGTGCAGGTCAGGCGTGTTTTCAATCAAAAGACCGTAGACGGAATTATTCCCAAGGGACTGAGTAATCCCGTTACTCGTGGAAAATGGTACTCCCTCTGCAGAGGATATATCCTGTTGGATAGTCTTGTTCTTGAGTAAAAACCACAGTCTGAGTTGAATCTCAGTAACGGTATTCGGATGGAGAACGATTTAACTAGAACTCAGTAACGGTATTCGGATGGAGAATGATTTAACTAGGTCATAGTAACGGTATTCGGATGGAGATACGACTTGACTAAATTATCGGTTTTCGGATGGAGAAACGACTGTACTAAATATTGCTTATGATTATGGCACGCATGGATTGTGATCTTATTATTTTGGACTAACCATTATGTATTTTATTGAGTATCCTTGGGATGGTTCTACCTCCCGGATATTCACTGTAATTATTCTCTTTTAAGCCCTTTCTGTGGCGTCGCTCAGACGCCCGACTGCGGCATGCTTGTTGTTCATTTATCCTTTATAAGCTCTTTATGTGGTGTCACCCCGACGCCCGACTGCGGCATTATTATTTCTGCATTTTCCGCTCGAGGAGTCATTCAGACACTCGTTTGGCACCTGTATTATTATTCCGCATTTTCCGCTCGAGGAGTCATTGAGACACTCGTTTGGCACCAGCATTATTATTTCTGCATTTTTCCGCTCGAGGAGTCATTTAGACACTCGTTTGGCACCAGTATTACTATTCTGCATTTTCCGCTCGAGGAGTCATTCAGACACTCGTTTGGCACCCAGTATTTTGTTTTGGTATATTTTTAACCATATGTGTGCATCTTGGTCTTTCGTATATTTCGTGACAGATGTGTGATCATCTAATTAACCCGGAGCCTGTTTGATATATTATACCCGTGTTCTTAATGTTTGCGAGTACATTCAAACGTACTCACTGGCTTGTCCCTGGCTATTGTCTTGGCCAAATTCCTTGCTTGGAGATAAGCATCGCGGTGACAACCTCGGAACCTGCGCGTTGACTTTTGCAGCCTCGCGAAGATAGGAGTTATCCTGGTCAGCTGTTCTTGTGGAAAATGGAGTCCCATAGACGCAGATGAACCACAGACCGCTTCCGCCATCAACCACTAGCAAACCGAATGTTGTACTCCTAAGTCTAAATGGTCTTGTACTACATATTTTTGTACTTGCTTGGAGTTCTTGTATCAAGTTGGTACCTCATCAGCTAACAGTAATCCTGGGGCTGATGAGCGCATAGGCCGTTTTCTGGGAATTTATATCCCAAAAATCCAGTCGTGACAGACTTGGTATCAGAGCCAGGCTGACCATTGGCTAATCCTATCCTAGCCAGGTCAATAAACCTAGGTTAACCCAAACCACCAAACCTTAGCCTAACCCCGGTCAAGCTTCCCGCGTAAGGTAGCCCCACAGTGACCCGACACCCTTTTTGGCGGACGGTGCCCAACCTATCAACCTAGCCCGTCGATCATGCGCCAGTGACCGACACCCAACCCGTCTCTATCGCAAGCGTGCGGAGGAAGACTCCGTCCCCTTTTCCTATAAAAAGGGCACGCTAGCCTCAATCACAGCACAACCTCTTTCCCCCAAACCCAGCCACGATGCCTGGCCCCATTGTTCAGAATGAGACCACAGCGACCAACCTTGGAGGTTTTGTGACTGTGCTCGCAAACCTCACCCGCCGTGCCTATGCGTTAGAGGAGCCTCCTGAGTATGTTGTGTACCAAGGACCCATGTACGGTGAAAGCCGTCAGTACTGGGCCACTGTGCACATCTACGGTAGGTGTCTGTCGCCAGAACGCCCCTACAGGTTCACTGGAAGGACAACTTCCTTTGAGCCACAAGCCATCCAACTAGCAGCCCGCGAAGCTATAGTTCAACTCCGGCACCTGTCGCCCAGAGTTAACTGTCGCTCGTTCTACTACTACCCCAGTCATGACGGTATGGTAGGCCGCCCCAGGTTGCCAACGGAGACCACGAGACAGATCCTGCGCTGTTGCATCTGGTGCGCTATGTAAGCGCACTAGAGCAACTGTTCGATCAGGTCACTCTCGATCTGATCGCAGCTCGTGGAGAGCTGGTTCGCCGAGCCCCGGCGAGGAGAGAAGCGGAGCCCGACACCGACAACCCAGTCGTGCTGTTCGGACACCCGATCGATCCCTTGAGGTCTGCGCCAGCCCTCAACCAGAGCACTTTGGTGACCCCAGAAGCGCTTCGTCGCCTTTTGGAAACCCATTCCAACGGGATTTGGGCCAACAACCCCCGGATGGTCATCACCATTTCCCCGACCCTGCAGCACCTCAGCCTCAACCAGCAAATCCCGACGGTGAGAACCGTGGAGAAGCATCGGCGTCCGCAAGGCCAGCCCACTTAGACATTAACGAAGTAGACTAAGTCGCTCAAGTTGTATCGAGCCTTAGTTTTCCTACGCTTTGTAATGTGTGGCCTTGTATCGCTTTTGTTGCATGCTGTCTGTTTGAGCGCTCTTATTTTTGGAGTAGTAGCTATGCATGTGTACGTTGGCGTACAGTTGCATTTTTATATTTCGGGCACAGCTGCCAAGACCAACCCCGTCAGCGTCCCACAGTAATGCGTCACCTTTATGTGATGTGTATATCTGTGGCTTTGACCCGAGTACAGGATCGGCAGCCAGTTACCCTTCACCCCGGTAGATATCCCAGCCCCGGTGCTATATAAAGGCCACTTTGTGACCTTGCCGAGCACCCCTCACCTTTGTGCGCAGCACCCACAGCCATTCCTTGCCATGTCGACCCCCAGTATTTATCTGAGAACCCCAGACGCAACCCCGGGCAGTTTTGTCAAATTATTGTGGGACTTTACCTGCAGTACTATGAGTGCCACCCATCCACCCCAGTACGAGTTGCTCAAATCGAGGATCACTCCATCCACCTCAAAATATTGGGCAGTGGTGCACATCCCTCCCGCCTACCCAAACCAAGACCCAACGGAAGTCTCCTTCGTGGGAAATCCATGCCGACTCCGCATATGGCCATAGAAGCTGCCGCATACGAGGCGCTCACTCGTCTTCGATTCGCAGTGCCCTATGCCAGTGAGCGAGGGTACTATTATTTTCCGAGCCATGCAGCACCCGGAGAAGTTGCATCTTTTCCCGGTGGGCGCATTGAGAGAGATCCAGTACTGGCCAACCTTGCCCAGTACGTCATCGCTCAGGAGCGTTTAACTCAGCGAGTAATGGGTTATCTCCAGAGCCTCGCTGATTTAAATCCTCGGATCGCTATTGGCAGAACACTGAGGCCTGACCGAGAAGGGCGCATTCATTGGCTGGTTAACCCGCTTCCCCCGATAGAAGAGGAGTGTGCCCCAGTGCCAGAGGCATTTCCTCAGGATCCTGTCTTTTTACCGTTTTCCATGTAAACGCCTCCGATGTATTTATTGTCCCAGTACTTGTATTTGTGTGTTGCAGCGTGTTCGTAAGGATCTTTGTGCAACGGATCCGATTTTCTTTAGTTCCTGTTTTGTGAGCAGTTTTACTGCTGTTGGTTCGGTTTTAATTATTTCTTCTCTCGCAGCATGTTTTCGAGGAGATTTCTTTCCCCCGAGTTATTGCTGCGTATATATGCATTTTCACGACATAGATTTTTATTCGCGCGTCATCGTAACAGCAAACTCTCAGCAGCCACCACTCGACCTCGAGCGCCATTACAAATCCTTGAGCACATTTTTGCGCCTATCTAACCACACTCGAGGACACCACAGTCTCAGTAAGAGAGATTTGTGAGCGTTCATTCGAGCGCGAGCTGCCCCAGCACTCCGACAGCAGTCAGCCCCGATGCCGCGCCTAATCCACGTGATCGCCGCCACCGCGAAGAGCTAACACTCGTGCGGCAGCATCACGACGATCATCCAGGATCATCGCGCACAGGAGCACGGAGAACACCAGCAGCACCGCCAAGCCTCCACACACCAGGACCACATACCAGTCCGGCATTGCCTCCGCCATTAGAGCCTCGGCCCGAGCTCCTACCAGCAGCTATGGAGGAGAAGGAAGGAGGAGTAGAAGCGAGGCCCGGTGTGAGGAAGAAGAGAGGAGCTCCGCGAGCGTTTTATAGCCCGAGATCGGTGTACGGTGGACGAGGTCCACCCGCGTCACTCGTCGCTCGGCCGCCGGTGTTTGGAGGCGAGTTCGCGAGCAGTGCCGACAGCGCCCTGGCCCGCGAGGTGAGTGCACGCTGCACTGGCAACTAGCACGCCGCGCACCACCACGGTATGGCCTCGATGCCCTACGAGCTAGGCATCGCCGGTGGAGGAAGCGCGGGAGAACGCGTGAGAGAGAGAGAGAGCCAGAGGAAGGAGAAGAGGCCGACAGTGGGCCCTGGGCCCACCTGTCAGCCAGAGAGAGCACTGTGCTCTCGGGTGCGACCAGCGTATTTTAGTAATTTAGAATTTATTCTAAATTACTGTATCCGCGTAGAAATATCTCATTTTCCCTAACCATGGATTTTTTTTCCACACTGCGCCAGTGTACCACACTGTGGTTTTACACCACTTATTGCCCTCTCACTGTAGCCGTTTGTTTTTTTTGCAATTGGAGGATTCCTTTGATAAAAACAAATTTATTTCAAAACAATTCTTGTTCGAAACAACTCTTAACAAATCTCGAGGATGAGATTTTTCTTAAGGGGGGTAGTGTTGTAACACCCAAAATTTTGACTTTGTTTTATTTATTAAAATGTTGCCAGGAAATAAAACATTTCCAATTGTCAAGTTTTAACTTTTGTGATTTTGGATTTATACCTCTTGTGGGAAAAACCTTCAAAGGTATTGTTGGACTTGATTTCTCTCTATAATAAAACAATTATTTATCAGTGGATACAAATGTTGCAAGATTTGCTTTCTCAAAACTTTGTTCATATAAAATGATTTCTTTTGCATTTGGAGCCTATTTGCACTACAACCTTTTGACAAATTCATTTAAAATTTCCACCAAAATTTGGGGATGTCATGTGATGCTTCCACATCACTTTTATGCATAAATATCTTCTGGCCATTGGAGATTTTGAGCTCTACACCAACTTTTCCAATCTGGTCCAGTAGGCACTTTTGCACTGCAACCCATTTAAATTTTCTTTAAAAATTCTTCCAAGTGTTTGGAGATGTCAGTGGATGCATACAATTCATCTTCAAGCAAAAACCCAGTGATGTTCTTTGAAAAAATTTGAGTGGATCAGCCTCTTTTGCATTCTGGTCCAATTTGATGATTTGTACTGCAACCCTATTTTTCTTTGCTCTAGTAACCCTGAGCTTTTTCCTACTTGTAACCCTCCCTACCAAACTCTTAAGTCCAGGAGATTGGGCTCATTGGAGGTCTTGAAGTGCATGCTTTAAACCTTTTTTATTTCTGTCCAAAACTGGAGTTTTGTAAAACTTGCACTAACAAGTTTCTGGTTTTGCCCAAGTGATCTTACCATCATCTCCTGCACCTAAAGAGACACTGATCTGGAGATTTTGGCCACTCCAAGAGTTGCCTAAGTGCACTTGACATTCTGTCGAACACCTGGTGCGCACAGTCATTTTTGGCAAGCTCTCTGGTTTGCATTGTGGACTTGAACCCCTGATCTATCCACCTTGTCCACTGAGTGCCTTGCTACCCCTACCTCCATCCTGTGTAGTGCCAGCTCCACCCCCGAGCTCTAGAGCGCGCTGGCATTTCATCAAGCAGGTGCCGCGCGTGCTCTGGGCACGCCCAGAGCGCACGTTTTGCACGCGCGCGCACTACGCTGACACACCGCACTGCCGCCCTCGTCGCGTCCCATCTCTGACCCCTGCTCGCCTGCCGAACCCCACCAGGCACTCGCCCTCTCTCCAGTACCCTCCAAGCTCCCCCTGGCACTCTGCAGCGCCGCCTTGGCAGCACGCCGGCGTCGGCAGCAGATTCCGCCGCGGACAGCGCCGCCCAAACCGCCAGCGCACGCCAGCTGCCCCGGAGCACAGGCCGTGCTTATCCTCCCGCTCGTCGGAACGCGTTCGTCGCCACCACGATACCCTGCAACTACAGGAAAGTGGTCGCCGGCGATCTTATCTTCTGCCGCCATGGAGCCAGCCTCGTCACGTTATAACAGGGAACCCCGAGCCCCTCCGAGCACTCACGTGACATCAGACCCTCCCCGTAGAGCTCCCCTAGCAGTAGATTGACCGGAGAGGACCGTCCTCCCTCAACTCCGGCCAGCTCGGCCGCCGCCAAGCCCCGGTGCGATTCGTCGCAGCCGGCCACCTTTTCGCCCAACCAACGCCACCAGTAGCTTCCCATAGTTCTTGCGGAGCTGCCCAGCTACCCAAGCTCGATCGGAGACCACTGGAGCACAAAAAGCACTTCACCACCGTAGCTTTTCTCCGCCGCGGAGCTCGCCGCCGGCGATTCCTTCCACCTCCGACGACCCATCAACCACCCAAAGGACCGCCTCGGTCTAGCCGTTCCATCCCCGCCCTTGGATGCCCGTGAGGCGCTGCTGCTCGTCGGCGGCGATCGCCGGAGCCCCGCTCCCGTCGGGCAGAAGAGAGGAGAAGGAGGGAAGAAACGGTCAAACCTGGCCAGTGGGCCCTCTGGACCCACTGTCAATGACCCGCGCGACCGCTCCCTCTGTTTAAGTGAAGGCGCAAACTCCCGAGTGCGTCTCCTCTACTGCGAAAGAGTATTTTCTTCTGAATCGTTTTCTTTTCTGGTTTTATTTAAAAACAGAGATTTGACCAAACTTTGACTGGCTCTAACTTTTAAAATAAAACTCCAAATGAGTTGATTCTTTTTCCTACCTCCCTCAAATTTCATCTAGTTTATTTTAAGATTTATTTCAAAAATATTTGAGACAGGTTTTGGTACTGTGTTTGAAATATTTGTTATTTGTGTATTTTGCAAAATAGGATTTTTGGAGGAAAAGGAAAGCTTCCAATAAGTGCATCCTTTGCATACTCTTGAAGGCAAGCATTTCTGAACTCTGGCATAATATTTTGTTGTGGTGTTTTGATACGATCACAACACCTTTTGACTTGGAGTATGTGATAGCTTTATGTATCGATATGGTCTCGTGCATGAGTGCACTTTGGAGTTGTTTTGTGGTCAGCAATGGATACACTAATGATTTGGGTCATCCTCGTGAGCTTCTCTTGCACACCGGTAGGAAGCCGGGAAAGTCGTGGTCTTGGGTAGACACGAGCTTGTCCCTAATCCCTCGTCGAGACGAGTATGCCCAGCATAGCATGGTGAGGCTCGAGGAGTGGTGATTTATTTCACTAGTGGTAATATTGTTGGTGGATACTTGGACCACCTGAGTCGGTTGTAGACCGAGTCTTGATCAATAGCTTCCTTTTTGTTGGTACCACCACTTGTCCCTGCAGGGGACAGGGTATGGTTCAGTAGGTTGTCAACCCCTTTCCAAAGCACACACCATACAGAGAGGCCGTGATGAGGGTCCCATGGCCATGGATTAAAGCCAGTCATCCGGTCCGGGGGCATGGGTGTTTCGGTTGTAGTCGAAGGGGATAGCTTCCCCAGTTTGCGCGCGGTATAAATTTTGTGATCCCATGCTACGTCGAGGTTGTAGCCTCCCCACTTAGAGTTTTGCTTGGCAGGTGTCGTGGGTGATTCCAGACACTGGTGAGTTAAGCTGGTGTGTGCAGGTCAGAAGTGTTTTCAATCAAAAGACCGTAGACGGAATTATTCCCAAGGGACTGAGTAATCCCGTTACTCGTGGAAAATGGTACTCCCTCTGCAGAGGATATATCCTGTTGGATAGTCTTGTTCTTGAGTAAAAACCACAGTCTGAGTTGAATCTCAGTAACGGTATTCGGATGGAGAACGATTTAACTAGAACTTAGTAACGGTATTCGGATGGAGAACGATTTAACTAGGTCGTAGTAACAGTATTTGGATGGAGATACGGCTTGACTAAATTATCGGTTTTTGGATGGAGAAACGACTGTACTAAATATTGCTTATGATTATGGCACGCATGGATTGTGATCTTATTATTTTGGACTAACCATTATGTATTTTATTGAGTATCCTTGGGATGGTTCTACCTCCCGGATATTCACTATAATTATTCTCTTTTAAGCCCTTTCTGTGGCGTCGCTCAGACGCCCGACTGCGGCATGCTTGTTGTTCATTTATCTTTTATAAGCCCTTTATGTGGTGTCGCCCCGACGCCCGACTGCGGCATTATTATTTCTGCATTTTCCGCTCGAGGAGTCATTCAGACACTCGTTTGGCACCTGTATTATTATTCCGCATTTTCCGCTCGAGGAGTCATTCAGACACTCGTTTGGCACCAGCATTATTATTTCTGCATTTTTCCGCTCGAGGAGTCATTCAGACACTCGTTTGGCACCAGTATTACTATTCTGCATTTTCCGCTCGAGGAGTCATTCAGACACTCGTTTGGCACCCACTATTTTGTTTTGGTATATTTTTAACCATATGTGTGCATCTTGGTCTTTCGTATATTTCGTGACAGATGTGTGATCATCTAATTAACCCGGAGCCTATTTGATATATTATACCCGTGTTCTTAATATTTGCGAGTACATTCAAACGTACTCACTGGCTTGTCCCTGGCTATTGTCTTGGCCAGATTCCTTGCTTGGAGATAAGCTTCGCGGTGACAACCTCGGAACCTGCGCGTTGACTTTTGCAGCCTCGCGAAGATAGGAGTTATCCTGGTCAGCTGTTCTTGTGGAAAATGGAGTCCCATAGACGCAGATGAACCACAAACCGCTTCCGCCATCAACCACTAGCAAACCGAATGTTGTACTCCTAAGTCTAAATGGTCTTGTACTACATATTTTTGTACTTGCTTGGAGTTCTTGTATCAAGTTGGTACCTCATCAGCTAACAGTAATCCTGGGGCTGATGAGCGCACAGGCCGTATTTCTGGGAATTTATATCCCAAAAATCCGGTCGTGACAGGGAAGGAGTATAAGAGTTGGAGAATTTATTTGATTTTTAGAGTACTTGCAACAACAGTCAAACATTCAATCAAAGCAAAGACAAAACACTCAAAAGTTTTTGTCAAACCACATTTTATCATGATTTATTAGCTTAAGTGTTGTGGCATGAAAATCAGGGTGTGACAGGCGGGGAAGAAGATCTGAGGCGGCGAAAGACAGTCTGGAGGGCGGATCCCTGCTATGGTGGACCCTTCTATCGTTGGAGCAGCTGAGCTGGGGTGGACGATGGTGTAGCAGGAGTGGTACAAACCACACAAGGTTTTCTTTGACAACTATCTGTAAAAGAAGTAATTCTGGAAGGGCTCGTTTGAATTAGAGGATTCTAACAACACATGGATTGGAAAGAACGCCGTTAACCCCCTAACATACCTAACCTACCACGTGTGTCGTCCAGGCTCTTTGCCGTCTGCTGGCAGACGGCTAACACAGTTTCATCTTTGCCGTCCGCTAGCGGACGGCAAAGAACCCTTTGCTGTAGCTTATTCAGCCGGACCTGTTGCCATTTACTGCGGACGGCAAAGGCCTTTGCCGTCCGCCAGGCATCCCTTTGCCGTTAGCCATGGCAGACGGCAAAGTGTCTGATTCCGGTAGTGATCATAGGATAGGAATGCATGTGCAAAACAAAGAATTTAAAATCACACTATTTCTGTCAAACTGGGTGTTTGGTTCACAGGAATTGGAAGGTCACAAGAATGCAAAGAAGCATGGTCAAATTAAGTCAAACCACAAGAAAATGTACATTTATAATGCTATTACGCTACTATCACTTAATAGGAATTTGAAAAGGAGGGCCAGGTGGATATTAAAATTCCTATGGTTTTTCTTTGAAAGAGACACTAAACGAACAAACCCTACAGTTTTCCTTTGCTCCATTCGTTTGAACCAAATGCATTAATAGTAGGACCATAGGAAACTTTCCAATTCCTATGTTTTTCCGACACTTTTCCTTTCAACCATTGGTTATTCTAGTAGGCAGGCTTGAACAGGCAAAAGCATACACTCCAAAAATGTTTTTGTGCTACTTTGGACCCAGGCCACTGCCCTACTAACTCAACTCCCAGGCCCATCTACACATGCACAACTCAAACGCGCAGAAATAAATATTGATGGCTTTTAAGAGAGTCCATCACGGATAGCTATCTTGCCTAGTACCTCACTGCTTGTTATATAGCAGAAACTAAACGTATTTCACGTTACTAGATGTTCTCAGTGGACAATATATATAACACGTGGAGTAAAAAAGCGATGCAGCAAGTGAACTGCTCCGTTGTGATGGAGGCTTTCATCATTGGAGCAGCTCCGATGAGATGTATGACAGCGAGGTTGAAGCAGGACAAGAGAGACAACGTTAACCTGAAGTGGCAGTCTAATAGCATATCCGATAGATGATGTAAAATAGATAACCAAAAAGTGCTAGATGTAAAATACATCAGCCGCTCAAATCTGTACTTAACTGTTGAAACTGAATTTAGCTGTCTAAACTGAATTTTACTATCAAAACTAAATTTTGTTGTCGAAACTGAATTTAACTGACGAAACTGAACGCACAAGTAGCAGAAAAGTAGTGCACTAATAGTTTTGGCCGCTCAAGCACTAGCGGAAGAGTAGAAGTGATCCAAATCGGTAGCCGCTCCACCAGGGATGGTACTACCAGAGAGCAGCTGGGGCGGAGCAGTAGCGCGTGCGAGAGCCGGGGTAGCTGGTTGTGTAGTAGCATCTTGGGTAGTAACAGTAGGAGCTCGAGCGAGAGCCGGAGCTGCTGCTCGTGCAGCACCAGCGCGAGCAAGAGTAGACCAGCAACACAAGCAAGAGCAAGAGCTCCAGCATGAGCAAGAGCCAGAGTAGACCAGGCAGTGGGCTGAGAGCAAGAGCAAGAGTAGCAGTGTGAGCAAGAGCAAGAGTAGACCAGGTAGGGGACCGAGGGCAAGAGCAGAGAAGCAGTGCGAGCGAGAGTCGAAGCAGCAGCAAGGCCAACGAGAGCCGGAGTAGCAACATTTAATGCACTTTGTCCTAACTGCCAGATTTAGGTATGATAGCACTGTTGGCTATCTAATTAGTACGTAATGACCGATTTGCCACTATGGTAACCCCTTAGCCTATAAAAGGAGGGCCATGGCAACCTAAAACAGGATTCGGACCCTTGTATACTCTTAAGCGCGTAGCTGCTCTCCCCGAGGCAACCTTGCTGGGCTTGGGCGCTGCGTGTTCATCATGGTCCTCCATCCAATCCACCAAAGCAGGAGTACGGTTTTACGCTTCCCAGCGGCCCGAAGTGTCACCCCTGTCGTGCTGCTTCATGGTCTCTGCTCTTTTTGCAACGTGCCCTTCCCCCTTGCCGAACCACAAGGGGCTGATGGCCCCATAGGTGATCGTGTTCCACCATGACATCTTTGGAGCGTCAGGTTGGGGGAAGTGCTTGCGCGAACCCGAGGTCGTAAACAGTGCTTGAATCTTCATCATCATCTTCTTCGTCGATACCTTCGTCATCCATGGCGCCCAAGAAAAAGTCCGCCGCAATAGCTCACCCTTCCTCCTCGAAGGCCCTTGCATGAAATCGCTGATACCATGGGAGCTGCAGTGGCATTAGGTGACGCGGACGTCGCGGGGAACATAATCGGCGCAGGCAGTGCCGTCACCATTCCACCTGCGGCCGAAGTAGGAGCAGGAGACACCATAGGAGGGGAGCACCAGCACCCCCCTAGAGGCCATGTTCCACAAGATGCGGGTGGGGAGAATATTCAGTCTCCGGCTCTCCACCTTGCTGGAGGACGTAGCCGCAGCGATGGTACCCGCTCTGGCGCGAATCGCAACCCCCTGGCTACCCCTGTCGCGGGCGCAGCTATGGGGCACACGCCTTTCCCAGGGCAAGGTAATGAAGACGAAGCACCGAATGGGTCGTCAACCCCCAGGCTCATCCTTCTCATCTTCACACCGCCCGATTGGCTCGCAGTGACGAGAATATGACGCCGCCACTACCGGTACCGTCAGAAGTCGGGCGACGTCAGGATCTGCGGCATCATCCATGACAAGCACTGCTTCAGAAGCCATGGCGCGGGTCTAGCTCCTGCTGAGATTCCTGCCAGGGGCCTATCAAATGGATGGGTGGAGAGCCACCATTCAAAGTTTGATTGGTTTCGCTGAGGCGGGAGGATCACAATGGGCAGGCCCGCCACGGCACCCGCAAGCAGCAACAATGGCTTGAGCCACTGGCCTTTCTGAAGGGGCCACTCCTACGATGCAGTCCCCTCCACGGCAGCCAGCGCAGAGGCTGCAGCCAGAGTCAAACAATGCAGAGCCCGACAAGGTGTCGATGGCGTCATCTGATCCTCGGGCCCGTGGAGATCAGTGGCAGGTCCTGGAACAGAGGCGGAGGGAAGACACGTGCATCACCAGAGAGCAGTGCCGCGAAACCCGCCGCCAGTCTGACAGGCGCAATGGCCCTGACTCGACGTACCCGCGCCCAGTGGAGGCGGATACCTACCTTTCGAGGTTGGGTGCCATACGTTCACTTGCGAGCTGCGGCAAGTCCGTTGGCTATCTGCCCGCATGTTCAAGCCAGAGATACCAGAAAAGTATGATGGAAGACTGAACCCGACAGAGTTCTTCCGCATCTACACCATCGCCGTTCAAGCCGCCGGAGGAAGATATGAAAAGGTATTCACCAACTACTTCGCTTTGGCACTCAAGCCGAACGTGAGGTCGTGGTTGATGCACTTGCCGGAGAATTCCATCTCGACCCGAGCTGAGCTGTGCAATGAGTTTGTTGGTGCCTTCACGGCGGCCATCAAGAATCAGGGAGGCCCAGAAATTTGTCTGGGTGCACAGGAACATTCCATATATCCACCCGGCAGCTGTGATTGCCGCATTCCAGTCTAACATACGCAACCGCACGCAACCGCAGGATACGTTCCAAGATGAACGTCCAGTTGCCCAAGACTTTGAATGAGCTTTACACCTTGGTAGATAAGTGTGCCCGTACAAAGGAGGGGAGGCGACTCCCCGGAGAAGAATATGGCGTTGAAGTTGACTCTGAAGATGACGACGATGCTTCCAACCAAAAGAAGAAAATAAGAAATGCAACAAGAAGTGCAAGGAGAAGGCAGTGCTAGCTGTCAAAGGATCTGGCACTCCTAGTACTGGCAAGAAGGCCAAGACCGCAGCCCCCGGCAAGGAAGTTGCCGCGTGCACTAACTACCAGGAAGCTGCGGCGGCCAAAAAGGCTGGGAAGGATGACGGACCATACTGCAGGATCCATCGGACCAAGGGCCATGATCTCCAAGAGTGTCATAAAGTTGAGCAACTTGTCAAGAAGCAGAAAGCTGAGTACGAGAAGAATGACAAGGAAGGAAACCAAGATGGCGTTGGCCGGAAGGGCTGAGGTGGCAGAGGAGGCCGCCCCAGCAAGGTCCCTCAGCATCAAGGGAAACCTGCTAGAGGCTGTGAGAATAAGGAAGGTGATGACGAAATCAATGAAGGGGATGAAGAGGAAACTAGTGAGCAAGAGTTTCAGAAAGCCACTGACACCCTGTGCATTGACGGAGGCGCATCCTTGCACCCCTCTCACCGCCAGCTCAAACAGTGGGCACGCGAAGTCAATGCTGTGGAGCCAGCGGCAGATTCCCGGAAACCACTCAAGTAGTCTCGCACGCCCATCATATTTGATGAAGATGATCACCCTGAGCGCACCACCACCGTAGGGTGCTTGCTATTGTTGATTTCGCCAACAATCCGCAACCTCAAGGTCACGAAGATGTTGGTTGACAGCGGGGCCGGGTTGAATCTGATTTCCCCCAAGGTAATCAGCAAGCTGCAAATATCAGATGATGAGTTCAAGGTTACTGGCATGTTCCAAGGGATCAACTCCGACAGGAGTCGTCCAAAGGGGAAGATCACGCTGCTGGTGACATCTGGAGGAGAATTGAACTATCGGACCGAGAAGATTGTGTTCGACGTGGTCGAGTTTCCTTTGCCGTACAATGGGATACTTGGTCGACCTGCCTTGGCGAAGTTCATAGCGGCATCCCACTATGCCTGCAACACCTTGAAGATGCCAGGACCAATGGGCGTCATTTCTATCCCGTGAGACAAGAAGGACGCAATTATATGCGTGGATAAGATGTACGGGGATGCGGATGCTGCCGAGGCCGTTGAAACCGCAGGCCCCGCCAAGGAAAACAAGCAAGGGAGAAAAGCTAGCAAGGATACCGGCAAGGAATCTAGGAAGCATGCCTCTCCGGAGTGCGCTGAACATGTCGATGACTTGCCGGAAAGTTCCACTAGCAAGAGATCCAAGGTTGCTGCACCTGTTGTGAAGAAGGTCCTGGCAGGGCTGGTTGGCGCAGATGGTACGTTCACTATCAGCTCCACCCTTGACGAAAAGAAGGAAAGCGTGCTCGTTGCCTTCCCACGGGCTAATGTTAATGTGTTTGCTTGGCAACCATCTGACATCCCCCGCGTTCCCAGAGAGGTAATCGAGCACCACCTTGCTGTCAGCCCTCATGCCCGGCCCGTTAAACAGAAGGTCAGGCAGCAAGCTTTGGAGCGGTAGTAGTTCATTGTGGAAGAGATCAAGAAACTCGAAGCAGCTGGTTTGGTCAGTGGAGTATTGCATCCAACATGGTTGGCAAACCCAAGGCGAATGGGAAGTGGAGGCTTTGCAAAGATTTCATAATCTGAATAAAGCCTGCCTGAAGGACCCATTCTTCTTGCCGTGCATCGATCAGAACATGGATTCCACTTCGGGATGTGATCTGCTTTCCTTCTTGGATGCCTACTCCGGGTACCACTAGATATTAATGTCTAAAGAAGACGAGGAGAAGACCGCGTTCATAACTCCATGTGGCACGTACTGCTTTGTACGGATGCCGTTTGGGTTAAAAAGCGTCGGGTCCACTTTTGCAAGAGCATTGCACATTGGTTTTGAGTCCCAGCTGCACAGGAATATTGAAGCTTACATGGATGACATAGTAGTCAAGACCAGGACAGATCAACACTCATTCAGGACTTGGAAGAAACCTGCGCAAGATCAACTTGAAGCTAAACCTAGATAAGTGTGTGTTTGGCGTTTCCTCCGGCAAGCTACTTGGCTTCGTTGTGTCTCACTGGGGGATAGAGGCCAACCCCGACAAGATCAGCGCAATCGAGCAGATTCAAGCACCCAAGACAGTCAAGGCCGTGAGGCGTTTAACTAGATGTGTTGCCACGCTGAGTAGGTTCATTTCCAAGTCTGCCGAGCGCGCCCTACCATTCTTCAAAACTTTGAAGAAGGTAGGGCCCATGAAGTGGACCCTGGAGGCGGAAGCGGCGCTGCAGGACTTAAAAACTTACCTTTCCTTTGTCCCCACCTTGGTCGCTCCTAAACCGCAAGAGCCGTTGCTGCTATATTTGGCAGCAACCAATCAAGTGGTTAATGCAGCACTGGTGGCATAGAGGAAAGTGGAAGAAGGAGCAGCTGCAGCTACTGTCCTCCTTAGAGAAGGAAGTGAACCAGTCATGGCAGGGTTGAGTGTGGATCAGGAGAAAGAAAGCAGGGTAGTAAAGGCAATTCCAAGGCCACGACAAGGAAGAAGGTGGTGCAGCGACCAGTTTACTTTGTTAGCTCCCTGTTACAGGGGGCTAGATAATGGTATTCTGGAGTGCAAAAATTAATCTTCGGCCTCGTCATGGCCTCGAGGAAGCTGCGCCACTACTTCCAAGCCCACGGGATCATAGTTGTCACCCATTTCCCTCTACAATGCATACTAAGGAACCCTGATGCCATCGGCGGAATAGTTGAATGGGCACTGGAGTTATCCAGCTTTCGACTGAAGTACGAAAGCACCTCGAAATTCATAGCAGAGCACTGGCGGAGTTCATTGCAGAACCTTCAGAGGTCCCTGGTAGAGGAGCTGCCAGGAACAACTCCACCTTGTTTGTTGAGCTGCAGCCTTCTGTAGGACCGCGGGTCTTTATGGTCGAGACAGGCGCTCCCACGAGTGAGGATGTGTCATTGGCCCTTGTTGTCGAGCCTCAAGCTCCAACTTGGGCACATCACATTGTCTGCTACCTCCAGACTGGAGAACTTCCCGAAGAGCAAGAAGAGGTTGAAAGAGTAGCCTGGAGGGCCAGTATATATCATTTTGTCGATGACGTGTTATACAGAAGGAGGCCCAACTGTGGAAATTAAAGTGCATTTGCCAGGAAGAGGGGAAGGAACTGTTGGTGGAGATACACAAAGGCACATGCGGATCTCATATTGGATCAAGAGCCTTGGTTGGAAAAGCTTTTTGGTAAGGTTTCTACTGGCCCACGGACCTCCAAGATGCAACCGAGCTAGTCACCAGATGTGAAGCCTGCCTGTTCCACTCCAAGAACATCCATCAACCTACTGAAGCTCTCCAGACGATCCCTTTATCATGGCCGTTTCCAGCCATGGGGCTCGACATCTTGGGCCCATTCCCCCATGCTACCGTGGTCTTTGAATTCTTGTACGTCGCAATCAACAAGTTTACAAAGTGGCCGGAAGTGGAGCCTATGAGGAAGGTGAACGCACAATCAGCTATCAAGTTCTTGAAGGGATTGGTGTGCCGTTTTGGAGTACCCGCCAGAGTCATCAGTGACAACAACACCCAATTCACAAGCCACGCCTTCATGCAAAATGTTCAAACCCTCGGAAGCAAGGTTTCATTCGCCTATGTTGCCCATCCCAGAAGCAATGGACAAGCTGAGAGGGCGAACGCTGAAGTGTTGCGAGGACTCAAGAAAAAAGTGTGGCAGACGATGGATAGACGAGCTTGATGTCTACTATGCAACTTTATTCTTGTACACTCATGTTGGGCCTCCAAGCGCAGAGTTTTGTAGGACAGTAGCAATTTTCCCTCAAGTGAATGACCTAAGGTTTATCAATCCGTGAGAGGTGTAGGAAGAAGATGGTCTCTCTCAAACAACCCTGCAACCAAATACAAGAAATCTCTTATGTCCCCAACACACCCAATACAATGAAAAACTGTATAGGTGCACTAGTTCGGCGAAGAGATGGTGATAAAAGTGTAATGTGGATGGTAGAAATGTATTTTTGTAATCTAAATAAATAAAAAACAGAAAGGTAGCGAACGATAAAAGTGAGCACAAATGGTATTCCAATGCTTGAAAATGAGGCCTAGTGTTTGTACTTTCGCTAGTGCAATCTCTCAACAATGCTAATATAATTGGATCATATAACCATCCCTCAAAGTGCGATGAAAAATCACTCCAAAGTTCCTATCTAGCGGAGAACATAAGAAGAAATTGTTTGTAGGGTACGAAACCACCTCGAAGATATTCTTTCTGATCGATCTATCCAAGTGTTCATACTAAAATAACACTATATAATTTCAGATTCATAATACTCAATCCAACACAAAGAACCTCAAAGAGTGCCCCAAGATTTCTACCGGAGAAACAAAGACAAGAACGTGCATCAACCCCTATGCATAGATTACCCCAATGTCACCTTAGGAATCCGCGAGTTGAGTTCCCAAACATATATCAAGTGAACCAATATAATACCCCATTGCCACCATGGGTATCCATATGCAAGACATATATCAAGTGCTCTCAAATCCATAAAAGTATTCAATTTGATAAAACGAAATCTCAAAGGGAAAACTCAATTCATCATAACAAGATAGAGAGGGGAAAACACCATATGATCCGACTATATTAACAAAGCCCGTGATACATCAAGATCGTGACATCTCAAGAACACGAGAGAGTGAGAGAGAGATTAAACACATAGCTACTGGTACAAACCTTCAGCCTCGAGGGTGGACTACGCCCTCCTCATCGTGGTTGTCGGATCGTCGGTTCCGGCAAACACTTGAGGTTCGAACTCTGGGGTGCGCATGACAAACACTCTCTTCCTAGCTCGCTCGCACAAAGATCTCAAGGCCTAGCTCGACGAACACAAAGAACACGAGACACGAGGGTTTAGACTGGTTTGGGCCACCGTTGTGGTGTAATACCCTACTCCAGTGTGGTGTGGTGGATTGCCTCGTAGGCCGAGGATGAACATGTACAATGTATGAACAGCCTCCTTAGGAGAGGTGTTCTTAAGCTCGGTGTGCTGGTGAGTGTGTGGGTGGTCTGAATGATCTGTCCTCCGATCCCCCCTCTATGGTGATGGCTAGTCCTATTTATAAAGGCTTGGGTCCTCTTCCCAAATATTAGGCGGGAAGGGATCCCACAACGGCCAAGTTTGAAGGTGGACAACTAGTACAAGCTATCCTGACAAAAGGTGGTCTTCGCCTGCCAAAGCCTCTGGTGGTGATGATGCTGTGGGTTCCACGGTGACCTCCCTCTTGTCGTCCTTTTCGTCTTGGTCTCGTTGCACCAATATTGAAACCTTTGCCTGATGCCTCGGGACTCCTCGCCTGCGCCTGCCTCTTTAGCACTATAAGTGCATCTAGTGCTCCTTAGTGATTTTGGTGTATTGAAGACTTATAGGTTAAGGGACTAATGTGTTTGTGAGTGTACACAGGTCTATAAGTCTATGAGGAGTTTGATATTTACAGAGAAAGTTGACCCCTAAAAATGAATGTCTTCGACTGAAGACTTTGGATTACTGAAGACTTTCTAAAGACATTGAAAGTGAAGAAATTGGTGTGACCATGAAGCTTGAAGACTTTGTTTTTGTAGTTTCATGTTCTCTTTCTTGAGTCATAGGAAACACCGTACTGTTAAAGGGGGTCGAGGAAATTCTAAGGAAAAATTTCCAAGTGATGCTCATCTCAAAATCCTACACCTACCAATCCATTCGAGTGAAGCCATTGGAAATCTCATGCAGCTCAGTCAACTTATTCAGTGATAGAGACGAAGTTCTTCTGGTCTCTGAGGAATTTGTTCTGACTGAGGAGTTAGGAATTCGCTAGTGCGGATTGCCTAGAAGTGAGGAACATGATAGCCCTGAGGAATTTGATAGATCAAATATCCGACCGTTGCTGTGCTACGTGCCAGCTGTCCCAAAATATCTACCCGCCTAACGGTCATATCATTGAAGGGCATTTATGTCTTATCATGTCGGGATGCTCCCTAGGCTATAAATAGCTGCCCCTCAACCACTAGCTGGTTGGCTGCTCCGAGAGAAACTGACACTTGTCATTTGAGAGCATCCCATCCTCCGAGGACTTTGAGCAAAAATCATCAAGTGAGGAAAACCCAAACCCAAACACCTACAAACCCAAAGTGATTGAGCATCACTGAAGAGATTGATCCTGCGTGGATCCTACGCTTGTTACCTTTGAAGACTGTGCATTTTCCAGATGGTTAGGCGTCATGGTCTGAGCATCCAAGAGGAAATTGTGGATCGCCGAGTGACCGAGTTTGTGAAGGTTTGGTAGTCACCTGAATACTTTCCACAAGTGATTGGGCGAGGTCTGTGTGACCTTAGCTCAAGGAGAATATGGTGAGGACTGTGTGTCCGGGACTGTGTGTCCTCAGGTTTAAATACCTAGCCGCTCCATCCAGACGTACAACTATCACAGCAGTTGGAACTGGTCTACCAAATCATTATCTTCACCAAGCCAACTGGTTCTATTTCCTCAACTCTTCAATTTCCTCATTACTATGTTGTGTGCTTTTTCATATCTGTTTGAAGACTTTGACTGAAGACTTTCTCAATTTCACCAGTTCAATTTCTTCAGTCTGTTTGTCTTCATCCTGTTTATCTAGTGTTTACGCTTTCTGTACTCTGTGCTTGTTTTCATTTCATCGTGATGACCATGCTTATGTTTTGTTATGTTTGCATCTGAGTACTTATTCCGCTGCAAGTAGTTCTTCGCTTATGAATTTCCTCGCCCTAAAATTCCTGAGTGAAGAATTCATAAAAATCGCCTTTTCAACCCCCCTCTAGTCGATATAACGCACTTTCAATTGGTATCAGAGCAAGGTAATCCCTTGTTCTATGTGATTTTGGCTTAACCGCCTGGAGTTTTAGTTATGTGGACCGCTGGTATGATCAAGGTCTCTGCTGGGTGTCCTACCTTCGATGGGACAGACTACCCCTACTGGAAGAATAAGATGCGAATGCATCTTGAGGCAATTGATAGTGATCTCTGGTATGTTGTGGAAAATGGTGTTCCCTCTGCCACACATTCTGTGAGTGCTGCTGATGTGAAGAGATGCAATCAACTCGATTCTCAAGCGAAGAACATCATATGTGGTCATCTGAGTAAAGGGCAGTATGGCAGAGTGAGTGCTTTGGAAACTGCTAAGCTTATCTGGGATAGGCTGTCCAAACTAAATGAAGGAGTCTCAACACAGCATGACTCTCGAGTTGACATTCTTCGCAATCTCTTCAACCGTCAAAACACTTGACAATGAAAATGTTCAGCAAACCTTCGATCGCCTCACTGACATCCCAAATGAGCTTCAAGCACTTGGTGCCACTGACATCACCGACCATGAGGTGGTGAAGAAATTGCTGAGATCGCTTGATTCCTCATTTGATACTCTGGCACTGATGATACAAGAACGTGGAGACTACAAGTCACTTGATCCACTGATATCCTCAAAAGGCTAAACACTCATGAGTTCCAGCTTGCTGAGAAGAGAGATCTCTATGGTCCAAGCTATGGCAGATCACGCGCCCTGAAGGCCAAGGCAGTTTCTAAATCTGAAGGTGAAGATTCTGGTAGCAGCCTTGGTGTTCCTGAAGAACTGAGCCAGGAGCTAGCAATGCTCGTGAAGAAATTCCGGAAGTTCTCAAGGCGTGGTCACTTTGGAAAATCCTCAAGAAGTGATGATTCCTCATCCCGTGACTACAAGAAGAGACTGTGACACAAGTGCAAGAAACCTGGTCACTACATTCAAGACTGTCCTCAGTAGGAAAAGGAATCAAAGAACAAGAAATACAAGGATTACAGTTCTGATGACTCAAAGAAGAAGAATAAATCTTCAAAGTCTTCATCATCAAAATCCTCGAAGTCCTCATCTCACAAGAAGAGCAGCTCTAAGAAGGCTCGGGCATTCATTGGCAAGGAAATCGACTCTGAAGCTGAATCTGAGGAACATGAGGAAGAGGAGGCATCTAAGGAGTCAGAATCTGGTGTGGAGAGCCTAGCCCTTGCTACTGCGTTCGTCAGCAAGTCCATCTTCAACTCTGAAGAAAATGGCTTCACCAACAAGGCTGACAAAGGCGATGATGACTACGCTCCCACCTATTGCTTCATGGCAAAGGGTGCCAAGGTACTCAAATATCCCTCCTCTGAATCAAGTGAGGATGAATCTGATGAAAACCTCAAGCCTAGCTTCTCTAAACTTGCTAAGATTGCTGTGAAACAACAAAAGGCTTTTGAAAAGTTTGAAAACATGCTAGACAAAAGTGATGATATTTTGGGTGAAGAAATGGATCGCACTAAAACTTTGACGGAAAATGTTCAAAGACTGCACTCCAAGTTTGACAATCTTCAAAGTCATCATAACACTCTCTTATCTGATCATGAGAAGCTTTCTTATGAATTTCTTCAAAGAAAGCAAGATCTTGAGAACCTAAGAGAGAGTTATGAAGATCTTCAGAAGCAGCGTGATTCATTACTTGCTCAACAACTCAGCGCTGCTCAGGAAGAATTCATTCCTCCATGTTTGAAGTGCATTGAACGTGATCTACTAATTCTTCACCTGAATGTTCAAATGCTTCTACTGCTACAAATTCTTCACCTGTCTCTGCTATCACTAATTCCTCATCTGAGGATATTGCTAGTATCACTTACGATGCAAGGCTGAAGGAATTGTACACGACAGGCATGTACAAAATCCTCAAAGGGCATCAGGCTCTTTGTGATGTGCTTAAAAAGCAGATCTTCAACAGGAACCCTAGGAAAGAGGGTATTGCCATTGAGAGGAAACTCAACACTGATGGAACATACTAGAAGCCTAAGCAGTACCCAAAAACCTCATGGGTTGCTGCAAAGGGACCTCCAGTAGATCCATCTACTTTATCTGGCTTTACCTGTGAATCTCCTCATAATACTGATGAGTCATTTGACTCCAACTATAAGCTGTTGAAAAATCAGAATGGTGAAGTATTTTCTAGATATGTTGGCACTAACTGCAGGAATGGTTCCCCTATGAAGAAAATTTGGGTTCCCAAAAGGTGCCTTGAAAATCTTCAAGTGAATGTCATCATGACACCACCTGTGAAGAATAGGAACCCCAGATCAAATTCTTCATATGGATCCAAGTCCTCATATGGACCGAATTCCTCACGTGGATCAAATTCCTCAAAAGCATCAAAGTCCTCATATGAACATCATCGTGCTAATGCTTCTGTTTCGCAGGGAAGAACTAAGGGCTATGAATATGAGCATTATTCCTCTAACCATTATGTTCATAAGTCCTCGAAGAATATATCTGCTTATTCATATGCTTACCCTAACTCCTATTATGTGAAACGAAGTGGACTGGCTTCTATGCCACCTTTCTCTTATGGAGCTCGCAGAATGATGAACTCTTTGCACCCCTTCAGATGTGGGTGGTGAAGAAAAGGAACTAGTTTCTTATGCAGGGACAGGTCTCTAGACGAACACAAACGTCTGAAGAAATTGCTGGAGACCTGAATATGCTTGAAAGGACGCAAGCTAATCATGAAAAAATTAATTTTCATTTCTCATGTCCTCATTCTGTTTTATTTGTTCCTTTGCTTGTTGAAATTGATCTGATGAATTTGATGTCATATTCTTCACCGATGAAGTACATAAGTTCGTAAGCTGCACTAATTCATATGTAGGATGATCAACCCAAAGCCACTGATGAAGGAAATATGCCCTAGAGGTAATAATAAAGTTATTATTTATTTCCTTATTTCATGACAAATGATTATTATTCATGCTAGAATGGTATTAACCGGAAATATAATACTTGTGTGAATACATAGAGAAACATAGTGTCACTAGTATGCCTCTACTTGACTAGCTCGTTGGTCAAAGATGGTTATGTTTCCTAGCCATAGACATGAGTTGTCATTTGATTAATGGGGTCACATCATTAGGAGAATGATGTGATTGACTTGACCCATTCCGTTAGCTTAGCACTCGATCGTTTAGTAAGTTGCTATTGCTTTCTTCATGACTTATACATGTTCCTATGACTATGAGATTATGCAACTCCCGTTTACCGGAGGAACACTTTGTGTGCTACCAAACGTCACAACGTAACTGGGTGATTATAAAGGTGCTCTACAGGTGTCTCCGAAGGTACTTGTTGGGTTGGCGTATTTCGAGATTAGGATTTGTCACTCCGATTGTCGGAGAGGTATCTCTGGGCCCACTCGGTAATGCACATCACCTAAGCGTTGCAAGCATTGCAACTAATGAGTTAGTTACGGGATGATGTATTACAGAACGAGTAAAGAGACTTGCCGGTAACGAGATTGAACTAGGTATTGAGATACCGATGATCGAATCTCGGGCAAGTAACATACCGATGACAAAGGGAACAACGTATGTTGTTATGCGGTCTGACCGATAAAGATCTTCGTAGAATATATGTGGGAGCCAATATGGGCATCCAGGTTCCGCTATTGGTTATTGACCGGAGACGTGTCTCGGTCATGTCTACATAGTTCTCAAACCCGTAGGGTCCGCACGCTTAAAGTTTCGATGACAGTTATATTATGAGTTTATGAGTTTTGACGTACCAAAGGTTGTTCGGAGTCCCGGATGTGATCACGGACATAACGAGGAGTCTCGAAATGGTCGAGACATGAAGATTGATATATTGGATGACTATATTCGGACACCTGAATGGTTCAGGGGGTTATCGGATATATACCGGAGTACCGGGGGGTTACCGGAACCCCTCGCAGGCTATTGGGCCTCATGGGCCCAATTAGTGGAAGAGGAGAGGCGGCCAAGGGGCAGCCGCGCGCCCCTCCCCCAAGTCCGAATTGGACAAGGAGGGGGGGCGGCGCCCCCTTTCCTTTCCCCCTCTCTCCTTCCCTCTCCTCTCCTAGTCCAACAAGGAAAAGGGAGGGAGTCCTACTCCCGGTGGGAGTAGGACTCCTCCTGGCGCGCCCCTCCTGGCCGGCCGCACCTCCCCCCTTGCTCCGTTATATATGGGGGCAGGGGGCATCCTAGAGACACAACAATTGATTTGATCTTTTAGCCATGTGAGGTGCCCCCCTCCACCATAGTCCACCTCGATAATACTGTAGCGGTGCTTAGGCGAAGCCCTGCGTCGGTAGAACATCATCATCATCACCACGCCGTCGTGCTGACGAAACTCTCCCTCAACACTCGGCTGGATCGGAGTTCGAGGGACGTCATCGGGCTAAACGTGTGCTGAACTCTGAGGTGCCGTGCGTTCGGTACTTGATCGGTCGGATCGTGAAGACGTACGACTACATCAACCGCGTTGTGCTAACGCTTCTGCTTTTGGTCTACGAGGGTACGTGGACAACACTCTCCCCTCTCGTTGCTATGCATCACCATGATGTTGCGTGTGCGTAGGAATTTTTTTGAAATTACTACGTTCCCCAAGAGTGGCATCCGAGCCTGGTTTTATGCGTAGATGTCATATGCACAAGTAGAACACAAGTGAGTTGTGGGCGATATAAGTCATACTGCTTACCAGCATGTCATACTTTGGCTCGGCGCTATTGTTGGATGAAGCGGCCCGGACCGACATTACGCGTACGCTTACGCGAGACTGGTTCTACCGACGTGCTTTGCACACAGGTGGCTCGCGGGTGTCAGTTTCTCCAACTTTAGTTGAACCGAGTGTGGCTACGCTCGGTCCTTTCGAAGGTTAAAACAGCACCAACTTGACAAACTATCGTTGTGGTTTTGATGCGTAGGTAAGAACGGTTCTTGCTAAGCCCGTAGCAGCCACGTAAAATTTGCAACAACAAAGTAGAGGACGTCTAACTTGTTTTTGCAGGGCATGTTGTGATGTGATATGGTCAAGACATGATGCTAAATTTTATTATATGGGATGATCATGTTTTGTAACCGAGTTATCGACAACTGGCAGGAGCCATATGGTTGTCGCTTTATTGTATGCAATGCAATCGCCCTGTAATGCTTTACTTTATCACTAAGCGGTAGCGATAGTCGTAGAGGCATAAGATTGGCGAGACGACAACGATGCTACGATGAAGATCAAGGTGTCGCGCCGGTGACGATGGTGATCATGACGGTGCTTCGGAGATGGAGATCACAAGCACAAGATGATGATGGCCATATCATATCACTTATATTGATTGCATGTGATGTTTATCTTTTATGCATCTTATCTTGCTTTGATTGATGGTAGCATTATAATATGATCCCTCACTAAATTATCAAAGTATAAGTGTTCTCCCTGAGTATGCACCGTTGCGAAAGTTCTTCGTGCTGAGACACCACATGATGATCGGGTGTGATAGGCTCTACGTTCAAATACAACGGGTGCAAAACAGTTGCACACGCGGAATACACAGGTTAAGCTTGACGAGCCTAGCATATAACAGATATGGCCTCGAAACAGGATACCGAAAGGTCGAGCGTGAATCATATAGTAGATATGATCAACATAGTGATGTTCACCATTGAAACTACTCCATCTCACGTGATGATCGGACATGGTTTAGTTGATATGGATCACGTCATCACTTAGAAGATTAGAGGGATGTCTATCTAAGTGGGAGTTCTTAAGTAATATGATTAATTGAACTTAAATTTATCATGAACTTAGTCCTGATAGTATTTTACAAATTATGTTGTAGATCAATAGCTCGCGTTGTTGCTTCCCTATGTTTATTTCGATATGTTCCTAGAGAAAAATTATGTTGAAAGATGTTAGTAGCAATGATGCGGATTGGATCCGTGATCTGAGGATTATCCTCATTGCTGCATAGAAGAATTATGTCCTTGATGCACCGCTAGGTGACAGACATATTGCAGGAGTAGATGTAGACGTTATGAACGTTTGGCTAGCTCAATATGATGACTACTTGATAGTTTAGTGCACCATGCTTAACGGCTTAGAATTGGGACTTCAAAGACGTTTTGAACGTCATGGACCATATGATATGTTCCAGGAGTTGAAGTTAATATTTCAAGCAAATACCCAAGTTGAGAGATATGAAGTCTCCAACAAGTTCTATAGCTAAAAGATGGAGGAGAATAGCTCAAGCAGTGAGCATGTGCTCAGATTGTCTGGGTACTACAATCGCTTGAATCAAGTGGGAGTTAATCTTCCAGATAAAATAGTGATAGACAGAATTCTCTAGTCACCATCACCAAGTTAGTAGAACTTCGTGATGAACTATAGTATGCAAGGGATGACAAAAGTAATTCCCGAGCTCTTCGCGATGCTGAAATCGACGAAGGTAGAAGTCAAGAAAGAGCATCAAGTGTTGATGGTTAACAAGACCACTAGTTTCAAGAAGAGGGCAAAGGGATAGAAGGGGAACTTCAAGAAGAACGGCAAGCAAGTTGCTGCTCAAGTGAAGAAGCCCAAGTCTGGACCTAAGCCTGAGACTAAGTGCTTCTACAGCAAAGGGACTGGTCACTGGAAGCGGAACTGCCCCAAGTATTTGGTGGATAAGAAGGATGGCAAAGTGAACAAAGGTATATTTGATATACATGTTATTGATGTGTACTTTACTAGCGTTTATAACAAACCCTAAGTATTTGATACTAGTTCAGTTGCTATGATTAGTAACTCAAAATAGGAGTTGCATGTCAAGACCCCGATTCTAAGTCACACCGATCTAGCATGTAACACCTCATATCACTTTGCGGCCTCACACACAGTATTCCCACGGGTGTCGCCTTACCATGGCCTGGGACCGTTTGCGCCTTTTGGCTCACGTATATGATAGTGTTGCTAGCATCCATATGACAGAGAACCCGGGCCGACATGACTAGTCGTGAACCCAAAGTGGCACTAACTTACGGGGACAGGCATACATGAATCAACATCGAGCATGTCGGTCAGCAGCGTGCGAAACCGGGCTGTAGCACTGTGCTAACAGGATTCCGGGAACCCAGGCTGTAGCAGGCTAGGCAGGACTCCAAATGCCACCGCGTGACATTTCCCCGGAGGGACAGACACAGGAACGAAGTGAATCACATGCCGGCTAGTCAAGTGTTCCGGAGCAGTAGTGCTGGGCTAGCAGGACTCCGGTGAACCGGGCTGTAGCGGACTACTATGGCTCATGGAAGCACGAGACTACATTTCCCCATAAGAGAGGCTACCAAGGATAAACAACTAGGTTGTCGGATCCCACACATACCAAACATTTCAATCATACACACAATATGCTCGATATGTGTAAATAAAACATGGTATCACAACATAACTCTACGACTCAAGTATGAATTCATTAGGCTCCGAGGAGCCGAGTATTACAAACATGGGTCTCATGACCCCAACATACAGAGCATACAAGCATAAAGCACATGCGGAAGCTTAACTTGTCTGAGTACAGACAACTACAAATGAAGAAGGCTGAGAAGCCTGACTATCCACAAGACCCTACCGAGGGCACAAGATCGTAGCTGAGGTAACAAGCTAAACGTCGAAGTCCACGCGGAACTACTAGCGAGACTGACGTCTCTCTGCAAAAACATAAAATAGGCAAACGTGAGTAGCAAATGTACCCAGCAAGACTTACATCAGAACTAACTACATATGCATCGGTATCAACAAAGGGGGGTAGTGGAGTTTAACTGCAGCAAGCTAGCTTTGACTCAGTGGCTAACCTAAACTATGACTGCAAGTAACTCTTTTGAGGTGGCGCACACGAGTCCACATATTCACCAATCAATACACTATGATGGATCCGCTCCCGTCTCCCTACGAGAAGGCCATCCATAGCACTCACGCTTATCTTGCGCATTTTAGAGTATCCACTTTCACTTGTCTATGAACTGTTATAGGCAACCCAGAGGTCCTTTACCGCGGACGCGACTATTCGAATAGATGATGTTAACCTTGCAGGGGTGTACTTCTTCACACATGCTCTCTCCACTTACCGCCGTTTACACGACATGTACTCGGCAACCTCAAGCGGAAGCCCAACGAGGGTGTCGGCCACGGCCTACCTAAACACTCAAGTCTCTAGTCCCGGTTTATCGCCCATTCAGGTTCCATCCGCAGGGAGTCCGGCCAAGGTTTCCACATACGGCCCCGAACGATGTGTACAGGGTTCCGTGACACCAAACGGGCGCCCGGCACACCCGGCCACGTGCCTACCGCATCACAGCCCACCCCTCGGGTCAGCGCTGCGCACGGCCTCCAGCATACTACAAACACCAGAAACTACTTGCAACTCCTGGGCAGATGACAAGGGTGGTTAAGAAGCTGAGAGAGTCAATTAAGGATCCCAATGTGTGGTAGTAGCTGATCATGGATCACAAACACAGAACTCAGTTCCTAAGGACGGCCTCAATGAAACAACCCACCATGTACTCCTACATGTCCTCTCATCGATACCTTTACCAAATTGTGTTCACACACTTAGCTCTCAACAGTAATACATGTTCACACACCTCCAATTCATCCCCGATGAATCAGACCTGACTCAACTCTAAGCAGTAGCAGGCATGACAAACAAGCATGAATGAGTAGGCACATCAGGGCTCAAACAACTCCAACTCATGCTAGTGGGTTTCATCTATTTACTGTGGCAATGACAGGTCATGCAGAGGAAAAGGGGCTCAACTACCGCAGCATGTAACAGTTGAATCGTTGTTGTCCTAATGCAGTAAAAGAGAGCAGGAGCGAGAGAGTGGGATTATATCGGAATGAACAAGGGGGTTTTGCTTGCCTGGCACTTCTGAAGATAGTATAGTTCTTCATCGGTGTCATCGAACTCATCGTTGGAACCTCATCTACTGAGAGGGGACAAATACCGGCAACAGAGAAGGAACACGATCGATGCAAGGCAACAATATGATGCATGAATGTGACATGGAAATATGCTGTGATTTGATCTAATGCAACTAGCAATGATTTAAATGGAGTTGGTTTGAACGCAAGATTCAAATTCAAACTCCACATAAAGGCATTTCAAATGCCATTAATTCAAATTGTCATATACAGTAGCTTTAGGTTGCTCAAACATGCATGAAAATGCCGTAAACAGATTCTTTGGATTTTTCTGATAATTTTTCATATATATTTTGTTTCATTTGGAGTTACGGTTGATTTTATATGATTTTTAGAAGTTTTGGATATTTTCTGAATTAAATAAATCATTTCTGATTTATACTAAATCACAGAAAATATTTTCTACGCCATGCTAACCTCAGCAAGTCAATAGACCCGGTCCAGGTCAAACCTGACCAGTGGGGCCCACTGGTCAGTGACACAACTAGTGTTAGGTTAAGCACTAATCTAGGTTAATTAGCACTAAACTAAACCTAATTAAAAATTAACAGGGGTGGGCCCACGCGTCAGTGACCCTTGGGGGGGGTCAAACAGGGGTCAAACCCGGGTCAACTCGCCGAAGTTGACCCACGGCTCGTCGTCGGCGGAGCCAGAGATGGCGGAGGGCGTCGGGTTTCGCCCTCCGGCGACCAAAGGAGCGGCGGAGGGGCTCTACAAGACGCTCAGGCTCGCTCGCATCCATTGCGGCCAGCGGCAGCAGCTGGGGTGCAGTACAGCGATGGCGGCGATGGCAAGTGCGGCGGCCGGAGCTCGGCGAGCTCGGGCGCGAGGGTTACGGTGCACTAGCGAGCGACCTGAGGCGTGCTGCGGCTTCCTGGGGATGCCCGGAGCACGACTACGTGCTTGGTTTGGCTAGGCGGGGCTGCTAGCGACGGCGAGCTTCGTGGCGGCGGCGACGGGCTCCGGCCGAGGTGGGAACCATGACTAGAGGTCGCAAGAGACGACGGGGAGAGGGGCGGAGGAATGACGGGCTCACAGGGAACTCGCGGAGCAGGCTAGTGAGCTCGGGGAAGGCCGGATGGCGACGTACGGGCGGCGGCTATCTCGGACGACCGAGGGGGAAAACGGCGGCGTTGGAGATGCCACAGGGCTTCTGGCACCGTGTGGCTCGGTGGGGAGGATGACGACGTCGTGGAGGATCTCGGGGCACGTCGGTAGGGCGATAGATGGACGGTGGCCGTGGCTACGGCGAGCGGCGGCGACGGCTGTGCTCGGGAAGAGAGCAGAGAGGGGAGGGGAGAGAGCTGCGAGGAGGGAGGAGGTGCAGAGGGTCAAGGGGGGTGCGTGGCGCCCTCGGGTGAGTCCTAGCGGCATGCAGGCAAGCAGGAGGTGGCCGGTGCGTGCGCGCGCGTGTCGGGCACACGCCCTGCCTACAGGCCTGAGGAGGAAGACGACAGGAGCTGCGGTGGTGGGCTGGGCCACCAGCTGGCCGCCAGGTAAGTGGGCCTCCAGGTGGGTTCTCTTCTCTCTTTTATGGTTTTTCTATTTATTAATGTTTTCTATTTTCTGCAATTGGTTTTGATTTGATTTAAAACATCAAATCATTTTTTGAACTTTCTGTAGATTGTTATGTGAGCTGAGAAACTAGTCCAAGGTCACAGGCAACTTACAAAAATATTTGAACTTTATTTCTTATATAACAGAAATAAATTCAACTCAAATATGTCATTGATTTAAGTCAAAGGCCCAAAATAAATATTTCTGTGATTCCAAAAACATTGGTTTGAATTTTACCTCTTACCAATATTTTCACAGAGTAACAGGAACATTTCTTTGGACTCAGTTGATGAGAATTAAATGTTGATTATTTTTCAAAGGTTTCTGAGGCTTTGAAAATTCTCTCAATTCAAATTTCAGAATTTAGACACGATGATCATGCAAGGACAAGCAAAGGCTAAACTAGGGTTGTGACATTGCAGAATAAACAGAGACTAGTTAAAGGGTGAAGTGACGATGTGTGTTGGAAGTGGTTCCAAGATTGATATGATCATCATCGCAGACTCCCTATACTTTCGGGATTAGTGTTGAACATAAATAAGTGTTATTTGGTGTTTGTGTTGAGCATGAATATGATTCGATCATGTTTATTGCAATACGGTTATTCATTTAAGTTAGAGAACAATTGTTGTTCTGTTTACATGAATAAAACCTTCTATGGTCATACACACCAACGAAAATGGTTTGTTAGATCTCGATCATAGTGATACACATATTCATAATATTGAAGAAAAAAGGATGCAAAGTTAATAATGATAGTGCAACTTATTTGTGGCACTGCCGTTTAGGTCATATTGGTGTAAAATGCATGAAGAAACTCCATGCTGATGGGATTTTGGAATCACTTGATTATGAATCACTTGATGCTTGCGAACCATGCCTCTTGGGCAAGATGACTAAAACGCTGTTCTCCGGAACATTGAAGCAAGCAACAGATTTGTTGGAAATCATACATACTGATGTATCTAGTCCGATGACTGTTGAGGCTCGCGGCGGGTATCATTATTTTCTGACCTTCATAGATGATTTGAGCAGATATGGGAATATCTACTTAATGAAACAGAAGTCTGAAACATTTGAAAACTTCATATAATTTCAGAGTGAAGTCAAAAATCATCGTAACAAGAAAATAAAGTTTCTACGATCTGATCGTGGACAAGAGTATTTGAGTTACGAGTTTGGTCTTCAATTAAAACAATGTGGAATAGTTTCACAAATTCGTGCCACCTGGAACACCACAACATTCTGGTGTGTCCGAACGTCATAACCGTACTTTATTGGATATAGTGCAATCTATGATGTCTCTTACCGATGTACCACTATCTTCTGGGGTTATGCATTAGAGACAGTTGCATTCACATTAAATAGAGCACCGTCTAATCCGTTGAGACGACACCGTATGAACTATGGTTTGGCAAGAAACCTAAGCTGGCGTTTCTTAAAGTTTGGGGTTTTGATGCTTATGTGAAAAAGTTTCATCCTGATAAGCTCAAACCCAAATCGGAAAAGTGCGTCTTCATAGGATACCCAAAAGTTACTGTTGGGTACACCTATCACAGATCCGAAGGCAAAATATTCGTTGCTAAGAATGGATCCTTCCTAGAGAAGGAGTTTCTCTCGAAAGAAGTGAGTGGGAGGAAAGTAGAACTTGATGAGGTAACTGTACCTGCTCCCTTATTGGAATGTAGTTCATCACAGAAATCTGTTCCTGTAACTCCTACACCAATTAGTGAGGAGGCTAATGATGATGATCATGTAACTTCACATCAAGATACTACCGAACCTCGTAGGTCAACCAGAGTGAGATCCGCACGAGAGTGGTACGGTAATCCTGTTCTAGAGGTCATGTTACTAGACCATGACGAACCTACGAATTATGAAGAAGCGATGGTGAGCCCAGATTCCGCAAAATGGCTTGAGGCCATGAAATCTGAGATGGGATCCATGTATGAGAACAAAGTATGGACTTTGATTGACTTGCCCAAATGATCGGCGAGCCATTAAGATTAAATGGATCTTCAAGAGGAAGACGAACGCTGATAGTAGTGTTACTATCTACAAAGCTAGAATTGTCGCAAAAAGTTTTCGACAAGTTCAAGATGTTGACTACGATGAGAGTTTCTCACTCGTATCTATGCTTAAGTATGTCTGAATCATGTTAGCAATTGCCGCATTTTATGAAATCTGGCAAATGGATAAACAAAACTGCATTCCTTAATGGATTTATTAAAGAAGAGTTGTATATGATGCAACCAGAAGGTTTTGTCGATCCTAAAGGTGTTAACAAAATGTGCAAACTCCAGCGATCCATCTATGGACTGGTGCAAGCATCTCGGAGTTGGAATATACGTTTTGATGAGTTGATCAAAGCATATAGTTTTATACAGACTTGCGGTGAAGCATGTATTTACAAGAAAGTGAGTGGGAGCACTACAACATTTCTGATAAGTATATGTAAATGACATATTGTTGATCGGAAATAATGTTGAATTATTCTGCAAAGCATAAAGGAGTGTTTGAAAGGACTTTTTAAAGAAAGACCTCGGTGAAGCTGCTTACATATTGAGCATCAAGATCTATAGAGATAGATCAAAACGCTTGATAAGTTTTTTCAATGAGTACATACCTTGACAAGATTTTGAAGTAGTTCAAAATGGAATAGTCAGAGAAAGAGTTCTTGCCTGTGTTACAAGGTGTGAAATTGACTAAGACTCAAAGCCCGACCACGGCAGAAGATAGAAAGAGAATGAAAGTCATTCCGTATGCCTCAGCCATAGGATCTATAAAGTATGCCATGCTATGTACCAGATCTATTGTATACCCTACACTGATTTTGACAAGGGAGTATGTCGGGTGGTTGGTGCGACATGCCAAGGGATGGCTTATCATTGTGGGAGCCAATAAAACGTCGCCGGTGCCCGGAAACGGGATGAGGCGAAGACATGCACGCCGTTGAATCTTACCCAGGTTCGGGGCTCTCCGAGGAGATAACACACCTAGTCCTGCTCTGCGGGGTCTCCGCATGATCACTAGATCGATAAAGGGTAGCTATAATCGCTCCTAGAGCTGTTGAGGTCAAGGGAGAAGAAGAGCAAGGCTAGCTCCTGCTTCTCTCTATCTATCGTGTGTGTGCTATGCTTGGGTGCGTACCTAGAAGCGAACCCTTTGCATGGGTGCTCCGGGGGGTTTATATAGGCCTACCCCCCGGGGATACAATGGTAATCTGACTGGGAACTGGTCCCAGCCATCAGTGTCTACGCTCGCCGGCTTCTCCGCTGGCTGGTGGGTCCCGCCGGCTGCCGGCTACTTGGTCGACAGGCCGGTCCCACCTCCTAGGGTCTTGTCGGCGGCTGCTCACTGTAGCCGCGCCTCCGATGATGAGGGCTTTGTCGAGGTAAGCGTGGCTATAGTGGGCCGCCTCGGGGGCTATCACTGTAGCCTTGCCTTGTCTTGTCTCCTTAATGGGGCTCCTGCTTCGAGGAAGGGAGTAGCCGGCTTCTGGAGGCCGGCTATACTCTTGGCCGACTAGGAAAAGCCGGGCCGCCTTCACGCCTCTCTCTGGCTGAAGGGGCCCACAGTCCTTGGGCCGTACAGGAGTGGGTCGTGGATGACGTCGAGGCTAGCGTGGCTAAAGTGCCGAGCCGCACGGGAGACGTCCCTCCCGTACGGCCTCCTGTAGCCATGCCCGCCTCAGGCTTCGGGGGTCGTGGGCCGCACTGTGGCCACACCCCGTCACGTCGCCGTTTATGGAGGAGTGGTTGTGATCTTGGCCAGCTCCTAGGAGTCGGCGTCCTTCTTGGCCGGCTTCTAGGAGTCGGCCACCCCGTAGTCGCCCTAGGGAGGAGTCGGTGAGGCTGGGTCGCCTTCCGGGAGTCGGTTTTAGTGGTAGCCGGCCAGGGAAGGCGGCCCAAATGCTTGGAGTGCTTGAAGGCCCAAAGGCCTGATAAATTTTCCGAAGAGCCAGGGGTAGTCGGTTAGGCTACCCGTGGCCATTTACTCCGACAGAGTACAATAGTGATCTAGGAGTAGATCACTGGACAGCGGTCAAAATTATCCTTAGTGGAATAAGGATATGTTTCTCGATTATGGAGGTGAAAAAAGGTTCGTCGTAAAAGGGTTGCGTCGATACAAGTTTTGGCACTGATCCAGATGACTCTAAGTCTTCATCTGGATAGATATTGAAAATGGGAGCAATTATCTAAAGTAGCTCCGTGCAGAGCATTGTAGACATAGAAATTTGCAAAATACATACGGATCTGAATATGGCAGACCCGTTGACTAAACTTCTCTCACAAGCAAAGCATGATCACACCTTAGTACTCTTTGGGTGTTAATCACATAGCGATGTGAACTAGATTATCGACTCTAGTAAACCCTTTGGGTGTTGGTCACATGACGATGTGAACTATGGGTGTTAATCACATGGTGATGTGAACTATTGATGTTAAATCACATGGCGATGTGATCTAGATTATTGACTCTAGTGCAAGTGGGAGACTAAAGGAAATATGCCCTAGAGGCAATAATAAAGTTATTATTTATTTCCTTATTTCATGATAAATGTTATTATTCATGCTAGAATGGTATTAACCGGAAACATAATACTTGTGTGAATACATAAACAAACAAAGTGTCACTAGTATGCCTCTACTTGACTAGCTCGTTGGTCAAAGATGGTTATGTTTCCTAGCCATAGACATGAGTTGTCATTTGATTAACGGGGTTACATCATTAGGAGAATGATGTGATTGACTTGACCCATTCCGTTACCTTAGAACTCGATCGTTTAGTAAGTTGCTATTGCTTTCTTCATGACTTATACATGTTCCTATGACTATGAGATTATGCAACTCCTGTTTACCAAAGGAACACTTTGTGTGCTGCCAAACGTCACAATGTAACTGGGTGATTATAAAGGTGCTCTACAGGTGTCTCCGAAGGTACTTGTTGGGTTGGTGTATTTCGAGATTAGGATTTGTCACTCCGATTGTCAAAGAGGTATCTCTGGGCCCACTCGGCAATGCACATCACTTAAGCCTCGCAAGCATTGCAACTAATGAGTTAGTTGCGGATGATGTATTACGGAATGAGTAAAGAGACTTGCCGGTAACGAGATTGAACTAGGTATTGAGATACCGACGATCGAATCTCGGGCAAGTAACATACCGATGACAAAGGGAACAACGTATGTTGTTATGTGGTCTGACCGATAAAGATCTTCGTAGAATATATGTGGGAGCCAATATGAGCATCCAGGTTCCGCTATTGGTTATTGACTGGAGACGTGTCTTGGTCATGTCTACATAGTTCTCGAACCCGTAGGGTCCGCATGCTTAAAGTTTCGATGACAGTTATATTATGACTTTATGAGTTTTGATGTACCGAAGGTTGTTCGGAGTCCCGGATGTGATCGCGGACATAACGAGGAGTCTCGAAATGGTCGAGACATGAAGATTGATATATTGGATGACTATATTCGGACACCGGAATGGTTCCGGGGGTTATCGGATATATACCGGAGTACCGGGGGGTTACCGGAACCCCCTGGAGGCTATTGGGCCTCATGGGCCCAATTTGTGGAAGAGGAGAGGCGACCAAGGGGCAGCCGCGCGCCCCTCCCCCCCAAGTCCGAATTGGACAAGGAGGGGGGCGGCGCCCCCTTTCCTTCCCCCCTCTCTCCTTCCCTCTCCTCTCCTAGTCCAACAAGGAAAAGGGAGGGAGTCCTACTCCCGGTGGGAGTAGGACTCCTCCTGGCGCGCCCCTCCTGGCCGGCCGCACATCCCCCCTTGCTCCTTTATATACGGGGGTAGGGGCACCCTAGAGACACAACAATTGATTTGATCTTTTAGCCGTGTGCGGTGCCCCCCTCCACCATAGTCCACCTCGATAATACTGTAGCGGTGCTTAGGCGAAGCCCTGCGTCGATAGAACATCATCATCGTCACCACGCCGTCGTGCTGACGAAACTCTCCCTCAACACTCGGCTGGATCGGAGTTCGAGGGACGTCATCGGGCTGAACGTGTGCTGAACTCGGAGGTGCCGTGCGTTCGGTACTTGATCGGTCGGATCGTGAAGACGTACGACTACATCAACCGCGTTGTGCTAATGCTTCCGCTTTCGGTCTACGAGGGTACGTGGACAACACTCTCCCCTCTCGTAGCTATGCATCACCATGATCTTGCGTGTGCGTAGGATTTTTTTTGAAATTACTACGTTCCCCAACAACTGAGTGGGTTCTCGATAGTGGATGTACAAATCACATGACTGGTGACAAGAATCTATTGGTGGACACTCCCTTATCTCCATCACATCTGAAGCATATCACCTATGCTGATAAAGGCAAAAGCAAGGTATTGGGTCTACGTAAGGTTGCGATCTCAAAGGATCGATAGATGGACAAAGTCATGCTTGTTGAGTCCTTAGGATTCAACCTCATGTCAGTCTCAATGCTTTGTGATCATGATATGGTTGTTATCTTTGGCAAGTATCGTTGTGTTGTGATCATGGAAGCTGACCATTCCAAAGTCTTCGAAGGCTTTAGGAGAGGAGATATGTACATTGTTGATTTCTCTAGAGGACCTCAACCAGCTATATGTCTAATTGCAAAAGCTTCAGAAGGCTGGCTATGGCATCGACGACTTGGTCATGCTGGCATGAGGAACTTGCACATGCTCGCAAAGAAGAAGCATGTCATTGGCATTGAGAATGTCAAATTCCTCAAGGATCACCTGTGCAGAGCCTTTGAAGCTAGAAAGATGACCAAGGCCAAGCATCCAGCGAAGACTATCATGACTACCACTCGACCATTTGAATTGCTTCACATGGATCTCTTTGGTCCTAACCATTATTCTGCATTCACTAATGAAGCCTCTCTATATGGCTTTGTCATTGTTGATGATTACTCTCGTTACACATGGGTGCATATTATCACTTACTAACGTGAAGTGCAGGAAGTCTTCAAACGATTTTCCTCGAGGGCTTCAACCAACTTTGGTGTGAAGATAAAGCACATCAGAAGTGACAATGGAACTTACTTCAAGAATATTGGTCTTGATGACTATCTTGATGAACTTGGTATTACTCATGAGTTATCCGCTCCTTATACTCCTCAGCAGAATGGCGTCATGGAGCGCAAGAATAGGACTCTTGTTGAGATGGCTCGCACTATGCTTGATGAATACAAGACACCTCGTAATTTCTGGATTGAGGCAATTGATACTACATGCCACATCATCAACAGGGTATATCTTCACAAATTCTTCAAGAAGACTACATATGAACTCCTCACTGACAAGAAACACAATGTGAGTTATTTCAAAGTCTTCGGTGCTAAATGTTGGATTGGAGGTCCTCATCACAATTCTAAATTTGCACCGAAAGCACATGAAGGTTTTATGCTTGGTTACAGAAAGGACTCGCACACCTACAGAGTCTTCAACAACGTCCACCACAAAGTTGTTGAAACTGTAGATGTGCGGTTCGATGAAACTAATGGCTCGCAAAGAGAGCACCTACCTCCTGTGCTAGATGAAAAATCACCTGAGGAAACCATCAAGTTCAAGGCTACGAGGATGTCATTCCTACCGAAGAATCTGCTGGAGAAGTCATTCCTGAACGTGAAGAACATCATGCTGATGCACCTGAGGAAAATGGTGCTAAAGAAAATGCTGATCCAATTCCTCAACAACAACCCGCTCATCCTCGCGTTGCAAATGAAGTGCAGATTGAGAAAATCATTAGCGACATCAATGCACCAGGTCCTCTCACACGCTCAAAAGCTTCACATTTGTCTAACTTTTGTCGGCACTTTGCTTTTGTCTCTATCACAGAGCCCACTAAGGTAGATGAAGCATTTCTGGAGCCTGAGTGGATTCAAGCTATGGAAGAGGAATTACATCAATTCGAGCTCAACAACGTCTGGGAACTGGTCAAACGTCCAGATCCTCGCAAGCACAATATCATTGGAACTAAGTGGATCTACCGCAACAAGCAAGATGAAAATGGCCTTGTGGTGAGGAATAAGGCACGGCTTGTAAAGGCTACACACAGACTGAAGGAATTGATTCCGATGAAACTTTTGCACCTATTGCTAGACTTGAGGCTATTCGCATATTACTTGCTTATGCTAACCATCATAACATCATCTTATATCAAATGGATGTGAAAAGTGCATTCCTCAATGGTAAGCTTGAGGAAGAAGTATATGTTACTCAACCTCCAGGTTTTCAAGATCCAAAGCATCCTGACAAAGTCTTCAGACTCAATAAGGCCCTCTATGGCCTCAAGCAGGCCCCTCGTGCGTGGTATGATACTTTGAAGGAATTCCTCACGAAGAAAGGCTTCAAACCCGGTTCACTTGACCCAACTATTTTCACCAAAACCTATGATGATGAATTATTCGTGTGCCAAATATATGTTGATGATATTATCTTTGGCTGTACTGACCAACGTTATAGTGATGAATTTGCCTATATGATGAGTGAAGAATATCAAATGTCTATAATGGGAGAATTGAAATTCTTCTTAGTTCTTCAAATTCGTCAACAGCGCAATGTCATATTCATATCTCAGGAGAAATACCTCAAGGATGTATTGAGGAAATTCGGCATGCAAGATTGCAAAGGCGTCAAAATCCCTATGCCCACAAATGGCCATCTATGCACTAATGAAAATGGTATTGACTTCGATCAAAAGGTATACCGCTCCACGATTGGTTCTTTATTGTATTTATGTGCATCTAGGCCAGATATTATGCTTAGTGTTTGCATGTGTGGCCGATTTCAAGCTACACCGAAGGAATCACACCATAAGGTTGTGAAGCATATTCTTCGATATCTAGCTCACACACCAACACTTGGATTATGGTATCCCAAGGGCTCGACTTTCGATCTCACTAGATATTCAGACTCTGACTATGCTGGTGATCATGTAGACCGCAAGTCAACATCAGGCACATGACATTTCGTTGGACGATCCTTAGTCTTTTGGTCCTCCAAGAAACAGAACTGCGTATCACTGTCTACTGCTGAAGCTGAGTACATTGCTGCTGGTTCTTGTTGTGCTCAATTGCTATGGATGAAGCAAACCCTCAAGGACTACGACGTCAACATGAAGAATGTGCCTCTCTACTGTGACAATGAGAGTGCCATCAAGATTGCTCATAACCCAGTTCAGCACTCGAAGTCAGAGCACATTCATATTCGTCATCATTTTCTTTGTGATCATGTGTTAAAGGGCGACATCTCTACTACGCAACTTTATTCTTGTAGACTCGTGATGGGCCTCCAAGCGCAGAGTTTTGTAGGACAGTAGCAATTTTCCCTCAAGTGGATGACCTAAGGTTGATCAATCCGTCAGAGGTGTAGGATGAAGATGGTCTCTCTCAAACAACCCTGCAACCAAATACAAGAAATCTCTTGTGTCCCCAACACACCCAATACAATGAACAATTGTATAGGTGCACTAGTTCGGCGAAGAGATGGTGATAAAAGTGTAATATGGATGGTAGAAATATATGTTTATAATCTGAATAAAAAATAGCAAGGCAGTGAATGATAAAAGTGAGCACAAACGGTATTGCAATGCTTGAAAATGAGGCCTAGGGTCCGTACTTCCGCTAGGGTAACCTCTCAACAATGCTAATATAATTGCGATGAAGAATCACTCCAAAGTTCCTATCTAGCGTAGAACATAAGAAGAAATTGTTTGTAGGGTACGAAACCACCTCGAAGGTATTCTTTTCGATCGATCTATCCAAGAGTTCGTACTAAAATAACACCAATAATTTTAGATACGTAATACTCAATCCGGCACAAAGAACCTGAAAGAGTGCCCCAAGATTTCTACTAGAGAAACAAATTCAAGTACGTTCATCAACCCCTATGCATAGATTACCCCAATGTCACCTCGGGAATCCGCGAGTTGAGTGCCAAAACATATATCAAGTGAACCAATATAATACCCCATTGACACCACAGGTATCCATATGCAAGACATATATCAAGTTCTCTCAAATCCATAAAAGTGTTCAATCTGATAAAATGAAATCTCAAAGGGAAAACTCAATTCATCACAACAAGAGAGAGAGGGGAAAACACCATATGATCAGACTATATTAACAAAGCCCGCGATACATCAAGATCGTGAAATCTCAAGAACACGAGAGACAGAGAGAGAGAGATTAAACACATAACTACTGGTACAAACCCTCAGCCTCTATGGTGGGCTACTCCCTCCTCATCGTGGGGGACGCCGGGACGATGAAGATGGCCACCGGTGATGATTCCCCCCTCCGGCAGGGTGCCGGAATGGGGTCTAGATTGGTTTCTCGTGGCTACAGAGCCTTGCGGCCGCGAAACTTCTTTCTAGGGTTGCCCCGAGGGTTTCTGGAATATTTGATGATTTATAGGGCAAAGAGGGGGTGCGAGGGGCCACCGAGGTGGGCACCACCGACCTGGGCGCGCCTGGCCCCCCAGGCTCGCCCTGGTGGGTTGTGCCCCCCTCAGTGCACCCCACACGTGCGTCTCTCGCCCACTGGATGTCTTTTGGTCCATAAAATATCCACAAAAAGTTTCATGTTGTTTGGACTCCGTTTGATATTGTGTTCCTACGATGTAAAAAAAGAAGTAAAAACAGCATCTGGAAGTGGGCACTGGGTCAACAGGTTAGTCCCAAAAAATGATATAAAGTTTCTATAAAAGGACTGTAAAACTTCTAAGAATGATAATATAACGGCATGAATACTTCATAAATTATAGATACGTTGGAGACGTATCAGCATCCCCGAGCTTAATTCCTACTCGTCCTTGAGTAGGTAAATGACAAAAGAAATAATTTATGAAGTATGAATGCTAGCAAAGTGCATAAGTTTGATCAATGATAATTTCAATCATTTTTCCTAGCATCATAATAGAAATTCTTTCTCATAAACTCATCACGGTAAAGTAGCAACCAATTCACATGTTAAGGTTCAAACAATGAATTCTCTTGAAACTCAACAACCTATATTCTTAGTCACCAAACAATTGCAATTCAAATTATTCAAAAAAGTCTAAGTAAGAGCTCCACACACTCAACCATCATATAGTCTTCTATGATTGCTAACGCTCACCGCATACACATGAGCAAAACGTTTCAACCTGACACATAGAAAGATAGGGGCTCATAATTTCTGTCGGTGTACAAAAGTAGGGGTCTTTTTGTACCCCTTTACTTGTACGCGGGCAGTCGTAGCCTCTGCGGCCACGCCTGGTGAAGCGGAAGAAGAAAAGGTACGAGACTGCCAAGGTAGCACTCAAGCCAGAGGCGCGAAGAGCAAAGGGGCAAGATGGACTTCCCCCGGCAAGGCCCTTGCCGGGGCGGCCTACATAGCCCCGGCAAGAGCCTTGCCGGGGCGACTTGCTCCACACCAGCAAAGCCGCCACCCTTGAGCCTGAGAGCTCTCACACCATCGACAACGTCAAGGACAAGACTCAGGGGCGCCCGCGTGGTCACATGCAGATCTTTGTGAAGACCAAAGGCCTACGAATCTACATAAGGACCAGAAGATGAATTCCCCCGGCAAGTTCCTTGCCGGGGACAGACAGAGACCCTTGGCAAGATCCTTGCCAGGCACGGCCGAAGACCCCCGGAAGGATCCTTGCCGGGGACGCCCGCGAGACCCCAGCAAGACCCTTGTCGGGGACATCCGCGGGGCCACGGCTAGGCCCACACCCACCAACATTTCGCTGCCCCACGGCCGTTCCGATGCAGCAACCAGCCCACCAACTAGGCAGGCACCTGCGTGGCAGCATGCAGCTTCTAGGCCAACTAATCAAGCACTTGCGTGGCGGCATGCGGCTTCTAGGCCAACTAGTCAAGCACTTGCGTGGTGGCATGCAGATCTTCGTGAAGACCCTGTCACCGCACCAGCACAACAACCAGCCAGCCAGCATGGCGCTGCATGCCTCATCAGTGTGGATGTGCGTCGAAGCAAGGTGAGGCGGTGAAGGACGAGACGAGCCTTGTTGCCGCCCCCGATAAAGCAAGAGGGCACGTAGGCAGCACAATAAATGCGTTTGACCTACGGTGCCATGTGATAAACTTCTACATTGTAGATACTTTCCGCCTCCTATGTGCACTGTGGCAACCCCTTTGACACACAAAAGGAGGCCCGAGGCGTACTTTGGAAGGATTCAAATTTTTTGGACTGGGCATGCACCGCAGCTAGTTCAACAGCTCAAGAACACCAAATATACACAAAAGCAGGACTAGGGTTTTACGCATCGTTTGCGGCCCGAACCTGGGTAAAAATCTCCTCGGGCTGATATTTTAGACCTTCTCTTTGCGCAGCTCCACGCCCCGCCAACCGTAGGTAGGGGCAGCTGAGGCTGTGAAAAACTGGTCTAGAAGTTAGCGCATCGACTTCATCATCGCCATAGCCCCCAAGAAGAGGGGGATCACAGCGATCAGATCGTCTGGAGCCCGACCGCCCGTACCAGCACGGACGGGCGATGGAGCGGTCGCGGATGGTGGCGGGGGCGTAGCCCGGGAGCATCCACGATGCTCTGGCAATCGGAGCCTGGTGAGCGGCGTCGTTCGTGCCCAAGACGACGAGCCGCACGCCGCTGGGTCCAGGGGCGGGGCCGTGCTACCCAAGGGCGGCGCGGCGACCTCCAGGACACCCCGGCTGGCGCCCGCGCCGCGGTCTTCCCAGGCCGCGGATGACGAGCAACGCCGCGATGTCGGTGCCCCCGGGCACCGCCGCAGGAAGAGCCTTTTGCGTCACTCTCGAGACGCACCAGGCCAGCATGCGCGCCCATTTGCTGGCGCAAATGGCGTGCGACCATGACACCGTGATAGGGCTCCTTCAAACGTGGTTAGAAGTCGGAGCACGTCACGGTCCACGGAGCTTTCGCCGCCACTCACGCCAGCAGAAGCGTTGGCGCGCATGCAACTGCTCCTCGACTTTCCTCCTACCGCGGAGAAGCTCGACGAGTGGAGAGCCACCATTCGGAGCCTCGTCAGCTTCGCCAATAAAGATGAACCGCGACCGGCGGGACCCTGCTACCTCTTGAGCAATGTGTTGGTTTTCCCATGAAGAGGAAAGGGTGATGCAGCAAAGTAGCGTAAGTATTTCCCTTAGTTTTTGAGAACCAAGGTATCAATCCAGTAGGAGGCTACACGCGAGTCCCTCGCACCTACACAAACAAATAAATCCTCGCAACCAACGCGATAAGGGGTTGTCAATCCTTACACGGTCACTTACGAGAGTGAGATCTGATAGATATGATAAGATAATATTTTCGTATTTTTATGATAAAGATGCAAAGTAAAATAAAAGCAACGGAAATAACTAAGTGTTGAAAGATTAATATGATGGAAAATAGACCCGGGGGCCATAGGTTTCACTTGTGGCTTCTCTCAAGAGCATAAGTATTTTACGGTGGGTGAACAAATTACTGTTGAGCAATTGACAGAATTGAGCATAGTTATGAGAATATCTAGGTATGATCATGTATATAGGCATCACGTCCGAGACAAGTAGACCGACTCCTGCCTGCATCTACTACTATTACTCCACACATCGACCACTATCCAGCATGCATCTAGAGTATTAAGTTCGTAAGAACAGAGTAATGCTTTAAGCAAGATGACATGATGTAGAGCGATAAATTCATGCAATATGATAAAAAAAACCCCATCTTGTTATCCTCGATGGCAACAATACAATACATGCCTTGCTGCCCCTGCTGTCTCTGGGAAAGGACACCGCAAGATTGAAACCAAAGCTAAGCACTTCTCCCATTGCAAGAACGATCAATCTAGTAGGCCAAACCAAACTGATAATTCGAAGAGACTTGTAAAGATAACCAATCATACATAAAAGAATTCAGAAGATTCAAATATAGTTCATAGATAAACTTGATCATAAACTCACAATTCATCGGTCTCAACAAACACACCGCAAAAGAAGATTACATCGAATAGATCTCCACAAGAGAGTGGGAGAACATTCTATTGAGATCCAAAAAGAGAGAGGAAGCCATCTAGCTAATAACTATGGACCCGAAGGTCTGAGGTAAACTACTCACGCTTCATCGGAGAGGCTATGGTGTTGATGTAGAAGCCCTCCGTGATCGATGCCCCTCCGGCGGAGCTCCAGAACAGGCCCCAAGATGGGATCTCGTGGGTACAGAAGGTTGCGGCGGTGGAATTAGGTTTTTGGCTCCATATCTGATCGTTTGGGGGTACGTAGTTATATATAGGAGGAAGGAGTACGTCGGTGGAGCAACGTGGGGACCACGATGGTGGAGGGCGCGCCTGGGGGGGGGGGGGTAGGCGCACCCTCCTACCTCGTGGGTTCCTGGTAGCTTTCTTGACGTAGGGTCCAAGTCCTCTGGATCATGTTCGTTCCGAAAATCACGTTCCCGAAGGTTTCATTCCGTCTGGACTCCGTTTGATATTCTTTTTCTTTGAAGCTTTGAAATAGGCAAAAAACAACAATTTTAGGCTGGGCCTCCGGTTGATAGGTTAGTCCCAAAAATAATATAAAAGTGAATAATAAAGCCCAATAATGTCCAAAACAGAAGATAATATAGCATGGAGCAATCAAAAATTATAGATACGTTGGAGACGTATCAAGCATCCCCAAGCTTAATTCCTGCTCGTCCTCGACTAGGTAAATGATAAAAACAGAATTTTTGCTGTGGAATGCTACTTGGCATAATTTCAATGTAATTCTTCTTAATTGTGGTATGATTATTCAGATCCAAAAGATTCAAGATAAAAGTTCAATATTGACATAAAAATAATAATACTTCAAGCACACTTACTAAGTAATTATGTCCTCTCAAATTAACATGGCCAAAGAAAGTTTATCCCTACAAAATCATATAGTTTAGTCATGCTCCATTTTCGTCACACAAGAATGCTCTCATCATGCTCAACCCCGCTGACAAGCCAAGCAATTGTTTCATACTTTAGTAATCTCAAACTTTTTCAACCTTCACGCAATACATGAGCGTGAGCCATGGATATAGCACTATGGGTGGAATAGAATATGATGATGGGGGTTATGTGGAGAAGACAAAAAGGAGAAAGTCTCACATCAACGAGGCTAATCAATGAGGTATGGAGATGTCCATCGATTTATGTTAATGCAAGGAGTAGGGATTGCCATGCAACGGATGCACTAGAGCTATAAATATATGAAAGCTCAACAAAAGAAACTAAGTGGGTGTGCATCCAACTTGCTTGCTCACGAAGACCTAGGGCACTTGAGGAGGCCCATTGTTGGAATATACAAGACAAGTTCTATAATGAAAAATTCCCAGTATTATATGAAAGTGACAAAACAAGAGACTCTCTATCATGAAGATTATGGTGCTACTTTGAAGCACAAGTGTGGTAAAGGATAGTAACATTGTCCCTTCTCGCTTTTTCTCTCATTTTTTGGGCCTTCTCTTTTTTATGGCCTTTCTCTCTTTCTTTTTTTCCTCACTTGGGACAATGCTCTAGAAAATGATGATCATCACACTTCTATTTATTTACAACTCAATGATTACAACTCGATACTAGAACAAAGTATGACTCTATATGAATGCCTCCGGCGGTGTACCGGGATATGCAATGAACCAAGAGTGACATGTATGAAAGAATTATGAATGATGGCTTTGCCACAAATACTATGTCAACTACATGATCATGCAAAGCAATATGACAATGATGAACGTGTCATGATAAATGGAATGGTGGAAAGTTGCATGGCAATATATCTCGGAATGGCTATGGAAATGCCATAATAGGTAGGTATGGTGGCTGTTTTGAGGAAGATATAAGGAGGTTTATGTGTGAAAGAGCGTATCATATCACAGGGTTTGGATGCACCGGCGAAGTTTGCACCAACTCTCAATGTGAGAAAGGGCAATGCACGGTACCGAAGAGGCTAGCAATGATGGAAAGGTGAGAGTGCGTATAATCCATGGACTCAACATTAGTCATAAAGAACTCACATACTTATTGCAAAAATCTACAAGTCATCAAAAACCAAGCACTACGCGCATGCTCCTAGGGGGATAGATTGGTAGGAAAAGACCATCGCTCGTCCCCGACCGCCACTCATAAGGAGGACAATCAAAGAACACCTCATGTTTCAAATTTGTTACATAAGGTTTACCATACGTGCATGCTACAGGACTTGCAAACTTCAACACAAGTATTTCTCAAATTCACAACTACTCAACTAGCACAACTTTAATATCACTACCTCCATATCTCAAAACAATCATCAAACATCAAACTTCTCTTAGTATTCAACACACTCATAAGAAAGTTTTTACTAATCTTGAATACCTAGCATATTAGGATTATTTAAGCAAATTACCATGCTATTTAAGACTCTCAAAATAATCTAAATGAAGCATGAGAGATCAAAAGTTTCTATAAAACAAATCCACCACCGTGCTCTAAAAGATATAAGTGAAGTACTAGAGCAAAACTATATAACTCAAAAGATATAAGTGAAGCACATAGAGTATTCTAATAATTTTCGAATCATGTGTGTCTCTCTCAAAAGGTTTGTACATCAAGGACGATTGTGGTAAACTAAAAAGCAAAGACTCAAATCATACAAGATGCTCCAAGCAAAACACATATCATGTGGTGAATAAAAATATTGCTCCAAGTAAAGTTACCGATGGAAGTAGACGAAAGAGGGGATGCCTTCCGGGGCATCCCCAAGCTTTGGCTTTTTGGTGTCCTTAGATTATCTTGAGGGTGCCATGGGCATCCCCAAGCTTAGGCTCTTGCCACTCCTTGTTCCATAATCCATCAAATCTTTCACCCAAAACTTGAAAACTTCACAACACAAAACTTAACAGAAAATCTCGTGAGCTCCGTTAGCGAAAGAAAACAAAAAACCACTTCAAGGTACTGTAATGAACTCATTATTTACTTATATTGGTTTTAAACCTACTGTATTCCAACTTCTCTATGGTTTATAAACTCTTTTACTAGCCATAGATTCATCAAAATAAGCAAACAACACACGAAAAACAGAATCTGTCAAAAACAGAACAGTCTGTAGTAATCTCTAACTAACGCAAACTTCTGGAACCCCAAAAAATCAGCCAAAATAGTAAGGCCTAGACAATTTGTTTATTTATCAGCAGCAATTGGAATAAATATTTTATCACGTTCTGGTGATTTTTAACAATTATTTTCGTGAACAGAAAGTTTCTGGAATTTACAGCAAGATCAAATAACTATCATCCAAGAAGATCCTATAGGTTTAACTTGGAACAAACACTAATTAAAACATAAAACAAATCTAACCAGAGGCTAGCTCAAATATTTATTCCTAAACAGAAGCAAAAAGCAAAAAAACTAAAAATAAAATTGGGTTGCCTCCCAACAAGCGCTATCGTTTAACGCCCCTAGCTAGGCATAAAAGCAAGGATAGATCTAGGTATTGCGATCTTTGGTAGGAAATTCTTCAATGAGACATCTATCATCCTTAGGAGTTTCTTTATTTTTATTAATTATCAAACTTTTAGGCACAAGATCGAAAAATTCATTTGTAGCAAATGGTTCCTTAATGATAGCGAAAAGATTGGGATGAATACTTATAGATTTGAGATCCGCAGTTTCCTTACTAGAGGATTCACCCTTATTTTTACGAACATACATAAGCTTGGCAATTTTAGTTGGAGGACTTGGAGTATTCTTTACGGAAGAAAAAGTGGTTCCCAAGTTGGTAATGATACCCTCAAGTTTATCTATTCTAGTGGAATCTTGATTTATTCTTTCAATAACTATGGGTTCCTTCTCCTTAATATTTTTCAAAGTGACTCCTACTTTAGATCCATATTGGGTAATTTGGTTGTGGATCTTTTTATCCAGATTTTCAATTAACTCTATGGTAGCAACTCTATTTTCAATAATTTCAAGTCTTTGCATTACATGCTCCAAAGTTAACAAAGTTCCATTAACCAAAAGAGGTGGTGAGCCAAACAAATCTATCATAGCATTATAAGAATCAAAAGTATGGCTACCCAAGAAATTTCCCCCGGTAATGGTATCAAGGATATATCTATACCAAGGAGTAGCGCCTACATAAAAATTGCGGAGAAGAACAGAAGTAGATTGCTTCCTGGTAGATCTATTTTGAGCATTGTAAATTCTATACCAAGCGTCTTTTAGATTTTCTCCCTCCCTTTGTTTAAAATTGAGAACTTCATTTTCGGGAGACAACGGAGAAGATAAAGGACTAGCCATGACGACAAGGCAAGCAAATGAAAAAGAGGCGAACGGAAAAGAGAGGGCGAATAAAATGGCAAGGGTGAAGTGGGGGAGAGGAAAACGAGAGGCAAATGGCAAATAATGTAATGCGGGAAATAAGGGTTTGTGATGGGTACTTGGTATGTTGACTTTTGCGTAGACCTCCCCGGCAACGGCACCAGAAATCCTTCTTGCTACCTCTTTAGCACTGCGTTGGATTTCCCTTGAAGACGAAAGGGTGATGCAGCAAAGTAGCGTAAGTATTTCCCTCAAATTTTGAGAACCAAGGTATCAATCCAGTAAGAGGCTACGCGCGAGTCCCTCGCACCTACACAAACAAATAAATCCTCACAACCAACGCGATAAGGGGTTGTCAATCCTTACACGGTCACCTACGAGAGTGAGATCTGATAGATATGATAAGATAATATTTTTGGTATTTTTATGATAAAGATGCAAAGTAAAATAAAAGCAACGGACCGAGGGCCATAAGTTTCACTAGTGGCTTCTCTCAAGAGCATAAGTATTTTACGGTGGGTGAACAAATTACTGTTGAGCAATTGACAGAATTGAGCATAGTTATGAGAATATCTAGGTATGATCATGTAGATAGGCATCACGTCCGAGACAAGTAGACCGACTCCTGCCTGCATCTACTACTATTACTCCACACATCGACCGCTATCCAGCATGCATCTAGAGTATTAAGTTCATAAGAACAGAGTAATGCTTTAAGCAAGATGACATGATGTAGAGGCATAAATTCATGCAATATGATAAAAAAAACCCCATCTTGTTATCCTCGATGCCAACAATACAATACGTGCCTTGCTGCCCCTGCTGTCACTGGGAAAGGACACCGCAAGATTGAAACCAAAGCTAAGCACTTCTCCCATTGCAAGAACGATCAATCTAGTAGGCCAAACCAAACTGATAATTCGAAGAGACTTGTAAAGATAACCAATCATACATAAAAGAATTCAGAAGATTCAAATATAGTTCATAGATAAACTTGATCATAAACTCACAATTCATCGGTCTCAACAAACACACCGCAAAAGAAGATTACATCGAATAGATCTCCACAAGAGAGTGGGAGAACATTCTATTGAGATCCAAAAAGAGAGAGGAAGCCATCTAGCTAATAACTATGGACCCGAAGATCTGAGGTAAACTACTCACGCTTCATCGGAGAGGCTATGGTGTTGATGTAGAAGCCCTCCGTGATCGATGCCCCCTCCGGCGGAGCTCCAGAACAGGCCCCAAGATGGGATCTCGTGGGTACAGAAGGTTGCGGCGGTGGAATTAGGTTTTTGGCTCCATATCTGATCGTTTGGGGGTACGTAGTTATATATAGGAGGAAGGAGTACGTCGGTGGAGCAACGTGGGGACCACGATGGTGGAGGGCGCGCCTGGGGGGGGGTAGGCGCACCCTCCTACCTCGTGGGTTCCTGGTAGCTTTCTTGACGTAGGGTCCAAGTCCTCTGGATCATGTTCGTTCCGAAAATCACGTTCCCGAAGGTTTCATTCCGTTTGGACTCTGTTTGATATTCTTTTTCTTTGAAGCTTTGAAATAGGCAAAAAACAACAATTCTAGGCTAGGCCTCCGGTTAATAGGTTAGTCCCAAAAATAATATAAAAGTGAATAATAAAGCCCAATAATGTCCAAAACAGAAGGTAATATAGCATGGAGCAATCAAAAATTATAATAAGTTGGAGACGTATCAGACCCTCGTGCCAGCGCTCTGTGGAGCCGGTGCACACCGGTGGTGGAAGGACCGGAGACACTGCGACCACGGTGCACTGTCCTCCCCCATGCCAGCAACAACAGCCGCCGGCTCGTTGGGCCGACGCCCGCGACAACGTTTCCACAGCGTCGTCTGACCCGCGCGCCTGTTGCGACCAACGTCAAGTTCTTCGAGAGCGAGCTCAGGAAGACGCTCGGACCGCTATCGAGCGGCGGCGGGAAGCACGCCATCAGTCAGATAGGTGTGCGGGGCCCACTATGGACTGACCAGTGTCGGGGGGTTCCGGTGACCTACCTTACGAGGTGGGTTGTCCAGCCTTTACCCGTGAGCTGCCGCAGATCCAGTGGCCCACTCACCGCACCTTCAACCATGAGGGCGAAGAAAAGTACAACGGCAAGACTCACCCGTCGGAGTTCCTCAGCATCTACACTATCGCGATGCAAGCTGCCGGGGCTGGCGATGACAAGGTGCTTGCCAACTACTTCCCGTTGGCACTTAAGCCCAACGTCATGTCATGGTTGATGCACCTGCCAGTGGATTCCATTTCTTCTTGGTCGGATCTGTGCCACGAGTTTGTTGGCGCCTTTACCGGAGGCCACCAAGCTCCTGGCCAGGCAAGTGATTTGCATGTCATTCCCAGAAGGACGGCGAGACCCTGCGCAAGTACATACAAAGGTTCAGCCGTGTGCAGTACAACATCCCAGATGTTCATCTCGCTGCTGTCATCAGGTCATTCCATCAGAATGTGCGCAGCTGCAAGATGCGTGGAGCTGGCGATGAACAAGGTTAAGGATGTAGCCGAGCTTTATGTTCTGGCCGATAGATGCGCTCTGGCTAAAAAAGGGAGGAAGTACCCCGGCGAAGACGCCGGCGCGGAAACTGACTCCACAGACGAAGACGCCGTCGCCCCGGCAAAGAAGGGCCGACGCCGCAATAGGAAGCGTAAGGGCAAGACCATGCTTGTCGTCGAGGGATCCGGTGACCCCGGCGCCGCCAAGAAGGCCAAGGCTGACGACCCCGTCAAGGAAGTTGCCGGGTGCGCCGCCTGTCGGGCCTTGGCGGCTGCCGACAAGGCGGGAGGCTCCGACAAGCAGCACTACAAGATCCATCGCGCCAAGGGCCATGTCCTCCAGAATTGCCGGCAGGTTGAGCTGCTTGCAGAGAAGCAAAAAGCTGAATATGAGAGGTGCAATAAGGAGAACGTCCAGGATAGTTCTGACGCGTCCGGCAGGAAGTGTGCGGTCGAGGTGGTCCCCGCGACAAAGATAATCAACAAGAGAGGCCCGCTCGGGGCAGAATACAAGAAGGAGGGAGATGATGATCATGATGAGGACGACGAGTCCGGCAAGCACGAGTTCCAGAAAGCTACAGAGGCCATGTGCCTCGATGGTGGTGCCTCGTTGCACACCTCTCACCGCTGACTGAAACAGTGTGCGCGTGAAGTCATTGCGGCGGAGCCATCGTTTGATGCCCAGAGGCCACTGAAGTGGTCCAGCACGCCTGTTATTTTTGACACCGAGGATCACCCTGATCGCACAACCGCAGTCGGGTATTTGCCGTTGTTGGTTTCACCAACAATACGCAACCTCAAGGTGAAAAAAGTGCTAGTTGATGGTGGGGCTGGTCTGAACTTGATCTCGCCCGCCATGATCGAGAGGCTGCAAATCCCCGATGGAGATCTCAAGGAGACGGGAACATTTCAAGGGGTCAACCCGGGGAGGAGTCAGCCGAAGGGTAAGGTCACGTTGCCCGTTTCATTTGGGGGCGAGCTGAACTACAGGATGGAGAAGATTGTTTTTGATGTTGCCAAGATCCCCTTGCCCTATAATGGTATCCTCGGCTGCCCAGCGCTGGCCAAGTTTATGGCGGCATCACATTACGCCTACAACACGTTGAAGATGCCCGGGCCAATGAGCATCATCACCGTCCCCTCCGACAAGAAGACGCGCTCATCTGCGCCGACCAACTCTACCGGGAGGCAGTTGCAGCAGTTGCCGCCAAGGCACTTGTTCCTACCGCTGAGACCCCGGGAAGGAAGAAAAGGGGGAAGGCCTCTGCCCCTGCCGCCAAGGTCCCTTCCGGCAAGACTTCTGACCCCAGCAAGGACTCCTGCACCTCCTCCGGCAATCGTGCCTCTTTGGAGCGCCGTGTTCCTGTTAAGGACGTGCCAGAGAGCTCCGCTAGTGGGAGCAAGAGGTCCAAGGAGGCCCCACCAGAAACAAAGAAGGTGCCCGTCAAGGAGGATGGCACGGGTGGAGCTTTTACCATAAGCTCCACCCTTGAAAGCAAAGAGGAAAGCGCGCTCATCGCCTTCCCCGGCGTTCCCAGGGAGGTGATTGAGCACCACCTTGCTGTTTGTCCCCATGCGCGGCCCGTCAGGCAGAAGGTCAGGAAGCAAGCTTTGGAGCAACAAGAGTTCATCATCAAGGAGATCATGAAGTTGGAGGCGGCAGGCTTGGTCAGAGGAGTGCTCCACCCCACGTGGTTGGCCAATCCAGTGGTAGTGCGTAAGGAAAATGGGAAATGGAGGATGTGTATCGATTACACAGATATCAATAAAGCTTGTCCCAAGGATCCTTTCCCTCCGCAACGCATTGACCAGATAGTGGACTCCACTGCCGGGTGTGACCTGCTGTCATTCCTCGACGCCTACTCAGGATACTACCAGATCTTCATGATGAAGGAAGACGAAGAAAAGACTGCATTCATCACCCCATGTGGTACGTACTATTTTGTACGGATACCTTTCGGGTTGAAAAGCACCGGTTCGACATTTGCCCGGGCAGTCCAAATTGGTTTTGAGCCCTAGCTGCATAGAAACATGGAAGCTTATATGGATGATATAGTAGTCAAAACCAAGGACAAGGCCACGCTCGTGCAGGATCTGGAGGAAACATTTGCCAACCTGCGCAAGATCAACCTCAAGGTCAACCCAGAGAAGTGTGTGTTCGGCGTCCCATCTGGCAAACTTCTCGGGTTCTTTGTGTCACAACACGGAATTGAAGCAAATCCCAATAAGATCAAAGCGATTGAGTAGATTGAGGCGCCAAGACGAGTCAAAGACGTCCGTAGGCTCGCCGGCTGCGTTGCTGCTCTAAGTAGGTTCATCTCCAAATCTGCTGAGCGCGCCCTCCCCTTTTTCAATGTTTTGAAAAGTGTGGGTCCAATGAAATGGACTCTGGAGCCAGAGGCAGCGCTACAAGATCTGAAGAGGTACCTCTTCTCCACGCCAATACTAGTCGCGCCTAAACCGCAAGAGTCATTGCTGATATATCTAGTGGCAAGGAATAAAGTGGTTTGTGCCGCGCTAGTGGCACAGAGAGAACTTGAGGAAGAAGCAGCGGTAGTGGCGAGCCGTCGGATGATTAGCCGGAGCTCCCCTCGGTAGGGCCAGATACCGGCAGGGCGGAACCCCCAGCAAAGCCTAGTCCTCGCAATACAGAGTCTGTGCAGGTGGGCGAAGTCGAACAGAAGAAGAAGGTCACGCAGCACCCGGTCTATTTTGTTAGTTCCCTCTTGCAGGGGGCTAGATCAATGTATTCTGGTATACAGAAGCTAATTTTTGGCCTCCTCATGGCGTTGAGAAAGCTGCGTCACTATTTCGAAGCGCATGAGATCACCTTAGTCACCCGCATCCCTTTGCAACGAATCTTACACAACCTGAATGCAACCGGGAGGATTGTGGAGTGGGCATTGGAACCATCAAGCTTTGGCCTCAAGTTTGAGAGTACTTCAACAATCAAGAGCCGAGCCTTGGCAGAGTTCATAGCAGAATGGACCTCAACGCCCGACGAAGAGATTCAAGAGACCACCCTTCCTGTCAAGGAGACGAGCCGTGATTGGGTTATTTACTTTGATGGAGCTTTCTCGCTGCAAGGTGCTTGTGCCGGCGTGCTACTCGTCGCACCCACCGGAGAGCGCCTCAAGTACGTAGTCCAGATGCACTTTCCCTGGGAAAAATCAATGAACAACACAGCGGAGTACGATGGATTGCTTGCCGGTCTCAGGATCGCGGCAGACCTCGGAATCAGGAAGCTCATCATCAGAGGTGATTCGCAACTCGTCGTCAAGCAAGTTAACAAGGATTACCAGAGCCCGTTGATGGAGGACTATGTGGATGAAGTGAGGAAGTTGGAGGAGCGTTTTGACAGTCTACAAGCAGAGCATGTTCCCCGGGCAGAGAACAGCATTGCCGATGACTTGTCAAAACGCGCTGCCCCCAAGTTGCCTGTGGAACCATGTACCTTTGTGCTTCAATTAACCGAGCCATCCGTTGAGCCATCAGCGGGACAAAACAAAAGAAGGAAGGCAGGCCCCGGCAAGTACTTTCCCGCTGAGCTCCCGGGAGCCGCTGGCAAGGACGTTGCCGGGTGCCCCAAGCTTGCCGGCGAGCAGCAACCTCCGGCAGGGCCCCAAGCCCTGACGGTAGAAGCAACTGCCCCTATAGATGAAGATCGACCTTTGCTCCTTCCCGTCGATCCCCAGGCTCCGGCATGGGTGCATCGCACCATCCGTTTCCTCCAAACAGGGGAACTCCCTGGGGAATAGGAAGAGGCAGAGAAAGTAGCCCATCGGTCCAGCATGTACCAGTTTGTGGATGATGCCCTATACAGAATGAGACCAAACGGCGTGAAATTAAAGTGCATTCCTGAGGAGGACAGACTGGAGCTGTTGGCAGAGATACATGGAGGCATGTGTGGCTCCCACATAGGGTGAAGAGCCCTTGCCGGCAAAGCGTTACGGCAAGGTTTCTTCTAACCCACCGCCCTCCAGGATGCAACTGCACTAGTAACCAAGTGTGAAGCGTGCCAGATCCATTCAAAGAAGCTTCGTTAGCCAGCCAAGCCCTTCAAACCGTCCCTCTTTCCTGGCCATTTTTGGTCTGGGGGCTCGACATACTGGGCCCCTTTCCCCGTGCTATCGGGGGCTTTGAGTACTTGTACGTCGTGATCGAGAAGTTCACAAAGTGGCAGGAAGTAGAACTGTTAAGCTAGGTGACAACACAATCAGCCGTCAAGTTCTTCAAGGGACTAGTCTTTCGTTTTGGTGTGCCGAATAGAGTCATCACCAACGATGGCACGCAGTTCACCAGCCGCACCTTCATGCAGTATATCCAAGACCTCGGCGGCAAGGTTTGTTTTGCTTCCGTTGCTCATCCCAGAAGTAACGGCCAGGCTGAGAGGGCGAATGCAGAAGTGCTGCGAGGCCTCAAGACCAGAACTTTTGACAGGCTACACAAGTTCGGCAGGCGCTGGATTGATGAGTTGCCAACGGTTCTTTGGTCAATCAGAACGACACCAAATCGAGCCACTGGCCAGACACCCTTTGCCCTGGTATACGATGCAGAAGCAGTTCTCCCCACGGAACTCATATACGGGTCACCTTGAGTGCTCTCTTATGACGAGCTTGAGCAAGAGCAGTTGCGCCAGGATGATGCGACGCTCCTTGAGGAAGATCTTCTTCAGGCTGCTGTGCGAGCTGCTCGCTACCAGCAAGCCTTGCGCCGCTACCACAGCCGCAAGGTTCATGCCCGAAGCCTTGAGGAAGGCTACCTTTTTCTTCAGCGAATCCAATCCGCCAAGAGTTCAAACAAGTTGACGTCAAAGTGGGAAGGCCATTATCAGGTAATACGAGTCACCAGGCCCGGCGCAGTCCGCCTGGAGTTTGAAGATGGCATTCCGGTGAGCAATTCCTGGAATATTGAACATCTTCGCAAGTTTTACCCCCAAGGCGCAGTTGTCGGGTGATACGTCCATTCTGCATCATGCTTTTATATTGATATTTATTGCATTATGGGCTGTTATTACACGTTATGTCACAACACTTATGCCTATTCTCTCTTATTTGATAAGGTTTACATGAAGAGGGAGAATGCCGGCAGCTGGAATTCTGGGCTGGAAAAGGAGCAAATATTAGAGACCTATGCTACACAACTCGAAAAGTCCTGAAACTTCACGGAGGCATGTTTTGGAATATACATAAAAGACTGGAGAAAGAATCAACAAGAGGGGGCCCACACCCTGGGCACGAGGGTGGGGGGCGTGCCCACCCCCCTGGGCGCGCCCCCGCCTCGGGGGCCCCCTGGCAGGCCTCCGGTGCCCATCTTCTGCTATATGAAGTCTTTTACCCTGGAAAAAATCATAAGCAAGCTTTCGGGATGAAACACCACCGCCACGAGGCGGAAACTTGGCAGAACCAATCTAGGGCTCCGGCGGAGCTGTTCTGCTGGGGAAACATCCCTCCGGGAGGGGGAAATCATCACCATCGTCATCACCATCGATCCTCTCAGCAGGAGGGGGTCAATCTCCATCAACATGTTCACCAGCATCATCTCCTCTAAAACCCTAGTTCATCTCTTGTATCCAATCTTTGTCCCAAAGCCTCAGATTGGTACCTGTGGGTTGCTAGTAGTGTTGATTACTCCTTGTAGTTCATGCTAGTTGGTTTATTAGGTGGAAGATCATATGTTCAGATCCTTTATGCATATTAATATCCCTCTGATTATGAACATGAATATGATTTGTGAGTAGTTACGTTTGTTCCTGAGGTCATGGGAGAAGTCTTGCTATAAGTAGTCATGTGAATTTGGTATTCGTTCGATATTTTGATGAGATGTATGTTGTCTCTCCTCTAGTGGTGTTATCTGAACGTCGACTACATGACACTTCACCATAGTTTGGGCCTAGAGGAAGGCATTGGGAAGTAATAAGTAGATGATGGGTTGCAGACAGTAGCTTAAACCCTAGTTTATGAGTTGCTTCATAAGGGGCTGATTTGGATCCATATGTTTCATGCTATGGTTAGGTTTACCTTAATACTTCTTTTGCAGTTGCGGATGCTTGCAATAGGGGTTAATCGTAAGTTGGATGCTTGTCCAAGAAAGGGCAGTACCCAAGCACCGGTCCAGCCACATATCAAATTATCAAAGTAACGAACGCGAATCACATGAGCGTGATGAAAACTAGCTTGACGATAATTCCCATGTGTCCTCGGGAGCACTTTTCTCTATATAAGAGTTTGTCCAGGCTTGTCCTTTGCTACAAAAAGGATTGGGCCATCTTGCTGCACCTTATTTACTTTCATTACTTGTTACCCGTTACAAATTACCTTACCACAAAACTATCTATTACCGATAATTTCAGTGCTTGCAGAGAATACCTTACTGAAAACCGCTTGTCATTTCCTTCTGCTCCTCGTTGGGTTCGTCACTCTTACTTATCGAAAGGACTACGATAGATCCCCTAGACTTCTGGGTCAATAAGACTCTTTTCTGGCGCCGTTGACGGGGAGTGAAGCGCCTTTGGTAGGTCGAATTTGGTAAGGAAAAATTTATATAGTGGGCTGAAATTTACTGTCACTTGTTACTATGGAACATAATCCTTTGAGGGGCTTGTTCGGGGTATCTTCACCCCGATCAGTAGAGCAAAGAGTTGCTCCTTAATCTACTGAACCTACTGAAAATGTTTATTTTGAAATTCCTTCAGGTATGATAGAGAAACTGCTAGCTAATCCTTTCACAGGTGATGGAACATTACATCCCGATTTGCACCTAAACTATGTGGATGAAGTTTGTGGATTACTTAAGCTTGCAGGTATGCCCGAGGATGTTATCAAGAAGATGGTCTTCCCTTTATCTTTGAAGGGAAAGGCCTTGACATGGTTTAGTCTATGTGATGATATGGGATCATGGAACTACAACCGATTGAAATTGGAATTTCATCAGAAGTTTTATCCTATGCATCTTGTTCATCGTGATCGTAATTATATATATAATTTTTGGCCTCGCAAAGGAGAAAGCATCGCTCAAGCTTGGGGGAGGCTTAAGTCAATGTTATATTCATGCCCCAATCATGAGCTCTCAAGAGAAATTATTATTCAAAATTTTTATGCTCGGCTTTCTCTCAATAATCGCTCCATGCTCGATACTTCTTGTACTGGCTCTTTTATGATGAAGACTATTGAATTCAAATGGGATTTATTGGAAAGAATTAAATGCAACTCTGAAGATTGGGACCTCGATGAAGGTAAGGAGTCAGGTATAACACCTAAGTTTGATTGTGTTAAATCTTTTATGGATACCAATGTTTTCCGAGAATTTAGCATTAAATATGGACTTGACTCTGAGATAGTAGCTTCTTTTTGTGAAGCCTTCGCTACTCATGTTGATCTCCCTAAGGAGAAGTGGTTTAAATATAATCCTCCCATTGAAGTAAATGTAGTCGCACCGATTAAAGTTGAAGAAAAGACTATTACTTATAATGTTGATCCTGTTGTTCCCACTGTTTATATTGATAAACCACCTTTCCCTGTTGGAATAAAGGATCATGCTAAAGCTTCAACTGTGGTTCGTATGAGTAGCACTAGAACACCTACACCTCTTGAGCAAATTAAAGTTGAACCTAATATTGCTATGGTTAAAGATCTCTTGGCTGATAATATTGATGGGCATGTTATTTACTTCTGTGATGAAGCTGCTAGAATTGCTAGACCTGACACTAAAAATAAACATAGACCTGTTGTAGGCATGCCTGTTATTTCTGTTAAAATAGGATATCATTACTATCATGGATTATGTGATATGGGTGCTAGTGCAAGTGCAATACCTCATTCTTTATACAAATAAATTATGCATGATATTGCACTTGCTGAGATAGAGGAAATTGATGTTACAATTAAGCTTGCCAGTTGCGATTGTTAGAGACATTGAAGTCTTGTGTGGGTAAGTTAAATATCCTGCTGATTTTCTTGTTCTTGGTTCCCCACAAGATAACTTTTGTCCCATTATATTTGGTAGACCCTTCTTGAATACTGTTAATGCTAGGATAGACTGCAAAAAGGATGTTGTTACTATTGGTTTGGGGGATATGTGATACGTCTCCATCATATCTACTTTTCCAACCACTTTTGCCCTTGCTTTGGACTCTAACTTGCATGATTTGAATGGAACTAACCCGGACTAACGCTGTTTTCAGCAGAATTGCCATGGTGTTATTTTTGTGCAGAAATAAAAGTTCTCGGAATGAACTGAAACTTCACGGAGAATATTTTTGGAATATATAAAAATACTGGCAAAAGAATCAAGGCCTGGGGGCCCACACCCTGTCCACGAGGGTGGGGGCGCGCCTACCCCCTGGGCGCGCCCCTGCCTCGTGGCCCCCCTGGTGCTCCATTGACCTCAACTCCAACTCTATATATTCACGTTCGGGGAGAAAAAATTTGAGAGAAGGATTCATCGCGTTTTACGATACGGAGCTGCCGCCAAGCCCTAATCTCTCTCGGGAGGGCTGATCTGGAGTCTGTTCGGGGCTCTGGAGGGGAATCTGTCGCCGTCGTCATCGTCAACCTTCCTCCATTACCAATTTCATGATGCTCACCGCCATGTGTGAGTAATTCCATCGTAGGCTTGCTGGACGGTGATGGGTTGGACGAGATTTACCATGTAATTGAGTTAGTTTTGTTAGTGTTTGATCCCTAGTATCCATTATGTTCTGAGGTTGATGTTGCTATGACTTTTCTATGCTTAATGCTTGTCACTAGGGCCCGAGTGCCATGATTTCAGATCTGAACCTATTATGTTTTCATGAATATATGTGATTTCTTGATCCTATCTTGCAAGTCTATGGTCACCTATTATGTGTTATGATCCGTTAACCCCGAAGTGACAATAATCGGGATACTTACCGGTGATGACAGTAGTTTGAGGAGTTCATGTATTCACTAAGTGTTAATGCTTTGGTCCGATACTCTATTAAAATAAGGCCTTAATATCCCTTAGTTTCCAATAGGACCCCGCTGCCACGGGAGGGTAGGACAAAAGATGTCATGCAAGTTCTTTTCCATAAGCACGTATGACTATATTCGGAATACATGCCTACATTACATTGATGAACTGGAGCTAGTTCTGTGTCACCCTATGTTATAACTATTGCATGAGAAATCGCATCCGACATAATTATCCATCACTGATCCAATGCCAGCGAGCTTTTTACATATTGATCTTTGCTTAGTTACTTTTCCGTTGCCACGGTTACAATTACTACAAAACTACTACTATTACTTTTATCACCGTTACCGTTACTTCCATATTACTTTGCTACTAAATACTTTGCTGCAGATATTAACTTATCCCGGTGTGGTTGAATTGACAACTCAACTGTTAATACTTGAGAATATTGTTTTGCTCCCCTTGTGTCGAATCAATAAATTTGGGTTGAATACTCTACCCTTGAAAACTGTTGCGATCCCCTATACTTGTGGGTTATCAAGACTATTTTCTGGCGTCGTTGCCGGGGAGCATAGCTCTATTCTTTGAGTCACTTGGGATTTATATCTGCTGATCACTATGACGAACTTGAAAGACGAAAGAACTAAGATTTTTCCCTCAACTACGAGGGGAGGTAAGGAACTGCCATCTAGCTCTACACTTGATTCTCCTTCTATTTTGAGTAAACTTGCGACACCTAAACATGCTTCTACTATTAATTCTGATATGTCGCATGTTATTGATGATGCCACTTCTGCTATGCATGATGCTTATGATGAAACTACTTGCATGCTTGATACTACTGTGCCACTAGGTGAATTTCTTAATGAACAACTTGCTAGGTCTAGAGAGAATGAAATTATTGAAACTGATAATATTGATGAAAGTGATGATGAAGATTCTCCGCCTAGATATGAATTTCCTGTTGTGCCTGAGGGTTATGTTATGGATGAAGAAACCGCTAGAGACTTTCTTGCTTGCAATGATAGGTATGATCTTAAGAAATTATTAGCTAAGCTTAAAGAAAAATCTTTGAATGCTAGAATGAAATATGACCCTGCTTTTGCTACTTCACCTATCTGCATTTCCAATAAGGATTATGATTTCTCTGTCGATCCTGAGATAATTACCTTGGTTGAATCTGATCCTTTTCATGCCTATGAATCTGAAACTATTGTGGCACATCTTACTAAATTAAATGATATAGCCACCCTATTCACTAATGATGAGAAAACTCGTTACTACTATATTCTTAAGTTATTTCCGTTCTCATTAAAGGGTGATGCTAAAACATGGTTTAATTCTCTTGATCTTGGTTGTGGGCGTAGTCCCTAGGATATGATTTATTACTTCTCTGCTAAATATTTCCCCGTTGAAGAAAAGAGTCTCCCACAAGCTTGGGGGAGGCTTCTCCAATTACTTAATGCTTTACCTGATCATCCTCTCAAGAAAAATGAAATACTTGATATCTTTTATAATGGACTAACCGATGCTTCCAGGGACCACCTGGATAGTTGTGCTGGTTGTGTTTTCAGGGAAAGAACTGTTGATCTAGCTGAATTGCTATTGAATAATATGTTGACTAATGAAAATAATTGGATACTTCCTGAACCAACTCCTAAGCCAACTCCGAAGAAAAGGGGTATTCTATTTCTCAGTCCTGAAGATATGCAAGAGGCAAAGAAATCTATGAAATAAAAGGGTATTAAAGCTGAAGATGTTAAGAATTTACCACCTATTGAAGAAATACATGGTCTTGATAACCTGACACAGGTAGTAAAGGTAAATTCTCTCTATAGATATGATAAATCTGCTAAGTTTGCTAGCCAATGCTTGGATGAGTTTGATGATTTTATGGTTAAACAAGAAAACATCAATACTTATGTTGGTAGACAATTGAAATGCAATGCTTATATGATTGAACACTTGAGTGACTATATGTCTAGAGTTAAAGGTGAACTCAAACTTATTAGTAAACATGCCTCTATGGTTACCACTCAAGTAGAACAAGTACTTAAAGCTCAAAATGATTTGCTCAATGAATTAAATCATAAGAAAAATGATAATGTTGTTAGAGTTATGACTAGAGGGGGTAAAATGACTCAGGAACCCTTGTATCCTGAGGGCCACCCCAAGAGAATTGAGCAGGATTCTCAGAGAACTAATGTTGATACACCTAGTCCTTCTAAAAGGAAGAAAACAAAAAATGATAGGACTTTGCATGCTTCTAGTGAACCTGTTGTAGATACACCTGAGAATCCCAATGATATTTCTATTTATGATGCTGAAACACAATCTGTAACGAACATGCACCTAGTGATAATGTTAATGATGATGTTCATGTTGATGCTCAACCTAGCGATAACAATGATGTAGAAATTGGACCTGCTGTTGATCTTGATAACCCACAATCAAAGAATTCACGTTATGATAAGAGAGACTTCGTTGCTAGGAAGCACGATAAAGAAAGAGAACCATGGGTTCAGAAACCCATGCCTTTTCCTCCTAAACCATCCAAGAAAAGGGATGATGAGGATTTTGAGCGCATTGCTGAAATGATTAGACCTATCTTTTTGCGTATGCCTTTGACTGATATGCTTAAAAGGAATCCTTATGCTAAGGAGATGAAAGAAATTGTTACAAATAAAAGAAAGATACCGAAAGATGAAATTTCCACCATGCTTGCTAATTATACTTTTAAGGGTGGAATACCAAAGAAACTTGGAGATCCAGGAGTACCAACTATACCTTGCTCCATTAAAAGAAACTATGTTAGAACTGCTTTATGTGATCTTGGAGCCGGTGTTAGTTTTATGCCTCTCACTTTATATCGTAGACTTGATTTGAATAAGTTGACACCTACTGAAATATCTTTGCAAATGGCCGATAAATCAACTGCTATACCTGTCGGTATTTGTGAGGATGTGCCTGTTGTGGTTGCAAACGTTACTATTTTAACGGACTTTGTTATTCTTGATATTCCCGAGGACGATAGTATGTCGATTCTCCTTGGTAGACCCTTTTTGAATACTGCAGGGGTTGTTATTGATTGCAACAAAGGCAATTTCACTTTTCATGTTAATGGGAATGAGCATACGGTACACTTTCTGAGGAAACAACCTCAAGTCCACAGTATCAATTCTATTGGAAAAATTCCAATGATTACTATTGGAGGTTTTGCATTTCCTCTTCCTACTGGCAAAAAGGAATATGATATACTTATTGTTGGGGACATGCATATCCCCGTTGAGGTAACCTAGTGCTATTCGAAAATTCTCCAGTTTCACCCGATTCAGAATGAGTTTGTTAACAAGACTTGATCAACCTTGTTAGTGGATTTCCTTTTGATGAGCATGAGATGGATGAAGTTAGAAAGCACAACTCTCTGTACCCTCATTTTACCTTCTGTTATTTACATTAAATAAAGCAAAAATAGAATTTTCTGTCTGTTTTCTGATTTATCCTTGCAATAAAAAAATACCCCGAAAATAAAAGTTCTCCAAATGTCCCAAAAATGAAATATGATTTTTTTCTAGAATATTTAAGAATTATTGGCACTAAGAACACACCAGAGGGGGCAGCCACCTCGCCACGAGGGTGCAGGGCGCGCCCACCCCCTGGGGCGCGCCCCTGCCTCGTGGGCCCCTCGTGGCCTCTCTCTTCTTATTCCTGGACCCACACACTCCTTCTTCCTCCAGAAAAAATGACCAACTAGCTCAAGCACGAGTTCTAGCTCATCTTGCTACCATTTTCGATCTCCTTGCTCAAAGCTCCACTCACAAAACTGCTTTGGGGAATTGTTCTTCGGTATGTGACTCCTCCAATGGTCCAATAATTTTTGTTGTAGTGCTTTATTCATTGCAAATTTTTGCTGCCTAGGTGACCCTGTTCTTGAGCTTGCTTGTCAAATTTATTTGGTCCCAAGTAGTTCTAATGCATGATGTAGTCTCTAGGCACTTGTGGGAGTAGTTGCTATAAATTTTTTTGAGTTTGGTTCACTTTTATTTTGAGTTACTAAAAATTTCAGAAATTTTCATAAAATGATGAAGAGATTATTGAGGGGCTCTTCAAGCCGAAGCTCGAAAGGTAAGAAAAGTGAAGAGGATGAGAAGCCCAAATATAATCTCCCTCGCACCACGGAGGTTCGGCCGTGTGAATGGCCTTGTGATGAGTTCTTGAGAGCAGCCGGGATTCATGATGATTTTTATTATTTAGCTGAGAATGCAGGCCTCACCGACTTCCTCCGCGACCAGCTAGGTCTGTATCTCCTACTCACTAATATTTTTGTGCAAAATTTTCATTTCCATGCTAGGAGATCACCACCTTCGGTGGATTTTTATTTATATGATGAGTACAAGGAGATGTCACTTTATGATTTTCGTGGGGTTTGCAAGTTGCCCTTTGAGGGCAGCATAGAGGAACCACATCGTAATGATGTGGAAGGTTTTATTGATATGATCGCTGTAGGGGAGACGAGGAAGGTTTCCGATGAAAGAATTACTAGCATACACTTTCCTGTTCTGTGTTACTTTGCAATATTTGCTAGTAGATGCTTAATTGGTCGCGGGAACTGTGGAAATCTTAGTGCCCCTAATATTGTTATTTTGCGCCATGCTTTGTTTCGTGATACCTCTTTTAGTTTAGGCGCTATTGTTGCTAAGCGGTTAAATCTGATCCGTATGAAGGGTCCCATCTTTGGAGGTATCTTTGCTTCCATAGTTTGAGATACCTGTTAGACACTATGAGAAAGAGGAAAAGTTGATGCCTCCTATTTTTCTAGACTATAAGAGTATGGTAGCACATGATTTTATTGTTAAGAATAAGAAACATATGCTTAACTATAGACTGATATTTGATAAAAAATACTTTGAGACTATTACCATGCCTGCTCCTTCTTTGTTCAACATATTTTCAGGCATGTACCTTGTTCTGCCGGAGGCCATTCATGCCTAGCGGAGCCTAACATCAGCTCCAGAGCCCGAGCCGGAGCCACCACTTGATCCTCACCGTCAGTCTGTTTATCAGTGGGATCCGGAAGAGATCGCTAACCAGTGGCACCCTGAGGATCCTCCTCAGTACACTGGAGAGGACCACTTTGATCCATGGGCATAGACTAACTTCGGCCAAAAGCCTAAGCTTGGGGGAGTAGTATTTCTCACTGACATTACATTCATGTTCACACACTCATAACAGTTGTCGGTGCTCATACTTTTTCACCGTACTATCCATGCTAGTTTATTTTCCTTTTTCTTGCTTTCTTCTTGTGTGTTTGAATAACCTTAAGAAAAACCAAAAAATTAGTTGTATATTTTAGCTAGTTTACTTTCCATGCTTGTAGTAGTAATAATTAAAAGAAAACCCAAAAAGGTTTCTCGTTCTTCTCTTTGCTTGTTGGGAGCTTTCCCGTGTAAATAGTTTTATTTTCTTTTCTTTGGGGGTCTAGAGGAGAAGACCATAATGAAAATGTTGAAGTGGCTCTTATATGCGTTATTGTTGATTTAACATAGAGCCCATGTTAACTCGTCTTTTCCTTTGTATTAAATGCTCGCAGATTCATCTTAGTCCAATGCACGTGCACTATTATTATTATTCACACCGTTCGGTCATGCAAGTGAAAGGCAATAATGATGATATATGATGGACCGACTGAGATGAGAGAAGCTGGTATGAACTCGACCTCTCTTGTTTTTGTAAATATGATTAGTTCATCGTTCCTGATTCAGCCTATTATGAATGAAACATGTTTGCAATGACAATTAGAGATTATAGTTGCTCATGCCATGCTTAATTTGCTAGGAGTTTATAATGGTTTACCTTGCGTGTCAACATGCTATTAAAATGGTTGTGATGTGGTATGATAGGGTGGTATCCTCCTTTGAACGATTCGAGTGGCTTGACTTGGCGCATGTTCACACATGTAGTTGAAACAAAATCAACATAGCCTCCACGATATTTATGTTCATGGTGGATTATATCCTACTCATGCTTGAACTCAATGTTTATTAATTTTAATGCATGTTCATGACTGTTGTCGCTCTCTAGTTGGTCGCTTCCCAGTCTCTTTCTAGCCTTCACTTGTACTAAGCGGGAATACTTCTTGTGCATCCACTTCTATAAACCCCAAAGTTATTCCATATGAGTCCACCATACCTTCCTATATGCAGTATCTACCTGCTGTTCCAAGTAAATTTGTATGTGCCAAATTCTAAACCGTCAAATGAAATTCTGTTTTGTATGCTCGAATAGCTCATGTATCAACTAGGGCTGTCTGTATCTCCCATGCTAGGCGGGTTATTCTCTAGAGGAGTGGACTCCGTTCCTCACTCACGAGAAAATGGCTGGTCACTGGGATGCCCTGTCCCATGCTCAAATCAAATCAAAATAATTGCAAACAAAACTCCCCCAGGATTTTTGTTAGTTGGAGGCACCCGTTGTTTCGGGCAAGCCATGGATTGATGCTTGTTGGTGGTGTGGGAGTATAAACTTTACCATTCTGCTTGGGAACCGCCTATAATGTGTGTAGCATGGAAGATATCGAGTTCTCTCGGTTGTTATGTTGACAATGAAAGTATGCCGCTCAAAATATTATTTATCTCTGCCTTAAAATCGAGCTCTGGCACCTCTACAAATCCCTGCTTCCCTCTGTGAGGGGCCTATCTATTTACTCTTATGTTGAGTCATCACCCTCTTATTAAAAAGCACCAGTTGGAGAGCACTATTGTCATTTGCATGCATTATTATTAGTTTAAGTTGGGTATGACTATGACTTGATCTCTTTTACCATGAATTACAATGTTTAGTCAGTCATTGATCTTCAGAGGTGCTCTCCATTTATGTTTTGCGGTCTCAAAAAGGGCTAATGACATACCATCTTGTTATATCATATTATGATTGTTTTGAGAAAGTGTTGTCATCCGAGAATTATTATTATTGCTCGCTAGTTGATTATGCCATTGATATGAGTAAACATGAGACCCAAGTGTTATTGTGAATATGGTTAGTTCATAATCTTTGCTGAAAACTTGAATGCTGGCTTTACATATTTACAACAACAAGAGCACACAGAGTTTGTAAAAGTTTTTCTTTATCACTTTCAGTTTGTCAACTGAATTGCTTGAGGACAAGCAAAGGTTTAAGCTTGGGGGAGTTGATATGTCTCCATCGTATAAACTTTTCCAAACACTTTTGCCCTTGTTTTGGACTCTAACTTGCATGATTTGAATGGAACTAACCCGGACTGACGCTGTTTTTAGCAGAATTGCCATGGTGTTATTTGTGCAGAAATAAAAGTTCTCGGAATAACCTGAAACTTCACGGAGAATATTTTTGGAATATATAAAAAATACTAGCGAAAGAATCAAGGCCAGGGGCCCCACACCCTGTCCACGAGGGTGGGGGGCGCGCCCCCTGCCTCGTGGGCCCCCTGGTGCTCCACCGACCTCAACTCCAACTCTATATATTCACGTTTGGGGAGAAAAAATCAAAGAGAAGGATTCATCTCGTTTTACGATACGGAGCCGCCGCCAAGCCCTAATCTCTTTCGGGAGAGCTGATCGGGAGTCCGTTCGGGGCTCCGGAGAGGGGAATCCGTAACCGTCGTCATCATCAACCTTCCTCCATTACCAATTTCATGATGCTCACCTCTGCGCGTGAGTAATTCCATCGTAGGCTTGCTTGACGGTGATGGGTTGGATGAGATTTACCATGTAATTGAGTTAGTTTTGTTAGGGTTTGATCCCTAGTATCCATTATGTTCTGAGATTGATGTTGCTATGACTTTGCTATGCTTAATGCTTGTCACTAGGGCCCGAGTGCCATGATTTCAGATCTGAACCTATTATGTTTTCATGAATATATGTGAGTTCTTGATCCTATCTTGCAAGTCTATAGTTACCTATTATGTGTTATGATCCGTTAACCCCGAAGTGACAATAATCGGGATACTTACCAGTGATGACCGTAGTTTGAGGAGTTCATGTATTCACTAAGTGTTAATGCTTTGGTCCGGTACTCTATTAAAAGGAGGCCTTAATATCCCTTAGTTTCCAATAGGACCCCGCTGCCACGGGAGGGTAGGACAAAAGATGTCATGCAAGTTCTTTTCCATAAGCACGTATGACTATATTCGGAATACATGCCTACATTACATAGATGAACTAGAGCTAGTTCTGTGTCACCCTATGTTATAACTATTGCATGAGGAATCGCATCCGACATAATTATCCATCACCGATCCAATGCTTGCGAGCTTTTCACATATTGATCTTTGCTTAGTTACTTTTCCGTTGCCACTGTTACAATTACTACAAAACTACTACCATTACTTTTATCATCGTTACCGTTACTTCCATATTACTTTGCTACTAAATACTTTGCTGCAGATATTAACTTATCCAGGTGCGATTGAATTGACAACTCAACTGCTAATACTTGAGAATATTCTTTGGCTCCCCTTGTGTCGAATCAATAAATTTGGGCTGAATACTCTACCCTCAAAAAGTGTTGCGATCCCCTATACTTGTGGGTTATCAATATGTCTCATGAGTTTAATTTTGCTGAATTTCGTAGACAACCCCATGACAAAGAATTGCCTAGTAAAGATGAAATTATTGGTCTTGCCTCTATTGCCGTGTCTCCTAATGATCCTTTGGAACAATATTTGCTCGACCATGAAAATGATATGTTTATGAATGAAAGAAGGGAAATAGATGAAGTATTCTTTAAACAGGGACCTATTTTGAAACACAACTTGCCTGTTGAAATCCTAGGGGATCCTCCTCCACCCAAGGGTGATCCCGTGTTTGAGCTTAAACCATTACCTGATATTCTTAAATATGCTTATCTTGATGAGAAAAAGATATATCCTGTTATTATTAGTGCTAACCTTTCAGAGCATGAAGAAAAGAAATTATTGAAAACTCTGAAGAAGCACCGTGCTGCTATTGGATATACTCTTGATGATCTTAAGGGCATTAGTCCCACTCTATGTCAACACAAAATAAAATTGGAGAAAGACGCTTAACCAGTTGTTGATCACCAACGACGGTTAAATCCTAAGATGAAACAAGTGGTAAGAAAAGAAATACTAAAGCTTCTAGAGGCAGGTATAATTTATCCCGTTGCTGACAGTAAGTGGGTAAGTCATGTCCATTGTGTCCCTAAGAAGGGAGGTATTACTTTTGTTCCTAATGATAAAGATGAATTGATACCACAAAGAATCATTACAGGATATAGAATGGTAATTGATTTCCGCAAACTAAATAAAGCTACTAAAAAGGATCATTACCCTTTATCTTTTATTGATCAAATGCTAGAAAGATTATCCAAACATACACATTTTTGCTTTCTAGATGGTTACTCTGGTTTCGCTCAAATACCTGTGTCAAAATAGGATCAAGAGAAGACAACTTTTACTTGTCCTTTCGGTACCTTTGCTCATAGACGTATGCCTTTTGGTTTATGCAATGCACCTGCTACCTTTCAAAGATGTATGACTGCTATATTCTCTGACTTTTGTGGAAAGATTGTTGAGGTTTTCATGGATGATTTCTTCGTGTATGGAACTTCTTTTGATGATTGCTTAAGCAACCTTGATCGAGTTTTGCAGAGATGTGAAGAAACTAATCTTGTCTTGAATTGGGAAAAGTGCCACTTTATGGTTAATGAAGGTATTTTCTTGGGGCATAAAATTTCTTAAAGAGGTATTGAAGTTGATAAAGCTAAAGTTGGTGCTATTGAAAAGATGCCGTGTCCGAAGGACACTAAAGGTATAAGAAGTTTCTTTGGCCATGCCGGTTTTTATAGGAGGTTCATTAAAGACTTCACAAAAATTTCTAGGCCTCTGACTAATCTCTTACAAAAAGATGTTCCTTTTATCTTTGATGATGATTGTGTAGAAGCATTTGAAATACTTAAGAAAGCTTTATTTTCTGTACCTATTGTTCAGCCACCTGATTGGAATTTACCCTTTGAAATTATGTGTGATGCTAGTGATTATGCTGTAGGTGTTGTTCTAGGACAAAGAGTTGATAAGAAATTAAATGTTATCCAATATGCTAGTAAAACTCTAGACAGTGCCCAGAGAAATTATGCTACTACTGAAAAAGAATTTTTAGCAGTTGTATTTGCTTGTGATAAGTTTCGACCTTATATTGTTTATTCTAAAGTAACTATTCACACTGATCATGCTGTTATTATATACCTTATGGAAAAGAAAGATGCTAAACCTAGACTTATTAGATGAGTTCTCTTGCTACAAGAATTTGTTTTGCATATTATTGATAGAAAGGGAGCTGAGAACCCCGTTGCAGACAACTTGTCTAGGTTAGAGAATGTTCTTGATGACCCACTACCTATTGATGATAGTTTCCCTGATGAACAATTAGCTGTCATAAATGTTTCTCGCACTGCTCCATGGTATGCTGATTATGCTAATTACATTGTTGCTAAATTTATACCACCTAGTTTCACATACCAGCAAAAGAAAAAGTTTTTCTATGATTTAAGACATTACTTCTGGGATGACCCACACCTTTATAAAGAAGGAGTAGATGGTGTTATTAGACGTTGTATACCTGAGCATGAACAGGAACAGATCCTATGCAAGTGTCACTCTGAGGCTTATGGAGGACACCACGCTGGATATAGAACTACACATAAGGTATTGCAGTCCGGTTTTTAGTGGCTTACTCTCTTCAAAGATGCCCGTAAGTTTGTCTTGTCTTGTGATGAATGTCAAAGAATTGGTGATATTAGCAGGCGTTAAGAAATTCCTATGAACTATTCACTTGTTATTGAACCATTTGATGTTTGGGGCTTTGATTATATGGGACCGTTCCCTTCCTCTAATGGGTATACACATATCTTAGTTGCTGTTGATTACGTTACTAGGTGGGTAGAAGCTATTCCAACTAGTAGTGCTTATCATAACACCTCTATTAAGATGCTTAAAGAAGTTATTTTTCTGAGGTTTGGAGTCCCTAGATACTTAATGACTGATGGTGGTTCACATTTTATTCATGGTGCTTTTCGTAAAATGCTTGCTAAGTATGATGTTAATCATAGAATTGCATCTCCATATCATCCACAATCTAGTGGTCAAGTAGAACTTAGTAATAGAGAGCTCAAATTAATTTTGCAAAAGACTGTTAATAGATCTAGAAAGAATTGGTCCAAGAAACTTGATGATGCATTATGGGCCTATAGAACTGCATATAAAAGTCCTATGGGTAGGTCTCCGTATAAAATGGTTTATGGAAAAGCATGTCACTCACCTCTCGAACTAGAACATAAGGCATATTTGGCCATTAAAGAGCTCAATTATGATTTCAAACTTGCCGGTGAGAATAGGCTATTTGACATTAGCTCACTTGATGAATGGAGAAACCAGGCCTACGAGAATGCCAAACTGTTTAAAGAAAAAGTTAAAAGATGGCATAACAAAAGGATACAAAAGTGTGAGTTTAATGTCGGTGATTATGTGTTATTATTCGACTCTCGCTTAAGATTTTTTGCAGGAATACTTCTCTCTAAATTGGAAGGGCCTTACGTTGTCGAGGAGGTCTATCGTTCCGGTGCCATAAAAATCAACAACTTCGAAGGCACAAATCCAAAGGTGGTGAACGGTCAAAGAATCAAACATTATATCTCAGGTAATCCTATAAATGTTGAAACTAATGTTATTGAAACCGTAACCCCAGAGGAATGCATAAGGGACACTTTCCAGAACGTTTCAGACTCCGAAAAGGAATAGGTATGTGGTACGGTAAGTAAACCGACTCCAAAACAGTTCTAATGGTAATTTTTCTCCGTTTTGAAATATTTAAGAAAATAGGAAAAAAGAAGTAGTCCGAAAGGGACACGAGGCACCCACGAGGGTGGAGGGCGTGCCCCCCTGCCTCATGGGCACCTCGTGTGCCCTCCGGACTCCGTTTTCTTGCACGATACTTCTTTTGGTCGGTTAAAATTCAGTATATAATCTCCCGAATGTTTTGACCACCGTACCACGCAAATATCCTCTGTTTTTGTTTCGAGCTGTTTTCTGCCAGAGTCGTCAAGACCAGGCATCATGTCATCCCCCTCATTCAACAATGGTGACAACGATGCTTGGCTAATGAAGATAGAGCTGAAGAGAGAAGAACCTGGGGAGATCAACAAGGATGATGGGATCAAGAAGGCTATGGAGGATCAAGTTCCGGCAGCAGAAGATGAAGACATCCTCCAACCTCATTGCAATCTTCTTACCCAACGGAGATTGAAGCTTTCAAGATGATTGAGTTAGCTCGCGTACAAAATAAGTATCTCACACGTGAAAATATTTTATTGAAGGAGCATATCACCGCACTCAAGGGCATTATCCGCAAATTGGAGGATCTCCTACGCTCGATGTGCGACTATCCATCATCACCACCATCTTCTTCACCAGCAAAGGAGAACTGAGTATCTAGCATGGGCACTCCCCTTGGCAACAGCCAAGCTTGGGGGAGGTGCCCCGGTATCATATCACCATCACACTCCTATCTTTACCATTTTTCTTAGTTTGATCCTTCTGGTAATATCTTGATCTAGTAGAATAAAGTTTTAGCATGATTTAGTTTTGAGTTTTTCCTTATGATTCTTCTATGTAATCGAGTCCGTGAGCTATGATTATCTTACTATGATCTTGAGGGAATTAAAGAAAAAGAAAGAATAAAAATAAATAAATAGATCATATTGATCTTATGGAGAGTAATGACTTCACATATAAAGAGTATGATGAATAAAAGTTGTTGAGAGTTGGCAAACATAGTTTTGGTCATCGTTGCAACTAATAGGAAGTAATAAAGAAAGAGAGGTTTTCGCATATAAATATACTATCTTCGACATCTTTTATGATTGTGAGCACTCATTAAAATATGACATGCTAAAGGGTTGATGTTGGACAAGGAAGACAACGTAATGGGTTATGTTTTCTTATATCCGAAATAAAGTATATTGTCATGGATCATCCAACATGTTGACCTTGCCTTTCTCCCTCATGCTAGCCAAATTCTTTGCACCAAGTAGAGATGCTACTTGTGCTTCCAAATATCCTTAAACCCAGTTTTGCCATGAGAGTCCACCATATCTACCTATGGATTGAGTAAGATCCTTCAAGTAAGTTGTCATCGTTGCATGCAATAAAAATTGCTCTCTAAATATGTATGATTTATTAGTGTGGAGAAAATAAGCTTTATACGATCTTGGGATGTGGAAGAAATAAAAGCGACGGACTGCATAATAAAGGTCCATATCACAAGTGACAATATAAAGTGACGTTCTTTCGCATTAAGATTTTCTGCATCCAACCATAAAAGCACATGACAACCTATGCTTCCCTCTGCGAAGGGCCTGTCTTTTATTCTTGTCTCATACCTTATACAAGAGTCATGGTGATCTTCACCTTTCCTTCTTACATTTTATCCTTTGGCAAGCACATTGTGTTGGAAAGATCCTGATATATATATATATATCCAATTGGATGTAAGTTAGCATGAACTATTATTGTTGACATTACCCTTGAGGTAAAAGGTTGGGAGGCAACACTATAAGCCCCTGTCTTCCTCGGTGTCCGATTGAAACTCCATAACCATAAGTATGTTGTGAGTGTTAGCAATTGTGAAAGACTAAATGATAGTTGAGTATGTGGACTTGCTGAAAAGCTCTTATATTGACTCTTTCTGATGTTATGATAAATTGCAATTGCTTCAATGACTGAGATTACAGTTTGTTAGTTCTCAACGAAGTTTCTGATTCATACTTTACATTGTGAATAGATTATTACTAGAGCATAAGAAATCATATGGCAATATCTATATATGTTGATGTTATAAGATTGATCATGGTGCCCTCATGTTCGTATTTTATTTTATCGACACCTCTATCTCTAAACATGTGGACATATTTTTCGTTATCGGCTTCCGCTTGAGGACAACCGAGGTCTAAGCTTGGGGGAGTTGATACGTCCATTTTGCATCATGCTTTTATATTGATATTTATTGCATTATGGGATATTATTACACGTTATGTCACAACACTTATGCCTATTCTCTCTTATTTTACAAGATTTACATGAAGAGGGAGAATGCCGGCAGCTGGAATTCTGGGCTGGAAAAGGAGCAAATATTAGAGACCTATTCTGCACAACTCCAAAAGTCCTGAAACTTCACGGAGGCATGTTTTGGAATATATAAAAAATACTGGAGAAAGAATCAACCAGAGGGGGGCCACACCCTGGCCATGAGGGTGGGGGCGCGCCCTACCCCCTGGGCGCGCCCGCCTGCCTCGTGGGCCCCCTGGCAGGCCTCCGGTGCCCATAAGCAAGCCTTCGGGACGAAACACCACCGCCACTAGGCGGAACCAATCTAGGGCTCCGGCGGAGCTGTTCTACCGCGGAAACATCCCTCCGGGAGGGGGAAATCATCACCATCATCATCACCATCTATCCTATCAGCGGGAGGGGGGCAATCTCCATCAACATCTTCACCAGCACCATCTCCTCTAAAACCCTAGTTCATCTCTTGTATCCAATCTTTGTCCCAAAGCCTCAGATTGGTACCTGTGTGTTGCTAGTAGTGTTGATTACTCCTTGTAGTTGATGCTAGTTGGTTTATTTGGTGGAAGATCCTTGGTATGAACATGAATATGATTTGTGAGTAGTTACGTTTGTTCATGTGGACATGGGAGAAGTCTTGCTATAAGTAGTCATGTGAATTTGGTATTCGTTCAATATTTTGATGAGATGAATGTTGTCTCTCCTCTAGTGGTGTTATGTGAACGTCGACTGCATGAAACTTCACCATTATTTGGGCCTAGAGGAAGGCATTGGGAAGTAATAAGTAGATGATGGGTTGCTAGAGTGACAGAAGCTTAAACCCTAGTATATGAGTTGCTTCGTAAGGGGCTGACTTGGATCCATATGTTTCATGCTATGGTTAGGTTTACCTTAATACTTCTTTTGTAGTTGCGGATGCTTGCAATAGGGGTTCTCATAAGTAGGATGCTTGTCCAAGAAAGGGCAGTACCCAAGCACCGGTCCACCCACATATCAAATTATCAAAGTAACGAACACAAATCATATGATCGTGATGAAAACTAGCTTGACGATAATTCCCATGTGTCCTCGGGAGCGCTTTTCTCTATATAAGAGTTTGTCTAGGCTTGTCCTTTGATACAAAAAGGATTGGGCCATCGTGCTGCACCTTATTTACTTTCATTACTTGTTACCTGTTACAAATTACCTTATCACAGAGAATACCTTACTGAAAACCACTTGTCATTTGCTTCTGCTCCTCGTTGCGTTCGAAACTCTTACTTATCAAAAGGACTACGATAGATCCCCTACACTTGTGGGTCATCATCGGGAGCCCTGGGAACCCCCCTTTTTGTACTAGCCTTGCCGGCAAGGCATGTAACCCTATGTACAAAGCCAGGCGCAGACCCTGTGCGCAGTCAGGGAAAGAAAACCCTTAGTATGCACAGTTTCCCATTGATTTCCATGTTTATGTGTATACGTATATGCATGCTTGTCCAGGATATTGTACTACTTTTTGATTCCAACAAATGTAAATGGACCGCCAAGGTTCCATGCTCTTGCCCTCTCTTCTTTCCAACCACGGCAAGGACGCTCGATCTCGCCAAGGACCCAGCTCCGGCAAAAAGTTGAGAAGACTGCCCGGCACGGCGATCCCCGGCAAACCAAACAGATAAATTCTACCTCTTGCCCATTCATGTTCGTAACCTGTGACTTGTGCATTAGAGAACCTCGCCACTCTCTTCTAAACTCGGGTGTTCCCATCCCAAGCCTGAACGCTGCTTCGGTCGGAATGGTCGTAGTAGCCCTTGCTAAAAACAAGATTGGCGAGGGGCTGGACCCTTTGTCTGTAACCCGACAGATGTAATTCTCGGGTAGCCGCAGAGGGCACTGGCAGGACAGCTTGCCGGGAGGACTCGTTTATTCGCGTTAAGGAGGCATTTCGCTTCCGCATGGACATACACATGCAGGGGTTCCCGCCAAGGTTGGTCTTTTTCATTGACATGCTGATGCAAGTACGAATGTTACGCGACACAGGCATGGGCTCCAGAGATTACATTGTTTAGAAATTAAGATTTGTTAAGTGCCTACAGGTTAAAAGAAAGATAAGTGCCCCGTGACCTCCGTTCTTGCCCCTTTCCTCCCAGGTGCGGCAGGTGAAGGCAAAGAAGAGGCGACGGGGAACGCGCCGATGGAGAGCATGGCGGGGATGACCCTCGGAAAGGCGCGTGGCCGAGGGAGGAGGGCGATGCAGATGATGGTGCTGCCACCGATGGTCAGCCGGAGTCGGAATCGGCATCCTCCCGCCCGCTACCCTATCGTCGCTGTCGCTGTCCTCCTCGTCACTGTCGCCCGAGGAGGAAGTTTCGTTGTCAGTGGAGCTCTCCGCGCAGCACCCTAAGCGGGTTCCCAAGTACCCGAAGAGCTTGACGGAGAGCAGACCGTTCTCCATTAGTTTGAACTGGAGAATGTGCCCCTCCGACCAGCTATGAGCACGGGCAAAGGTCTTCCACCCACGGCGGAGATACATGACGTGAGGGGCGGGGAAGTCGACGTCGACCCGCAAGTCATTGTTCCCGCAGCCCCTCATGTGCAGCCTCAAGGCTTGTGGCGGGTCAAGCTCCATTTCCCGAGCAAACGGAGTGGGGAGGCGGAGGTGACCGCACACTGGCTTATACAGCCTGATGAAGAACTCGCAGGGCTGGTCTCCGACGTGGCCCTCCATTGGGGGGCGCTGGCGGAAGCGCGACCGATGCGCCGCCCCGTCCTCCTCACCCTCGAGCACCACAGGGCCTCGGCCTCACCCCCTCCCTCTTCCTCTCATAGCAGGCTCCACCGCCATGAGCTCAGAAGGAGGAGGGACCCGCTGTCGAGCAGAAGCCCTCGTCGCCGCCATTGGAGCACCGGCGTGCCCTCTCACCATGGCGAGTGGAAGAATGGAGCCAAACAGGAAGGAGATGAATGCAGACGGATGTTGTCCCTCTCCCCGTTTTATAGAGGGGCGGGGCCGGGGCTCGACCCCCTAACCTAAGGGTGGCCACCCACTCGACCAATCCGGCTGCCAAAGGCGCAGGGAATCAGGAACGACCCACTGCTCCAACCAGCGACGCCCGGCCTTCCGCCTCGGCGTTAAGGCCCGTGCCCTCTGTATCTGCCACCTACCCTCCCTGAGGCATGGGGGACACATGGCGGGCGGGCCGGAATTAAGAACACAAGTGGGACGACCGTTTTCCACCCAGTGATCATGGGGCGCGGGCGCCATGACGACTTGAGTCCACTTTGCAAATGAGCCGCGCCATGCGGCTTCCTCTTTCTTTATAGGGAAGACGCGGTCCGCCTCTTTACTATTCACTGCATGATGACGCAAGCGCGCTGCGACCGCTCCACGCACGAGCCCCACGTCATGCACTTAATGCCGGTCATGGGGAAGCGCAACTGGCGAAGAAGTTACCGCAGTTAAAACTCTGACACACGTACCCGCTAATCGTTCTGGGCCTGGCCCAACAACGCTTCGCACTTATGTGTGGCCCGGGCCCGGGGGCTCCTGTCGGTTTACAAAAGTAGGGGTCTTTTTGTACCCCTTTACTTGTCCACGGGCAGTCGTAGCCCCACCTGCGGCCATGCTTGGCGAAGCAGAAGAAGCAAAGGTACGAGACTGCCAACGCAGCACTCAAGCCAGAGGCGCGAGGAGCAAAGTGGCAAGATGGACTTCCCCTGGCAAGGCCCTTGTCGGGGCGGCCTACATAGCCCCGGCGCCTTGCCGGGGCGACTTGCCCCACACCAGCAAGGCCGCCACCCTTGAGCCTAAGAGCTCTGACACCATCGACAACGTCAAGGCCAAGACTCAGGGGTGCCCATGTGGTGACTGCGAATCTAGATAAGGACCAGAAGATGAAGACCCCCGGCAAGATCCTTGCCGGGGATAGACAGAGACCCGCGGCAAGATCTTTGCCGGGACGGCCGAAGACCCCAGCAGGATCCTTGCCGGGGACGCCCGTGAGACCCTGGCAAGACCCTTGCCGGGGACATCTGCGGGGCCACGGCTAGGCCCGCACCCACCAACATTTCGCTGCCTTACGGCCGTTCCGACGCAGCAACCAGCCCGCCAACTAGGCAGGCGCCTGCGTGGCAGCATGCAGCTTCTAGGCCAACAAATCAAGTGCTTGCGTGGCGGCATGTGGCTTCTAGGCCAACTAGTCAAGCACCTGCGTGGTGGCATGCAGATCTTCGTGAAGACCCTGTCACCGCACCAGCACAGCAACCAGCCAGCCAGCATGGCGCTGCATGCCTCATCAGCGTGGACACGCGTCGAAGCAAGGTGAGGCGGCGACGGACGAGACGAGCCCTGTTGCCGCCCCCGATAAAGCAAGAGGGCATGTAGGCAGTGCATTAAATGCGTTTATCCTACGGTGTCAGGTGATAAACTTGTACACTTTAGATACTTTCCACCTCCTGTGTGCCACTGTGGCGACCCCTTTGACATATAAAAGGAGGCCCGACACGTACTGTGGAAGGATTCAGACTTTTTGGACTGGGCATGCACCGCAGCTACTTCAAGAGCTCAAGAACACCAAATATACACAAAAGCAGGACTAGGGTTTTACGCATCGTTTGCGGCCCAAACCTAGGTAAAAATCTCCTCGTGCTGATCTTTTAGACCTGCTCTTTGCGCAGCTCCATGCCCCGCCAAGCGTAGAAGGGATTCCCCGAGATCGCATAGGTGTCGTTTCCCCCGACAATTTTGCCTCCCAACGTATTCACCTCAAGGGTGATGTCCACAATAATAACTCATGCTATGCATATCCAATTGGATATATGTGCCTAAATCTTTCCTCACCACATGATGCTTGCCAAAACAGAAAAATAAAAAGGAATAGAGAGAAAAACTTTGACTCTGGCATGAAAGTAAATACATAAAAGAAAAGGTACGCCCATCGCAGAGGGAAGCAGAGGTTGCCATGCGCTTTTTGTTTGTATGCTCAATCCCTTAGTGCAAACGAACGTCACGTTATATTGCCCCTTATGATAGCAACCTTTATTATGCAGTCTATCGCTTTTATTCTTTGCCATCACAAGTTCGTACAATGCTCAATTTTCTCTCACGCTAAATGATCTAACACTTTTTATAAGAATTTTTTATTGCCTTATTGCACCGATGACAACTTACTTGAAGGATCTTACTCAATCCTTAGGTAGGTATGGTGGACTCTTGAAAATAAGATTTGGATTTAAGGGTTTTTCGATGCACAAGTAGTATCTCTACTTAGTGCGGAATTTTTGGCTAGCAAAGACGGGGGGCAAGCACCACATGTTGAAGGATCTATGACAATATAACTTCTATGTGAATATGAACAAACATAAATCATTACGTTGTCTTTCTTGTCCAACGTCAACAATTTTGGCAAATAATATTTTGATGGGGGCTCGCAATCACCAAAGATTTCCAAGATAGTGTATTTGCATGTGAAAGTTCTCTTCCTTATAGTAATCATTCAGGAATTGCTTGTATGAACAATATTGTGATTGTCAAGCTTCAAACGATTTAACTTTCTAAACCCAATGTGAAGCTACCACTAGGCATGATATGAACATATAATTTCAACTTCATGATATTCAATTCATTCAACAATTTACTCATAGGATAAAAGTGAAGCACGAGAGTAAGCGACAAACTACTCCAAAAAGATATAAGTGAAGATCATGCGAGTATTTATGGAAATGGGAAGCTAATTGAGGGCTCTCTCTTATTTAAAACTTTCAGATCTAATTATTTTATTAAAACAACTAGCAAATACTAATAAAATAAAATTACTCTCCCATCAAAAATCATATCATGTGACGAATGAAAATATAACTTTAAGTAAGGTTACCGATATTGTTGGAGACGAAAGAGGGGATGCCTTCCGGGGTATCCCCAAGCTTAGTTGCTTGGATCTTACTTGAATATTACCTTCGGGGTGCATTGGGCATCCCCAAGCTTATGGTCTTGTCACTCCTTATTCTCCTCATATCGATATCTCACGCAAAACTTGAAAACTTCAATCCCACAAAACTTAACAGAACTTTCGTGAGATGGGTTAGTATGATAAAGAGTAAACCATTTCACTTTGGTACTGTGAAAGACAAGATTCCTAATTGTTTCCACACAATGCGTACTGTAGCATATCATTTCCGCAGTTTATATTGAGCAATATAAGCCATAGAAACTATAAAACAAGCCAACTATGCATCGAAAACAAAATCTATCAAAAGCAGAATAGTCTATAATGATATGCAGAATAACCATACTTCTGCTACTCCAAAACTTCTGAAAAATTTGTTTCTGGAATTTGCATATATATCATCTGTAAAAAATTTAGAATTTTATCACGTTCCAGTAAATTTAAACAATTGTGTTTCTGGAAGCAAAAGTTTCTATTTTTGCACAGATTCAATTCAACTATCATCCACGCTATCCCAAAGGCTTTACTTGGCACTTTATTGAAACACAAGCAATAAAACAAGATTACTCAGTAGCATAAACATGTGAACACACAAAAACAATAGGTAAAAGTGTTGGGTTGTCTCCCACCAAGCACTACTGGAATCTGGCATTTTGCCGTCTGCCAGCTGACGGCAAAGAGGCTCTTTGTCGTCCGCTTCCACAAAGCAGACGGCAAAGAAAGGGCAGATGGGAAAAAGGCTATTTGCCGTCAGCCAGCTGACGGCAAATAGCTAGAAGGCAAACGGCAAAGAGCCAGGTGGGCCCCAGTGGGCACGACTGGCTAGGTCAGATTCTTTGCCGTCTGCCTGCTGCACCTTTGTCGTCCCCTGGCGGACGAAAGGGCCCCGCTAACGGCCGTCTCCCCCTTTCTATCTCTCCGACCCCACCCTCCCCTCTCTCTCCCCTCTCTCTCACCCCTCTCTCCACCCAGTGCCCCCAACTCACCCGCGCCTGCGCCGCGGAGCACCGCCGTCGCCCCATCCCGCCGCAGCACCACCCCGCTGCCCTGGAGCCCTGCGGCCCCGTCGCCACCATCGCCCGGGGCCCCCTCCGCCTGGCCAGGGCCGCCCGCCGCCGCTCGGACGCTGCCGCCGCCCCGGAGCCCCGCGGCCCCGTCGGCACCACCGCCCGGCGCCCCCTCCGCCCGGCCAGCGCCACCCCGCCGCTGCCGCCGCCCCACCCCGCCGCCCCGGAGCCCTGCGGCCCAGTCACCTCCACCGCCCGGCGCCCTCTCCGCCCGGCCAGCGCCACCCCCCCCCCGCCCGGGAGCCCTGCGGCCCCGTCACCACCACTGCCCGGCGCCCCCTCCGCCCGACCAGCACCCCTCCGCGGCCGAGCAACCCCGCCGCCCCGTGCCCCTAGGCCCTGCCGGCCTGCCGCAGGCCGTCCCACCCCTGCCATAGGTGAGCCTCGGCCGCACCCCTTTTCTCCTAATTTTTTCTTTCTGTTTTTTTAGTTTAGATTACTTTTAGTTTTGTTTTAGATTTAGTTTAGTTTAGATTACTTTTAGTTTGGTTTTATATTTAGTTTAGTTTAGATTACTTTTAGTTTGGCCTTAGGTTTATGTTTAGCCATGAAAAAACTAAGAATAATTAGAAGAAGAGGAGGAGAAGAAGAATAGCTAGGTTTAGGTGTAGTTTTTTCCTGTTTTGTTTTAGGTTAAGTAGTGCTAGGTTTAAGAAGAGGAAAAAGGAGAAGAAGAAGAAGAAGAAGAAGAAGAGGAGGAGGAGGAGGAGGAGGAGAAGAAAGAAGAAGAAGATGATGATGAAGAAGAAGAAGAAGAAGAAAGAGGAGAGGAGGAGGAGGAGGAGAAGAATGCTAGTGGAGAGGAGGAGAAGAAGACCACCGACACCCCGACCCCGACCCCGACCCGACCACCGACACCCCGACACCTGACACCCCGACCACCGACACCCCGACCCAGACCCCGACCATCGACACCCCGACCACCGACACCCCGACCCCCCTCACCCCGACCCCGACCCCCGACACCCTGACACCGCACCCCGACCCACACCCCGACCCCGACCCCGACACCCTGACACCCCGACAATCGACTCCTCGACCCCCCTACCCCGACCCCCCGACACCCTGACACCACACCCCGACCCCGACCCCGACACCCTGACACCCCGATCAACCCCGAAACCCTAACACCACAACCACACCCCGACCCCGACCCCGATGGGGTCATATATTTGTGAATTATGAGTTAGGTTGTATATTTTTCGATTTTGTTATGCAAAACATCATACATATTTGTGTTGATCGGGTGTATTTTTATTATGTTCATGATGATGATACACTTAAATTATATACATATTATTATGTTCATGTCAGGTATCCAAATTTTTTATGTTGTACTAATTTCGTTTACTTTTTGTCATTGCAGGTGTTGACAGGATGGTGGGCAAGGGTCCAGAGCGCCCCGAGCCTCCTGCGAGCGCTACTGGGAGGGGTGGTTCCATTATTCTAGCCCAGCCCCTCCGAAGAGCGCTGCTAGACAGTATGCAGACAGCTGCGGCGGGCGCTTCTTCTTCGGCTGGGAGAGGTCGGGGGAGGACGAAGAAGGCTGGTAGAGGTGGACTTGGCAGCGGGAGAGGTAGGAAGGCTGCTACGCCTTCCTCGCCGCCACCCTCAGCTGATTCACCCGACCACAGGACTGCTCCGTCTGACGTGGACCCGTCTCAGACTCCGGTCCATGAGCCTCCGGTCGCCGATCCTTCACCCCACCAGACTCGGGTCGCCGATCCGTCGCCCCACCAAACTCGTGTCACTGATCCTTCGCCCCACGTGAGTCCGCTCCCAGAGTCTTCGTCCCTGAAGACTCCAGTCACGGGGTCTTCGTCCCAGAAGACTCCGATCCCGCAGTTTTCTTCCCACGAGACCCTGGAGGCTAGTGGCTCTACTGATGGTAGCGAGGACACCTTTTCAGATGATAGCTACAGCGAGGACGAGCTAGTTGAGAAGGGCAAGAAGGTCTACAAGCATGGCTGTACAAAAGCTCCCGCCCGTGCCGACGACCCCCGACCAGAGGTGGTTGATTGCACCTAAAGGGTTGAACTATGTGCATTTACTATTTTTAACCTTTTGCCTTCATGTTCCTTCAAATTAATATGTAATGTGTTGGCCTTGCCATACTGCAGGGGCTGGTTACAACCCCGTGGTGTCCGCAGGCCCAACCAGGTCCTTGTTGTGCTTTGCCGGCAACACTTCCCTGGGTGGGTCACGTTGCCTGGTGAGGGTCAGGTTCCACAGCTAGCACTGACCTGGGAGCTGTACTCGGTTGCCCCGGCCCCGTCGGAGGAGAGGGTCGATGGTGTCTTGTGCGAGACAGTGGCCGACATTGTGTTCCGTCGGTTTTGGGTAATTTCTCCTTACAGAATTAAAAATCAACACTACCTAGTGATTGTACTAATTTGTGTTGTCTTGTTTGATTGCAGACCTTCTACAGGGTTTCAAAGGGAGTGTAGGAGGCCACATATATGGCTGTCAAAACCGAGTTCAAGCACCTACTTCAGAACTTACGGCACGATACTACGCCTTGAAGGGTATCAGGAGGGGCAAGAAGTGTCGCGGCAAGTTTCTGAGTAAGGAGAAGTACATGCAGGTAATTACCTATTCTTAAGGCCTTGAACTTAGTTTTCTTGATTTGATTCGTAGGCGTAACACTGAAATTTCTCTTGACTCACTTAGGTGCCCCCGAGATGGTGTGTGGATAAGATGGACTATTGGGAGGCGTTGGTGGATGCGTGGTGCTCTCCCCAATGGCTAGTCGAACACAAATGGAAGGTGTGCCACACCATCAAGGGGGCTCAAACCTGTTTGAGTACGGGGATAAGTGGGTATGTGGTTTGCTACATGATTCATGCAATTTCATTCTTCATGCTAGCATTTATCCCTTCCAAAATGACTTAATATGCTTAGTTAGGTAAAAAAGGCATAACTACCTTGGATAGTTCATTTATGACATATTTAGCTCTAAAATGACATAATAACCTTAGATAGCTCTATAAAATGAATTAATATGCTTTAGTTAGTTAAAAAATGGCATAACTACTTTCTATAGCTCAATAATGACCTAAACTAATCTTAGCTAGTTCATTCATGACATAATTAGCTCTAAAATGACATATAGATAGCTCTATAAAATGACTTAATATGCTTTAGTTAGTAAAAATGACATAATAACCTTTCTTAGCTCCAAAATGACTAATATTTTGTTCCTCTCTCTCAGGCGCACCACCACAAGAAGCCTGTGCCAAATCTGTTCGACCTCTATGGCATAGCCCATATGGCCCCGTACAAGAAGGCCAGGCCATTCACGGAGTTTGACCTAGATCATCCAGAGTGCTTCACCAACATCTCCTGCCACCACAAGCTTGTGAAGTACAGAGACGAGGGGAAGGCAAGGAAAGGGGAGGACTTTGACCTGAGCCAGGATCCTTTTGATACGGAGCTGGTGATGATATCTGGTGGCGGAGGTCCATGGCTCTCAAGCCATTGGTGATGGACTGATACATTGTCCTAGGACTCTCCCGCAGATCAAGAAGCGCCTGAGTAGCTCTGATCCTGAGATAACGCCTCGCGCACGGCCCGTGGAGCTCGCCATGGCGGTTACTTATACGGACTCTCTCACCTTTCTTCCATTAAATTGTGTGTGCTTCCGTCGATGATTACAATGCTAACGAGGAGTGGTGTGTTGCAGGCATTGGTTGAGAAAGAGAGATTGAAGACCCATGCGCTTTTGGAGGAGGCAAAAAGGGAGGCGGTGGAGAGGGAGAGGGAGATGGACGAGAGGACGGCTAAGTTGTTGGAAATGGAGAGGAACCGGAACGAGGCGTCTAACTGGGCCCTATACGAGCTCATTGTGGTACATTTCTCGTGCATATTAGTCCAATGATGCACGTAATGTTTGCATTACTAACTAATATGACTGACTCGTGAGAACCAAATGCGCAGACCATGTGCGAGAAAAACGGTCAGGCCCCTCCGCCGATGCCCTAGATTGCTCCGGCGACCACATGGAGTTTGATTTGAATGGTCGTTAGTTACTACTATTCACATTTCAGTTTGCATCATGCTAACGAGACATTATTGGAAATGATATTTGGTGCAGCATGGCTCCCGACAAGCATCGACCACTCCTTCTGCGTTTCCCAATGGCGGAACCTCGACCGGTCCTACACCTCCGTCTGCCACTGACGCAGCCCCGACCATTCCTACACCTCCGTGATAACGGTATTTTTCTTCTTATTTCGCCTGTTTAGTCAATTTTTGACATAATTTAGCCTATTTAGTCCACAAATGACATAATAAGATGAAGAAAATCAAGGAAGAGGAAGGAAAGAAGGAATAGGAAGAAAAGAAGAAGAATAAGAAGAAGTTCTTCTTCTTCTTTTTCTTCTTCTTCTTCTTCTTCTTCTTCTTCTTCTTCTTCTTCTTCTTCTTCTTCTTTTCCTCCTATTACTTGTTTTTATTCGTAAATGGCATAATAACCTTGCTAACCTCATAAATTCCATATACTTAGCTTGTTGTCCTCTAAAATGGCACAATAAGCTTAGTTAGGTAAAAATGGCATAATTAGCTAGTTTGGCTCAAAAATGGCATTTTTCTTCTTATTTAGCCTATGTAGTCCATTTATGACATAATTTAGCCTATTTAGTCCACAAATGACAACATAAGATGAAGAAAATCAAGGAAGAGGTACAAAGAAGGAATAAAGAAGAAGAAAAAGAAGAAGAAGAACTTCTTCTTCTTCTTTTTCTTCTTCTTCTTCTTCTTCTTCTTCTTCTTCTTCTTCTTTTCCTCCTATTACTTGTTTTCATTCGTAAATGGCGTAATAACCTTGCTAACCTCATAAATGTCATATACTTAGCTTGTTGTCCTCTAAAATGACACAATAAGCTTAGTTAGGTCAAAATTGGCATAATTAGTTAGGTTAGCTCAAAAATGGCATTTTTCTTCTTATTTAGGCTATTTAGTCCATTTATGACATAATTTAGCCTATTTAGTCCACAAATGACATAATAAGATGAAGAAAATCAAGGAAGAGGAAGAAAAGAAGGAATTGGAAGAAAAGAAGAAGAAGAAGAAGAAGAAGAAGAAGAAGAAGAAGATGAAGAAGAAGAAGTAGACTTCTTCTTCTTCTTCTAGTCTTCTTCTTCTTCTTCTAGTTTTCTTCTTCTTCTCCAAAATGAAGTTAGCTCTAAGTTAGCTCTAATATGCTTAGTTACCTAGGTTAGCTCAATAATGATCTATACTAAGCTGCTTTATATAAAAAATGGCATAATATGCTTAGTTCACTCAAAAATGGCATAATTAGATAGGTTAGCTCCATTTTACCTAAATATGCTTACTTCTTCTTCTTATTCTTCTTCTAACTTTCTTGTTTCCCATTTTGCAGATTTAATTCACTATATGGAAGCTTGCATGGATGGAGTGCTTGTTTCCCTGTTCTTCTTTTCGTTTGTATCGAGGAATAATGTGGAACTTGTTATATGGATGCATGGAACAATGTGTTGCGTGAACATTGTGATATTACTGCAATATGTATGGATGGAACTGTGTTTCTTATGTTTGTATGCTGTCATGGATGGAGCTATGTGTTGGATACATCATATGTCTGCTGTGCCTGTGAAAATATATATATATATATTTATATCTGTTTGTTAATTCCTGTGAAATTAAATGGATATAAATAAAAACAGGGGATATATAGCCTCTAACGGTAGCCTATAAAAACAGAGGACACATGGCAGCTACGTGTAGAAACTGGGAACACTGGCTGCTTATTTGGTCCCTTCGCCGTCTCCCAGCGGACGGCAAATACCTCTGAATCCTTGCCGTCTGTTGGCAGACGACATAGCTGGCCACGTGGCAGCTTCCCAGTGCTGGCCTAGCTGACCTCTTTGCCGTCTGTCAGCGGACGACAAAGAGCGCCATTAACCCCCTAATGGCTCTCACCCCACCGCACCACCGTCCGTTATCTTTGCCGGCTGCTTGCGTCGGATGGCAGACGGCACAATCCTTTGTCGTCCGTTTCAAAGAAGCGGACGGCAAAGAAGGCCTTTGCTGGCACGTGTTCAGACGGACAGTTTGTCGTCCGTTGGCAGACGGCAAAGAAGTTTGCCGTCCGGGATCTATGCCTTTGCCGTCTGCCATGGCAGACAGCAAAGAAGCTGATTCCAGTAATGAAGCGCTTTTATTTAATGTGTTTTAGCTAGGCATGATTATTTAAATGATGCTCGCATAAAAGATAACAATTGAAACATAAAGAGAGCATCATGAATCATAAGTTACTCTCTCATATTAATTTTCAGTAGCATCATGAATAGATTCAACAATATAACCATCACATAAAGCATTCTTTTCATGATCCACAAGTATATTAATTTTATTACTCTCCACATAAGAAAATTTCTTCTCATTCCCAATGGTGGGACTATAATATAGAAGTTGAATACTATAAATTGTTTCTGCATTAAACGAGTAATGTTTAGAAAAAGGGTAATCATAACTATGACAAGTTTTATAAATATAAGCATCACTACTTTTTATAACATAAGTAGCATCACAATAATCATCATCAGTAGCAACTTTGTTCTTATCATAGATAGGGGCATGCAATCATCATAGGAAATTGATCGTTCAAAGTAGCGGGACTAAAAAGATCATCTTCATTAAACATATCATCCCCAAGCTTGGGACAAACATTAATTGCAGACAATAAATTCTCAAACATGTCATTCTCATCAAACATAGCATCCCCATGCTTCTGATCTGGCATATCATAAGCATAATCACTCTCATCATTAATAGTATGAATAGCACCAAGAGTATAACAATTGCTATCATCATAGTTTCACAACTTGGTGCCAAAAGATTTGCAAGATTATAAGAAGTATCATTATCTTCCCAATCATAATCATCACAACAAGCAATAGGCATAACAAAATCATCATCAATTGTGCTCTCGGACATTCTGCCAAAAGACATAGAAGCAATATGATCATCAATTGCATCATCTTCCACAATTATTTTTGTGAGGCACAACAATAATAGGAGCAACATTATTTGGGAGAGTTACCTCTATTCTTTCTTCTATTCTTTTTCTTCTTCACCACCTCACGTAAGGGTTTAATCATTTTTTTTCGAGCTTCTTGTTGAAGAGATTGATTGTATAGGAAGCTCCTCCTCGTCACCTATTTCATCATGAGAGACAATAAGAGGGAAAGTGGAAATCTTTACCCTTTCATTAGTATTCCTTTTATATTCTATTGGTTTTCCCATCTTTCTATAGTTGGCAATATAAGAATTCTCATTGCAATTTACCATGCAAAACATATAGATATTCTCTAGATTAGTTTCAATGTCGTCTGTGAGAATGAATATTTCAAACCAACTATTTTTATGTGTCAATTCTTCACTCGCCAAAAATAGACAATGCTCATTATAAACTTCAAGGGTGATAAAGTTATTGCAATATCTGACCATGATTCGATCATGAAAGAGTTTTCATTGGAAATTAAGATGACCAACCTTATTGCAAAGTTCACAAGTAATAGGACAAAGAGAAAATATTTTTTTAGCAAATTCATTTATCACTTTGAGCAAAGAAATTGTTCTATCATGTTTATGCTTCTTACAAAATCTATCATCCCTATAAGGCACATCTTCACAAAGTCTTCCCACTCCACAAACACTGACATGCTTACAAGAAACATTTTTCTCATTACTAGTGCAATAATCATTAGCATTTTGGATATTCAAAGAATTCATACTAACAACATTGCGATCATGTTTATTATTCAAATATTTTGTGCCAAACATTTTAGTGACTTCTTCTACTAACAATTGAGCACAATTTTTCGATCCATCATTTTCAAGAAAGATATTATATAGATGATCAATAATAAGATGCAACCTCAATTCATTTCTTTATGTGGTTTTGTTTTATAAACCAAACTAGTGATAAAGAAGAAACGAAAAGATTCGATTGCAAGATCTAAAGATATACCTTCAAGCACTCACCTTCCCGGCAACGGCTCTAGAAAAGAGCTTGTTGTCTACTACGCAACTTTATTCTTGTAGACTCGTGTTGGGCCTCCAAGCGCAGAGTTTTGTAGGACAGTAGCAATTTTCCCTCAAGTGGATGACCTAAGGTTTATCAATACGTGGGAGGTGTAGGATGAAGATGGTCTCTCTCAAACAACCCTGCAACCAAATACAAGAAATCTCTTGTGTCCCCAACACACCCAATACAATGGAAAATTGTATAGGTGCACTAGTTAGGCGAAGAGATGGTGATAAAAGTGTAACATGGATGGTAGAAAAGTATTTTTATAATCTGAATAAATAAAAACACCAAGGTAGCGAACGACAAAAGTGAGCACAAACGGTATTGCAATGATTGAAAATGAGGCCTAGGGTCCGTACTTTTGCTAGTGCAATCTCTCAACAATGCTAATATAATTGGATCATATAACCACTCCTCTAAGTGCGATCAAGAATCACTCCAAAGTTCCTATCTAGCGGAGAACATAAGAAGCAATTGTTTGTAGGGTACGAAACCACCTCGAAGGTATTCTTTCCGATCGATCTATCCAAGAGTTCGTACTAAAATAACACCAAATAATTTCAGTTTCATAATACTCAATCCAACACAAAGAACCTCAAAGAGTGACCAAAGATTTCTACCGGAGAAACAAAGACAAGAACGTGCATCAACCCCAATGTCACCTCGGGAATCCGCGAGTTGAGTGCCAAAACATATATCAAGTGAACCAATATAATACCCCATTGTCACCACGGGTGTCCATATGCAAGACACATATCAAGTGCTCTCAAATCCATAAAAGTATTCAATCCGATAAAACGAAATCTCAAAGGGAAAGCTCAATTCATCACAACAAGATAGAGAGGGGAAAACACCATATGATCCGACTATATTAACAAAGCCCGCGATACATCAAGATCATGACATCTCAAGAACACGAGAGAGAGACAGATTAAACACATAGCTACTGGTACAAACCCTCAGCCTTGAGGGTGGACTACTCCCTCCTCATCGTGGTGGCCGCCGGGACGATGAAGATGGCCACCGGTGATTATTCCCCCCTCCGACAGGGTGCCAGAACGAGGTCTAGATTGGTTTCTCATGGCTACAGAGCCTTGCGGTGGCGGAACTTCTGATCTTGGCTTACCCCGAGGGTTTCTGGACTATTTGATGATTTATAGGGCAAAGAGGGGGTGCGGGGGCCACCGAGGTGGGCACAACCCACTTGGGCGTGCCTGGGCCCCCAAGCGCACCCAGGTGGGTTGTGCCCCCTCGATGCACCCTGAGGTGCTTCTCTGGACCACTGGATGTCTTCTGGTCCATAAAAATCCATAGAAAGTTTCGCGGTGTATGGACTCCGTTTGATATTTGATTTCCTATGATGTCAAAAACAAGCAAAAAACAGCAACTGGCACTGGGCACTCGGTCAATAGGTTAATTCCAAAAAATAACATAAATTTTCTATAAAATTATTGTAAAACATCCAAGAATGATAATATAACGACATGAATACTTAATAAATCATAGATACGTTGGAGACGTATCAGCATCCCCAAGCTTAATTCCTACTTGTCCTCGAGTAGGTAAATGATAAAAGAAATAATTTATGAAGTGTGAATGCTAGCAAAGAGCATAAGTTTGATCAATGATAATTTAAATCACTTTTCCTAGCATCAGAATAGCAAATATTTCTTATAAACTCATCATGGTAAAGTAGCAACCAATTTACATGTTAAGGTTCAAACAATGAATTCTCTTGAAACTCAACAACCTATATTCTTAGTCACCAAACAATTGCAATTCAACTTATTCAACAAAGTCTAAGTAAGAGCTCCACACACTCAACCATCATATAGTCTTCTATGATTGCTAAAACTCACCGCATACACATAAGCAAAACGTTTCAACTGGAGAGGTAGAAATATAGGGGCTAATTTCGCCTCCCAACGTATTCACCTCAAGGGTGATGTCCACAATAATAACTCATGCTACCCATATCCAACTAGATATATGTGCCTAGATCTTTCCTCACCACATGATGCTTGCCAAAAAAGAAACATAAAAAGGAATAGAGAGAAAAACTTTGACTCTGGCATGAAAGTAAATACATAAAAGTAAAAGGTACGCCCTTAGCAAAGGGAAGCAGAGGTTGCCATGCGCTTTTAGTTTGTGTGCTCAATCCCTTAGTGGAAAAGAACATCACGTTATATTACCCCATATGATAGCAACCTTTATTATGTAGTCTGTCGCTTTTATTCATTGCGATCATAAGTTCGTACAACGCTCAATTTCCTCTTACACTAAATGATCTGACACTTTTTATAAGCAATTTTTATTGCCTTATTGCACCGATGACAACTTACTTGAAGGATCTTACTCAATCCTTAGGTAGGTATGGTGGACTCTTGAAAGTAAGATTTGGGTTTAAGGGTTTTTCGATGCACAAGTAGTATCTCTACTTGGTGTGGAACTTTTGGCTAGCAAAGATGGGGTGCAAGCACCACATGTTGAAGGATTTATGACAATATAACTTCTATGTGAATATGAACAAACATAAATCATTACGTTGTCTTTCTTGTCCAACCTCAACAATTTTTGCATATAATATTTTGATGGGGGCTCACAATCACAAAAGATTTCTAGGATAGTGTATTTGCATGTGAAAGTTCTCTTCCTTATAGTAGTCATTCAGGAATTGCTTGTATGACCAATATTGTGATTGTCAAGCTTCAAACGATTTATCTTTCTAAACCCAATGTGAAGCTACCACTAGGCATGATATGAACATATAATTTCAACTTCATGATATTCAATTCATTCAACAATTTACTCATAGGATAAAAGTGAAGCGCGAGAGTAAATGACAAACTACTCCAAAAAGATATAAGTGAAGATCATGCGACTGTTTAAGGAAATGGGAAGCTAATTGAGGACTCTCTCTTATTTAAAACTTTCGGATCTAATTATTTTATTAAAACAGCAAGGAAATACTAATAAAATAAAATGACTCTACAAGCAAAACTCGTATCATGTGACGAATGCAAATATAGCTTTAAGTAAGGTTACCGATATTGTTGGAGACGAAAGAGCGGATGCCTTACGGTGCATCCCCAAGCTTAGTTGCTTGGATCTTACTTGAATATTACCTTGGGGTGCCTTGGGCGTCCCCAAGCATAGGGTCTTGTCACTCCTTATTCTCCTCATATCGATATCTCACCCAAAACTTGAAAACTTCAAACACAGAAAACATAACAAAACTTTCGTGAGATGGGTTAGTATGATAAAGAGCAAACCATTTCACTTTGGTACTGTCAAAGACAAGATTCATTATTTTTTCCACACAATTCCTACTGTAGCATATCATTTCCGCAATTTATATTGAGCAATATAAGCCATCGAAACTAGAAAACAAGCAAACTATGCATCGAAAACAAAATCAATCAAAAACAGAGCAGTCTAAAATGATCTGAAGAATAGCCATACTTCTTCTACTCCAAAACTTCTGAAAAATTAGGACATAATAGAAAATTTGCATATCTACCATCTATAGAAATTTCAGAATTTTATCACGTTCCAGTGAATTTAAACAATTTTTTTTCTGGAAGCAAAAGTTTCTATTTTTGCGCAGATTCAATTCAACTATCATCCACACTATCCCAAAGGCTTTACTTGGCACTTTATTGAAACAAAAGCAATAAAAGATGATTACTACAGTAGCATAAACATGTGAACACACAAAAGCAGTAGGTAAAAGTGTTGGGTTGTCTCCCAACAAGCGCTTTTCTTTAATGCCTTTTAGCTAGGCATGATGATTTCAATGATGCTCGCATAAAAGATAAGAATTGAAACACAAAGAGAGAATCATGAATCATAGGTTACTCTCTCATAATAATTTTCAGTAGCATCATGAATAGATTCAACAATATAACCATCACATAAAGCATTCTTTTCATGATCCACAAGCATAGAAATTTTATTACTCTCCACATAAGAAAGTTTCTTCTCATTCACAATGGTGGGAGTATAATATGGAAGTCGAATACTATAAATTGTTTCCACATTAAAAGAGTAATGTTCAGAAAAACGGTAATCATAACTATGAAAAGTTTTATAAATGTAGTAATCACTACTTTTTATAACATAAGTATCATCACAATAATCATCATAATTAGCAACTTTGTTCTTATCATAGATAGGAGGTATGCAATCATGATAAAAAATTGATCATTCAAAGTAGGGGGACTAAAAAGATCATGTTCATTAAGCATATCATCCCCAAGCTTGGGACAAATATTAATTGGAGCAAATAAATTCTCAAACATGTCGTTCTCATCAAACATAGTATCCCCAAGCTTGTGACTTGGCATATCATAAGCATAATCACTCTCATCATTAATAATATGAATAGCACCAATGGTATAACAATTGCTATCATCATAATTTCCCAACTTTGGTGCCAAAAGATTTGCCAGATTATAAGAAGTATCATTATCTTCCCAATCATAATCATCACAACAAGCAACAGGCATAACAAAATCATCATCAATAGTGCTCTCGGACATTGTGCCATAACACATAGAAGCTATATCATCATCAAGTGCATCATCTTCCACAATTATTTTTTATTCTTTTCATGAGGCAAAACAATAATAGGAGCAACATTATTTGGGAGAGATACCCTTTTACCTCCATTCTTTCTTCTTTTCTTTTACTTCTTCACCACCTCACGTAAGGGTTCAATCAATTTTTTCTAGCTTCTTGTTGAAGAGATTGATTGGATAGGAAGCTCCTCCTCGTCACCTATTTCATCATGAGAGACAATAGGAGGGAAAGTGGAAATCTTTACCCTTTCATTAGTATTCCTTTTATATTCTATTGGTTTCCCATCTTTCAATAGTCGGCAATATAAGCATTCTCATTGCAATTTACACTGCAAAACATATAAATATTCTCTAGATTAGTTTCAATGTCGTCCGTGAGAATGAATATTTCAAACCAACTATTTTTGTGTGTCAATTCTTCACTCCCCAAAAATAGACAAAGCTCATTATAAAGTTAAAAGGGTGATAAAGTTATTGCAATATTTGGCCATGATTGGATCATGAAAAAGTTTGCATTGGAAATTAAGATGACCAACCTTATTGCAAAGTTCACTAGTAATAGGACAGAGAGAACATAATTATGTAGCAAATTCGTTTATCACCTTGAGCAAAGAATTGGTTCTATCATGTTCATGCTTCTTACAAAATCTATCTTCCCTATAAGGCACGTCTTCACAAAGTCTTCCCACTCCGCAAAAATTGGCATGCTTATAAGAAACATTTTTCTCATGACTAGTGCAATAATCATTAGCATTTTGGATATTCAAAGAATTTATACTAACAACAACGCAATCATGTTCATCATTCAAATATTTTGTGCCAAACATTTTATTGACTTCTTCTTCAAACAATTGACCACAATTTTCCGATCCATCATTTTCAAGAAAGATATTATAAAGATGATCAATAATAAGATGCAACCTCAATTCATTTCTTTATTGTAGTTTTCTTTTATAAACCAAACTAGTGATAAAACAAGAAACTAAAAGATTCGATTCCAAGATCTAAACATATAGTTTCAAGCACTCACCTTCCCGGCAACGGTGCTAGAAAAGAGCTTGATGTCTACTACGCTACTTTATTCTTGTAGACTCGTGTTGGGCCCCCAAGCATAGAGTTTTGTAGGACAGTCAAAATTTTCCCTCAAGTGGACGACCTAAGGTTTATCAATCCGTGGGAGGCGTAGGATGAAGATGTTATCTCTCAAACAACCTGCAACCAAATACAAGAAATATCTTGTGTCCCCAACACACCCAATGCAATGGAAAATTGTATAGGTGCACTAGTTCGGGAAGAGATGGTGATAAAAGTGTAATATGGATGGTAGAAATGTATTTTTATAATCTGAATAAATAAAAACAGCAAGGTGGCGAATGATAAAAGTGAGCACAAACGGTATTGCAATGCATGAAAATGAGGCCTAGGGTTCGTACTTTCACTAGTTCAATCTCTCAACAATGCTAATATAATTGGATCATATAACCATCCCTCGAAGTGCAATGAAGAATCACTACAAAGTTCCTATCTAGTGGAGAACATAAGAAGAATTTGTTTGTAGGGTATGAAACCACCTCGAAGCTATTATTTCCAATCATCTATCCAAGAGTTTGTACTAAAATAACACCAAATAATTTCAGATTCATAGTACTCAAGCCAACACAAAGAACCTCAAAGAGTGCCCAAAGATTTCTACCAGAGAAACAAAGACAAGAACGTGCATCAACCCCTATGAATAGATTACCCCAAGGTCACCTCGGGAATCCGTGAGTTGAGTGCCAAAACATATATCAAGTGAACCAATATAATACCCCATTGTCACCACGGGTATCCATATAAAAGACATATATCAAGTGCTCTCAAATCCATAAAAGTATTCAATCCGATAAAACGAAATCTCAAAGGGAAGTCTCAATTCATCACAACAAGATATAGAGGGGAAAACACCATGTGATCTGACTATATTAATAAAGCCCGCGATACATCAAGATCGTGACATCTCAAGAACACGAGAGAGAGAGAGAGAGATTAAACACATAGCTACGGGTAAAAACCCTCAGGCCCGAGGGTGGACTACTCCCTCCTCATCGTGGTGGCCGCCGGGCTGATGAAGATGGCCACCAATGATGATTCCCCCTTCGACAGGTTGCCGAAACTGGGTCTCACTTAGTTTCTCATGGCTATAGAGCCTTGCGGTGGCGTAACTTCTGATCTAGGGTTACATCCAGGGTTTATAGAATATTTGATGATTTATAGGGCAAAGAGGGCGTGCGGGGGCCACTGTGGTGTGCACAGCCAACCTGGGCACGCCTGGGCCCCCAGACGCACCCTGGTGGGTTGTGGCCCCCTCGGGGCACCCCCAGGTGCTTCTCTGGCCCACTGGATGTTTTCTGGTCCATAAAAAATCCACAAAAAGTTTCACGGTGTTTGGACTTTGTTTGATATTGATTTCCTGCGATGTAAAAAACAAGCAAAAGACAGCAACTGGCTCTGGGCACTGGATCAATAGGTTAGTCCAAAAAAATGATATAAAGTTGCCATAAAATGATTGTAAAACATCCAAGAATGATAATACAATGGCATGAATACTTCATAAATTATAGATACGTTGGAGATGTATCAGAACTGCGGTGGTTCTTTGGTCCCTCCATACGACACCAAATCGAGCTACCGGCCAGACTCCCTTCTCCCTAGTCTATGGAGCAGAAACAGTGCTCCCCAGGAAACTCATATATGTGTCGCCTCGAGTATTTGCCTATGATAAAGTAGAGCGAGAGCAGCACCGGCATGACGACGTCGTGCTCCTTGAGGAGAACTATCTCCGGGTTGTTGTACGTGTTGCACGCTATCAGCAAGCCCAACGTCGCTATCACAACCACAAGGTCCATGCTGGAAGCCTTGAATAAGGCGACCTTGTCACTACTGCAGGATGCTGCTAATGCGACGCTACGATCAAAGACCCTTTGATGAAACTATGTGCGATGCATTAATTGCAACCGGTGATGTAAAATAACCATCAAAAATATGAAAAACATTTGCGATGATGGATCCATCAAACACGGTTCAGATTTTAGTTGCGTGTGCGATGCGGGGCATACGGTTCTGCTCAATTAATTGTTTGCGATGAGGCATAACAAAAGAAACCGGCAACCAGATGAAGGCGTTTGCGATATACGGCATACAGTTCACTCAGATATATTGTTTGTGATGAGGTGGAACAACAGAAATGTGCAGCCAAATGAAGGTGTGTGCGATATACGGCATACAGTTCACTCGGATGAACTGTTTGCAGTAAGCCAAGAGAACATAAATGGTTCAACTTAACAAGATGTGTGATACACTGCAAACAGGTTTGTATTCGGAAATGTGTGGGAAGACCGATAACAACACACACGATTCCTGTTAACAAGCCGTGTTTGTTGTGAGCAATCAATTGATGGTATACAATTTTTAGTGATTGATGAAATCATCACAGACGGGTTCCATTGTTTTGTCCGTGTGTGATGTGATTTGCTCTACCTACAGAGCATCAACATATATATTTAAAAAGACAGCATTGCGAAACTAAATTAAGAATACAATTACACAAGTGACTACACACACCACATTTCCACCCACCAAAGTAAGCAATTACATGCATTTTAAACTAGGAGAAACGAGGATCTAATCATCTACTGATTGTTGCAACGACGCTTGCCAATGCTCTGCTTCCGGCTGGATCCCTGACCATTTTGGGGAAGGAGGCACTTCCTCGTGTCAACGATCCACCTGTACATGTCGTAGCTCATGTACACCTCCTTGGCCGGGTACACGATGTGAGCTTTGTCGAGTTTCTCCATCCAGGCCGAGTGCCAGGCACGCTTGTCCTTGTTGCAGGAATCCTTCATGTCTCTGTAGTATGGGTCGGTGATAGCCTCAGCGAGGTGAACCAGTGAGTCCTTCTCATGCTCCTTGTTGTCCCAGATCTTCTATTGGCCCTGGATGTCGACAAGAATTTGGCAGGCGATGCCAGAATTCTTGAGCACCTTTACATCATTGGTGATGTCCACCGTAGCGAATATGTAGTGGGGGCTGTTGACAAACCTGGCGAAACGCTCGCAAGGCCTTGTGGCCAGGCAATAGTGGTAGACAAGGACGTGGTTGCGCACGCACATCTGGGCAATGATGACCTTGGGACGAGACCGGGCACAAGCGCAGGTGTACTCAAGGTCGAGCCCGACCACCTTCTACTTCTCCTCGGCAAGCAACAACTCCATGATGTGGATGGAGTGCTCCACCTAGATCGGGTTGTTGGTGTACACCACCGAGAGCTCTGTGAACCTTCTATGGGTGTCAGCCATGGCATGCATGGTGAACTGCTGCTCATCGTCAGCAGCCACTCGGAGCGCCATTGGAGCCGCGCAGGATACCCTTGAAGAATTTGTCGTGGTGGGTGTTCTTCTTGCAATGGTGGGGCGTGATTGAAAGGTTGAAGAGACATAAGGGTTAAATGGCCGCTGTAATAAATGGGGGCCGGTCGGCCTGTAATCATCACGTCTTGTCACGACGTTCATAGCAGAGGATTCCAGTGCACGCTTGAGAAGACCGCACTGCACGCGTTTTGTTTGACCACGCGTGGGCTCGAAGAGGCACGAAATGTATCGTCGGTGAGCCTGTTACCACGCTACCGCGCAAGCTTGACGCTCGGCTAGTTTGGCCATGTGTCGACTAGAAGAGGGACAAATCATGGGCGTTTATTGGAAAAATGCTTTGTAAAAACGAAGTGTCTGGAATGACTTTGGTCATAAGTTTACCCGTGGATGATGAGGTCAAAGCTACACAGAAGAGTGATGATGGAGACTCAAGTGCGATAATTAATTCTGCGCTCTACAAGGCACACGGTTGAAGAAACCAACTATGTGCAATAATGTTGAAGATCACAGTCGAGTTAGCTATACAGATCATGTGCTATGAGATCGATAAGGTAAACATATTCGAGAATGGTTAATAAAATCTAAGCCCATTTCATATTAAGGTAAAAATATTGCTACCAATATACGAGTCCCATACGATGCCATTTCAACAATTGTACCACAAAATCTCGAAATATTATAAAGTTTAAATTCTAGAGTTATATGGCTCAAATTCGAAGATTCCAATGTTCAAACTGATATTAGAAATGAAAATCAGCTCATCAGCTGCAAACGCTCGCGCTTATCTGCTGAACATGGATATCAGAGAGGTTCAAACTAATATTACCACTTCTAAGTCTGGTTTCGGAACCTCATAAGTTTTTCAAAGGGGTCATCCACTGAGAAGTCATGTATGGGGTTGACACGATGACATCCAATTACTCTATCATCTAAAGTTCCAAATTGAAATTTAGCATTTACGGAGCCTATTCAATTCTGCCGCAGCCGCCGGCGCTGTTCAACAAACCATTCTTTTTTGCGAAGTAAATGAAGGGAAAACCTCATTACCTACAACACCCTTGCTCTAACAACAAAGAACCTGGCGAATATAATCTCCGGTAAGGTCCCTCGGTAGGAGTTCAAAGTAATTTCTAAGACATGCAGATCTAGGCATTCGAAGTGATTGTTATATTGTATCACACTATCCACCACATGGCCTAATCTTATATGCAAAAGAAGAAAACATGTTAGTGCCTACATGCAGTTTTGAACACTACTACAGGCCTATTTGATTTGCAGGATTTGTAAAATGCACTAACATGCCATCTTCGATCCAACATGATTAACATGGGCATTTGATTACGGTCTAGAAAAATGTAGCCTTCTTCACAAGAAGTTGGAGTGAATTCTTATGGATTGTAACCATATGGATCAAGCAACCAATATGGGGGAGGCGGGGGGAACATGTATGTATGGAAATCCTCAAAAAAATCCTTTAGAAAGCATAGTACATTGTCATTGTAAACTTGGAAAAAGGTGTCACAAATTGAAAGGAAAGGAACATCACCTCGATATAGCTTCTCCAGGCACATAAAGCATCTCAGGAAACTGACAACTTGCTCCAGGTTGGCGCCGATAGATTCTAGTACCAAGACCTTCATTGTGCGCAATTTTGGGGTCAAGCTTGTCGGAATCATTTTCTGGATGACAAACGAGCATAAATCTTCAAAATTAGAAATAATGATAATTTGGAGAAGGAGAGGTAGAAGGCGGCTGTTGTACCTAAACAGGTGTGGATCCAATAACAAGTTAGGGGTATTTGTCAGACGAGTAGCCCACCACTATCAATTTCGGTGCAGAAATGACATTGATTCTTGTTGGACCTTCTTGATCAACTACAAGTAATCTCTCAAGTGAAGGTGTGTCCTCAGTGACTATACCGTGGTACACATATTGTGATGTCTTCTTGCCGCAGCTGCAACACACATGAATAGTCCAGAGAGTCATGGAGGTGATGTGGAAGCTACTCAACCCATTGATCGCCTGAAGAAGAAGGTACTCGAGTGCAGTACAGCCAAGGAGTAGGTGCTCCATGTCACCTTTTGGGAGGAAGATGGCGACGAGCTCGAGGTGCTTCAGTCATGGTAGAATAAGAGCCGGCGCGTCATTAAGGGGGGATGGCAGTTCCTGAACTTGGTGATGCGCAGCATGGGCGCAGGCGGAGCGCGGACGTTGGCAGCAAACGCATAGGCCCATCGTCAAAAGTGAGCTCCTCGAGATGATCTAGGGCGGGGGATCGGAACCAGTCGTCAAGCTTGGCTCGGTCCTTGCCGTTGGAATGGAACATGCCCATTCTAAGGCCTCTGGTTGGCCCAGGGTGACTGCCGAGGATCTTGGAGCACGCATCCATGCTTTTGTGATAGCCATGGCAGAGCTCGTGGGTGTCGATGAGGTCGAGAGGGGTGGAGTTACATAGGGGTTGCCACCGCCGGGAAAGGACGGTTGTCCGTGCCCCATATTTGATTGGGAGGAGGGACATGATGACTGTCAACATATCATCGGGGAGGTTGCTGGTGAAGTTTAGGCCTGCTGGAGTCGCTTGCGGTTCTTGCTCGCCCCGCCTCCGCTTGTTGGCAGCCCTGTTCTCCACCTCCGAAGTCTCCTTGTCAGCGGCGCTTTCTGATAGAAGTGGGAGTACAGGAAATATTTAGTTAAAACAGGGCAATAGAAAAGTGTATTGGTAACTAGAAGTTAGTAGGTAGGAATATAGTAAGAAAATGGAATAACAATTGGTTGCTTAATTACTACACAATTCATTTGATATTGCTGGGTAAGTCAACATGCAGATACTTGAAAAGAAAACTTACTTCGAACAAAGTCTGGACGATTGATATCGTCGGGGAAGTTAGCATATATCTCATGACCAGGCTCTTTTATGTGCAGTGCAGTTTTAGTGCCAGCTTTCAGTACATATAAAACTTTGAAATTTCTTTCCAAAGGCCAGTGCCAAAATACGAGTCACCACGTTCATCAAGTCTTACAGTAGCAACGATTGTAAATCCATGGTTTGTGTTTAGGATGACATCCCTGCAGTCTTGATTTATGTAAAGGGAAAGATTGTGCACTACAGATTCTATTGCATAGCAAGGGACGCGCTAAAGAAAATGGTAGGATTGTTAAAGAAAATATGGTAACATGCAAATACGGGCACAAATTGAAAGAACTGTACATCTGTTCAAATCGAAAGACAAAAATCAATAGTTAAACATATAGGGTAAACATGATGTCATGGAAATATGAGACTAATCGAAAGAACAATACAACATTAATTTGCATAATATAGAAAGAAGAGGAAAAATCCCCTTTGACGTATATAGTGCATGTGGCACCTTTTATCCAAATGTAGCAATATTTACTATATGTTCAGGAAAGTAGGCCATGCCAAATGATTTAGGGTGAGACTGGACATACCACGCGCATCCTCATGTCATCTGGTACGGTGAGATGGAACTCCATGGATGTCTGGCGGAGGCCGCAAAGTCCTGATGTGTCCGCGCACTGTACACTCTATGAATGAAAGAAAACCCTCAAATCAGCTCGAATAAAAATGAATTCACGGCGATTTCGGCCGGGTGATTAACGGAGGCAGATGAACTCGGATAAGAGATGAGATGACATCTAATTAAATTAGTTACCCTGTATTCCATGACAAAAAACCCTCAGTGCGGCGGATTCCCCTACCGGTCGGAGCTGGGTCGACCGCGAGCAGCGTCGAGAAAGTCGATGGCGATAGGCCGCGGCAAGTGGAACTGGCAAAATGCGGTGGGCTTTGCCGGCAGCCTGGTGGCGGTGGCAAGCGTCGATCTAAGTGGTTGCCACGGGATAGGTGGTGCCATGCATAGAGTTGGACGAGCTTGTGCAGGTGTGAATGGGGACCGGAGGGGGTGTCGGGTGGGATGATGGTTTCTGTGACTTGGGGATGGTGAGGGTTTTCTTTTTTGAATTGGGTGGTGAGGGTTTTCTGTCCCACAAAGAGTTTCAGAGGCAACTGTTTGATAGAGTCAACCATGTGTGATTGACGTAAGAGGCAAAATGAAAGTCATTGCACACGGTTCCAATTTTGGGAACTATGTGTGATTGACGTACTACCTCCGTCCTGGTTCATTGGTCCCCGTTATACCAAATATTTAACTAACAATGTTTATGCATGTCACAAAAAATTATATCATTGAACACTATGTTCAAATACGCAGCCAATGATATAATTTTAGCTGACCTGCACTAACATTTTGACAGTTAAATCTTTGGTCAAAATTTAACACAAGTTACAAAGTTGACCAATAAACCAGGACGGAGGTAGATCCGAACTTATTGCATCCATATACCACATTTAGACATATATAAGTGAACATAGATTAAACATACTCAGACATATATAATAAGCATACACAAGCAAAGTTCAACCATAAGTACATAGTTCAACCATCATTAAGACACTACATAGCCATAGATAGTTCGATCCCACATCTCATCTCATCTCTCGACACGATCCTGAAGCTTCTCAAGGTACTCGGCGTACGTGCCGTGCGCCACCCTGCGAGAATAATTCTGCTTGCAGGAGCCAATGGCCCGTCCTCTTGCATTCGCCAGAACACTTTGATACACGTCATGAAGCTTGTGGTTGCAAAATGGGCATCGAAAGCCGCCGTCACAGGTCCTAATACGCCTGTTATGCATTCCCGCATAAAGCTCCCTCAGGATTTGCCTCTTGTACCTCCTCTGGCCATCTTCATCCTCGTTGTCCATATCGTCAGACAGGACCTAGACAAATAGTAAAAAAATGTGGCGTCAAAATAATGTTTACAACCTAATCTCTAGCGAACATTTGGCTGTTGCCAAAATTTGGCATCAAATCAATGTTTACATGCCGTGAAGTAGGATTCGGAATTTACAGCTGTTTTTTATACATATCCACAGATTATGGTTTGATTTTCAAGCACAGTCGTCTATGTACATCCCAATCTTGAAGAAATCAATGACACAAACATATATGTAGGTCAATCAAAATCAATTTTCAAGTCCTGGCTAGGAATTATGAGCACGAACACTAACCCTAGTCGGATTACTAGCAGAAATCATTTGCACAAACGAAACAACTAATCACTTATTACTTGTACCATTCAAACAATCAATACAGTACATGGATCAAACGAATCTTACTCAGATTTCATGGATTGGGAGAAGATAACCATAGGATTTCTATTCCAAAAAGGGGGAGGAAGGAGTAACCTGAGAAAACCCTCAAATCAACTCGAATAAAAATGAATTCACGGCGATTTCGGCCGGGTGATTAAGCGAGGCAGATGAACTGGGATAAGAGATGAGATAATATCTCATTAAATTAGTTACCTTGTTGTCCATGAGAAAAACCCTCCGTACGGCGGATTCCCCAACCGGGCGGAGCTGGGTCGACCGCGAGCTGTGTCGAGAAAGTCGATGGCGATAGGCGGCGGCAAGCGAAAGTGGCGAAATGCGGTTGGCTTTGCCGGCAGCCTGGCGGTGGTGGCAAGCATCGAGCTAAGTGGTTGCCACGGGATAGGTGGTGCCATGCATAGACGCGGAGGAGCTTGTGCAGGTGTGAATGGGGACAGGAGGGGGTGGCGGGCGGGATGAGGGTTTTTGTGACATGGGGATGATCAGGGTTTTCTTTTTTCTTTTTTGAATTGGGTGGTGAGGGTTTTCTATCCCACAAAGAGTTTCAGAGGCAACGGTTTGGTAGAGGCAACCGTGTGTGATTGACGTAAGAGGCAAAATGAAAGTCATTGCACACGGTTCCAATTTTGGGAACTGTGTGTGATTGACGTACTACCTCCGTCCTGGTTCATTGGTCCCCTTTATACCAAATATTTAACTAACAATGTTTATGCATGTCACAAATTTTTTTATCATTGAACACTATGTTCAAATACGCATCCAATGATATAATTTTTGCTGACATGCACTAACATTTTGATAGTTAAATCTTTGGTCAAAATATAGCACAAATTACAAAGTTGACCAATAAACCAGGACGGAGGTAGATTCCATCAACCGAACTTATTGCATCATATACCACATTTAGACATATATAAGTAAACATAGATTGAACATACTCAGACATATATAATAAGCATACACAAGCAAAGTTCAACCATCATTAAGACACTACATAGCCATACATAGTTCGATCCCACATCTCATCTCATCTGTCGGCACGATCCTGAAGCTTCTCAAGGTACTCGGCGTACGTGCCGTGCGCCACCCTGCGAGAATACTTCTGCTTGCAGGAGCCAACGACCCATCCTCTTGCATCCGCCAGAACACTTTGATACACGTCATGAAGCTTGTGGTTGCAAAATGGGCATCGAAAGCAGTCGTCCCAGGTCCTAATATGCCTGTTATGCATTCCCGCATAAAGCTCCCTCAGGATTTGCCTCTTGTACCTCCTCTGGCCATCTTCATCCTCGCTGTCCCCATCGTCAGACAGCACCTATACAAAGAGTAAAAAAATGTGGCGTCAAATTAATGTTTACAAACTAATCTCTAGCGAACATTTGGCAGTTGCCAATATTTGGCATCAAATCAAAGTTTACATGCCGTGAAGTAGGATTCGGAATTTACGACTATTTTTTATACATATCCAGAGATTATGGTTCGATTTTTAAGCACAGTCGTCTATGTGCAGACCAATCATGAAGAAAACAATGGCACAAACATATATGTAGGTCAATCAAAATCAATTGTCAAGTCCTGGATAGGAATTATTAGCATGAACACTAACCCTAGTCGGATTACTAGCAGAAATCATTTGCACAGATGAAATAACTAATCACTTATCACTTGTACCATTCAAACAATCAATACACTACACGGATCTAACGAATCTTACTCAGATTTCATGGATTGGGAGAACATAACCAGTTGTAACCAGGAGTAACCAGAGAAACCCTAGAATCTATTTGACACATAAATGGGTACAGATCACTAACCAGTTGTCCATCGTCGTCGGAGTCGTCACCAGAGTGGTCATCGGAGTCGTCGCCCGGGTCGTCGCCCGAGTTGCCACTGGAGTCGGTATGGACGTCTGCCTCCGGCTGTGGTAGCTCAACATCGTCGACGATGTCAGGGTGCAGCGATACCTCACCGGCGGTGAGGGAAACGTCTGTCTCCATCTCCACCCCGTGCTCCGGTGCTTCAGCGGCATCCTCATACACTAACAGCTTTGAGGACTGTGAGCGGCTCGAGGATGCAAGCGGAGAGAGAGGATTGTGTGTGTGGCGAGGATGGGGGTGCGGCCGTTCGGGCACGCCATTAATATGTAATGGGAGAGAGGCGGGCGGCGATCAAACCACTAGCTCGCCTCCCAGTGAGCCTGTGCACCAGACTGCTGGCATGCCTACCGTCGTTTCACACAGCTACTCGCACGCCTCCCAATGACACTGCGCGGCGAGCACGCCTCCCGTTAATTCACACACCTGCACGCACGCCTCCCGGTCTGCCTGCATGGCGGACTACTTGCATGCGTCCCATCGACTCACGCCTACTCGCATGGCACACGGGTAGTGTGGCGGCACGTATATTGTTTTTCGATTAGGATGATTAATGCTGCCGCTTTTTTGATTAACCAAAGCATGACACGTATCCATTGTTGGTCTAACGCTCAAGGTTCGAATAAATAACCCATCTGGGATATTGGTTCCTAATTATTAATAATCTCTCGCTTGTAAGAAGATAAAGATTACATCAAAACTGGTCTCAAATTTGACAAAAAAAGTACAATGCCACTTTCAATCGATGTGCATATGACAACACGATAAGTTTCATGAATTTCAAATAAGTTTTGGATGTACTAGAATTTAAAAATCAAGATTTTCAATGTTTGAAATTTCTTACACGGGGAGTAAACATGCATGCAGTGAGACACATGTGTTTTTGCAATCCATTTAGGTGCAATGTCACATGTGCATGTAGCTCAAATTTAATTTTTGCACGTTATGCCCCTAGAAAATCAATCAATGTACTAAAACGTCTTAATGATCTCTTTTTTTGTTTCAAAATTAAAACGTCCCTCCTTTGGTAAATATGTTCACCGTGTGATAATATAACATGCATCATAGTTGCGGTGGATTCGCGGTGTGTGTGTGTGTGTGTGCGTCTGGGGGTGGCTTGCAGTACACTACGAGTCGTGAGCCACCGTGTGGGTTGGCCATTTTGTGAGGCAGATGCCACATCAGAGTCGTGAATTCGTTATTTAAAACATTACCCAACCCTTTCATACATACATGTTTTGGCCACATGCAGTCGATGGTTGTCCTACAGGACACTCGATACTCACGTGTGACGCTTTCTATGGGCCCGCGAGGTCATCGTCCATCACTTTGATGAACAGCCGGCAGTGAGGTTAATTTGACCAGCAAGGTAGAATCTTTTTTGTTTGTGTTATTGTGGGAGTATATATATAGTATGCGTCGAAGAGGTGGGAGGGGACTAGCATATATACTATATGTACGCGTCCGTGAACAAGTACACCTCACTCAGTGTCGGGACTTTTTGGTTTGCGAGGCACGTGCCACATCAAAGTTGTGAAATTGGCTATTCAAACATCACACAACACCTCTTTGGGCCACATGCATGCAGGCAGTGGTTATCCTAGGACACTCACTTGTGATGCTTCCATCTATGGGCCCACGAGGCCATCGTCGATGAATGCATCACTTTGACCTACATCGGGAGAGGTTAACTAATTACATAATTAAGGAGGATTCTTTTTGGGTTGTATTACGGTAGGAGCATATAGTATGCATGCGTCGAAGAAGTGGACGGGGACCATCATATGTAGTATGCTTCATCAACCTCACTCTGTGTCGGGACTTTACGGTTTTCGAGACATGTGCCACATCAAAGTTGTAAATTTTCAGTATTCAGCATATGTTTGGCCCACATGCAAAGTGATGGTCGTTGGTCTCGCGCACCCACTTAAGCGGTTATCAGCGATATCGATGCTTTTCATCTGTGGGCCCGCTTGGTCCATCACGACTTTGCCTGACAACGAGAGAGGTTAATTTGACTTAGGAGGGGATTATTTTTTGTTTGTAATACGGTATATATATAAGTCATGACTACAAAAAAAAGAAACATCCGTGACATTTTTGGTCGAACGAAAAAAAATTGTCATGCTTTTGACACTTCTATGACGATAATTGTGACAAACCCGGTATCATCATAGATGTCGTGGGCTCCTACTTCTATGACAAAAAATCATGACCAAAAATGGGCTTTTCGTCCTGAGCGGGTCGGAGACGCAGCTGCATGACATTCTTTGGGCCGTCAATGATAGAAAAAACCGTGGTAGAAGCGAGGGCGAGGAAAATATCGGGGGAGTTCCCGGTTACGGTGGGTGGTCGGGGGCCGAGCGATGCGCGTTTCTCTCATACGTACGTGCGTGTGTGCAAGGCGTTGCGCTCTAACTGAACCCGAGCAAGGCGTTGGGCTCTAACTGAAGCCGACCGATTGCACTAGCTACTTTGCTGAACCCGAGCGATCGATCCCTTGTTGTTATCTGACCCCGAGTGATTCCTTCGCTACTGCTGCTAACTGAAGCCGAGCGATACTGCCTCTGGATGAACAGTGAGTGTTGTTGGGGGCTTTGGATGAACAGTTCCTGGTGGGGTGTTGGATGAACAGGACCCCGTGGTAGTAGAGGCCGTTGCCGCTGGATGAACAGGACCCCGATCGAGCCGGTTGGGGGTGGATGAACAGGACACCGTGGAGGGCGGGATGAACAGGACTATCCCGTGGAGGGCTGGTTGAACAGTAACTGGTGGAGAGCTGGATGAACAGTGGCCCGTGGAGGGGTGGTTGAACAGGAGCCCGTGGAGAGGATTGGTTGAACAGTAGCCAGTGGAGGAGCGCGCGGTGGAGGCTGGATGAACAGGAGCTCGTGGATGAACAGTCGTAGGTGGAGGCTGGAGGAGGTCGACGGTGGATGAAGAGTAACCCGTGGAGGCTAGAGGCGGTCTTTGGTGGAGATGAACAGTATCCCGTGGAGTCCCGTTTTGCGGTACGCCACACCCCTCCCGATGAACAGGACCCCCCGTTTCAACCGTAGTGCTCCAACACAAGTCAGTTTCCTCCGTTTTGCGGTACGCCACACCCCTCCCGATCAACAGGACCCCGTTTCGAACAAGAGAAGTCTATTTCCTCCGTTTTGCGGTACGCCAGAGCCCTCCTGATGAATAGGATCCCGTTTCGACCGTGGCCGGTCGAACACAAGGTCGTTTCCTCCGTTCTGCGGTACGCCAGGCCTTGTTTCCATCGGCTGTTCCGTCCAAGCCGGTTGGCTCCCGATGAACAGCACACATTCCGTTGCCTCCTGATGAACACGAGGCATTCCGTTGCCTCCCCATGAACACGACGACGACGCAGTCTCTCCGTTCCGACCCAGCCATGTACACGAGCTCTGGCCATACGTATGCGCGAGTGGGCGTTCGAGACCCCGCCCGCATGTACGTACGTGGCCGTATTTTCTTTCTTGCACCCTAGTTGTACGTACGTGTACATGCTACGTGCGTGCCTCTACTACGACACGTGCACGCCTATACTACGACTTGTGCCCTTCCTTACACGACCACGGTTCATCACTGCAGCCTGCAGACAGACTGATTGTATGTACGTACACGTTCGCAACCAGAATGACAATGCTACGTACGCTTCGACCAGGTGGGTCCTGACTGTCAGGCACTTCCTTCCGTGTGATGATGTAGCTGGTGAGTCCCAGCAGTTAGGGGAAACTTTTTTTCACAATATACGGTGGCCCGTCCGGTGGGTCTCTGCTGTCAGGTCTAGGTATAATTATTTTGCGCGTAATAAGGAGGCACTTCCTTGCTGTTGCCGTGGACCCAGCTGTCAGCCTCTCCACGTATAGTACTCTTCCGATAGAAGTCATTCCTTGACCATGTTGTCCACGCCGCGCCGAGAGCACCAAGGCGGTGGACGACGGCGAGGCCTAGGAAGGGGCAACGCGGAGCCAGGGAAGACGCGGCAGTGGATGCCCACGCGGAGAGGAGTACGAGGGTTCACTGGTTCGGCTTTGGTGTGAGGCTGCCATCGCCGCAGGGCCTGGCCAGCGGTGGGAGTAGTAGGGGGCGGTGAGGCCTCCGCGGCAGCATAGCCAGCCACGGGAGGAAACAGCACGCGGTGGTTTGGACGGCTGGAGCAAGAAAATCAGAGGTTGAAGAAGCATGATGACCGTTGGATGTTAACAATCCAACGGTCACTGGTGATAGAATCGTTCGTATTGACTAAGTTGAGAAAGCCCTCCATCCGCGTCAACTTAATAGGCCCACAAGTCAGCCTCCCATATGGTGGGTCCCAGCTAGCAAGGGGAGTATTCATTTTTTTGCGTAATAAGGAAGCACTTCCTAGCGTGCAAAGATATAGCTGGTGGGTCCGAGCTGTTAGCGGCGGGAACGTTTTTTTTCGCGAAATACAGAGGCCCTTTCGGTTGGTCCCAGATATCAGGTGGAGGAGTCATTATTTTGCGCATAATAAGGAGGCATTTCCTTGTGTGCGGCCGTGGACCCAGCTGTCAGACTCTCCACGTATAGTCCACTTCTGATGGATGTCCTTCGTTGACCACGTTGACCACACCGCGTGGATAGCACCAGGGCGGTGGACGACGGCGAGGCCTACGAAGGGAATGACACGGAGCCGGGGACACGGCAGTGGCTGCCCACACGGTGGGGAGTACGAGGGTTGACTGGTTCGACTGCCGTCGCCGGAAAATAACAAGTGGTGTTGGTGAGTAGAGGGATAGCCAGGTCAGGGATGCGAGTATGGTGGGGCCGTGAGGCCTGCCTGGTAGGTCAGCGGGCCACAGGAGGCTAGAGCAGGCGATTCCGCCGGCTTTGGGCGGCTGGAGCAGGAAGATCAGAGATTGAAGAAGCACGATTGCCGTTAGATTGTCATCTAACGGTCTGACGCTTGTAGAGTCGATTGTTGACTAAGTTTCTTTTTTGAGAAACCTTGTGTACGCATGAACTTAGTAGGCCCACAAGTCAGCCTCCAAATCTGTGCCAGACAATAGAGCCCATTTGCTATTTTTTCTAATAATTTGCAGCCCATTTGCTAATTCTTAAGTAATTTATTACAGCCCATTTTCTGCCCAGGACCATGGTCAAAAAGTTCAACCTTATTTTGCATATTTTGGTGGAGTCCGAACTGTTGTAATCCCGAAATGATAAACATTTTTTAAGAACTTATTGATTTGCCAAAAAAATCATTTTGTTTTTGTGAGCAAACAAGATGTGGGACAATTGAGTTGGTTTAAGGGAAAACCAGTGGTAAAAAAATCAGCGCTAGGAGGGAAAACAACAACAAAAGTAAGGATGTAAATATGAAAAGGGAACTTTATGTATTTTCAATATAATGATATGTGTATATGAACTAGTAAAACTATAGGTAGAGACTAGAAAACGGAAGTAGGACATGGTGTTTCAAGAGGAAAATAGAACTGGGCTGTTTGTTTGATTCAGTAAAAAAATTGCCTGCGGATGTTGTAAGACAAAATATAGCTAACGCTGGCGGGCCAGAGGCCAGTAAATACCTGCTGCAGGATCTTTGTGCCCTGTTGTCGTCATGGGTTGGGCCTGTTAAAAACAAAACCAAGCCTGGGCAGTCTACAGCCCACTTGAAACTTGCTCGACCTGAAATAACAATATACCTGCTCAATAAACGAGGGAATTCAGCAAGTACAGACTGATTACTGGGATGTAGCGGGCATATTATTTTTTCATCGTGATAATAAGTGCGTGCACTTGTTTCGGAAAATTTGGAGAACTGGGAATTCGAACGGCAGGTGCCTATGCTTCCCATCAAATAAAAATCGGGTGCCTGAAAATTCGTTTCGAAACAAATGATTCAGCTTTATATCCACGTTGACCCTCGGCATGATGGTTGGACGCAAATTCCAAGTTCATACCGAAAGATCGTTGACAACAATACCAACTTGTGGACGATAAGGTAGTACAAGTACCAATACCAAACTACTTATAATCTTTTTAGTCCTGGCCCTAGTGTTCGTCTGGTAGAAAGTCTTGCAGAGGACCAGCTCTCGCTCCTTCTCTTGCTCCAGGTCCCCGAGGTGGTACTGGTGCATCACCCTGTTGGTCCTCTGATGTTCGCAGTTCTTTTTTTTGCGGGAATGGTCGAAGTTCTTGTTGGTGTGCAGCACCAGAACCTTTTTGCTTCCCGTCTTTAGGCCATTGACCATCACCGGCAAGGTATTGCCGGTCTTGTGCCACATCGCGCGCATGCCACACTCTGATTTTGCGATGCGTCCACGTGCCCCTTTTGAACACCCTGGAATTGCGCGTGCAGAAATGCTTGCTTAGGCCACTCAGTGTGATACCAGCAGTATTGTCGAATACAGGTTTTAGTGTACATAGTTGGCATTTTCATAACATGTTTTGTCGTATTTCAGCTTCCGGCAAAACCCTCGAGGTTTGAACACTTGGGTGCGCACGAAGATTTCCCCCTACCAGATCACGCCCTCAGCATCACCGGGATCTCTAAGCTTAGCTCGACGAACTCGCAACACAAGAGACACAAGATTTATACTGGTTCGGGCCACCGTTGTGGTGTAATACCCTACTCCAGTGTGGTGTGGTGGATTGCCTCTCGGGCTGAGGACGAACAGTACAAGGGGAAGAACAGCCTCCTGAGGTGAGGTGTTCTTGTGCTTGGTGGGTGTGAGGATGAAATGAATGAGTTCCAGACGAGTTGCCTCCTACTATGGTGGCTAGCCCTATTTATAGTGGCCCTGGTCCTCTTCCCAAATATTGAGCGGGAAGGGATGCCAGTATGGCCAATTTGAAAGGGGACATCTAGTACAAGCTATCCTGACTAAAGGTGGTCTTCAACTGCCAAAGGCTCTGGTGGTGACGCCGGCTTGGGGTCCATGATGACCTCCGTCTTGCCGTCCTGCTCGTATTGGTCTCATTGCACCGATATGGAAACCTTTTGCCTGAGGCCTCGGTACTCATCATCTGCGCTTGCCTCCCTAGCACCAAAGAGGTCCCGAGGACATTGTGTGCGCTGGCGCCCGCCTGGTCTCGATCGTCATGGCTTGCATCATTGGAACCTCGCGAGGTTCTCCTTGCCTTGATCTCTCTGCCCCTCACGAGCCAGCCTGGTAAGGCCGCTCCCAAGGAGGTCTTGCGTCGTCCGCCTCGCGAGGCTTGGCCCCTCATGAGGGTCTCGAATGCTTGTTGGTGAAGATGGGACATACGGGCCCGCTCGTAGAGCCATGCCGTGGGCCGCAGGCAGGCAAGTCTGGGGACCCCCGTTCCCAGAATGCCGACAGTAGGCCCCAGGCCCAAGGCGCGCTCGGACTTGGCTTCGTGGCGAAGCCAAAGGGCAAGTGTGGAGCGCCATGGGCCCCAACAGCCTGTAGCCTTGGTTGATGCGTGGCGGTTGATTGGACGTGGGCGTCTCCGCTTCCCCACGCTGCCTCGGCAACTGCCCGACTTGACGAATCCCTGCTGCATGCAAGGAAAAACCATCATTACCTGTGATCGTGGGGGGGCGCTGGTTGGCCTTCTCCTGCTATAAATAGGGAGGGGGGCAAAGCCCCCGTCGCCCATCTCTTCCCATTCGGTTTGCTTCTCCCTGCTTGCTCCATTGCCAGTAGCGACACCAATGGCGCCTCCGAAGAGGTTTTCGGCCGCAGAGAAGGCAAAGGCTCGTCAGGAGGGGCCCGACTGTCAGTTCCCAAGCGTGGACACGGCCGTCCCCGCAAGCACACCGCGACCCCTGCCGCGGCCCCTCGCAGCCACGGTGGTGCCGCTTCGCGTGGTGGGGGTCACCCCGGTCGTGGCAGCCCTGTCGGTGAAGGGAGACGTGCCATGGTCGCGCGGCCTCCCCGGCCGCGCTTCCACTCGGCGGAGGTGCTGCCCGAGTTTGTCGTCTGGTCGGAGAACCCGATCGGCAACTGGCTTCAGCTTCCGTGCTTCTTCGCCGACGAGCTGCCGACCACAGGTCCAGGCGGGCTCTCGCTGCAGGCGGACGGCTGCTACAGCAGAGCTTCCTGGGTCGCAGTCGAGGTCTTTGTCGCGGGCAACACAGCCCTGCCCCACGGCTGGCAAACGTTTGCCCGTGCGCGTGGCCTGGGTGGGCGATGCACCCTCCACTTCAAGTACTACGGCGACGCGACCCTCTACGTGAGGGTGTTTGGGGAAGATGGTCGCCGCTTCGGGTGCTGTCCCGAGGTCAACGACGGCGACGAGCTGCTCGGCCTTGGCGATGGTCGTGACGAGGATGAAGGCGAACCCGCCCCTGGTGCCGACCGCGTCTCGTCCAGCTACGGCGGCTCTTCCTCCGGCGACAACTCTTGCAGCGGTGGTTATGACCATCCGCCACGCCTGCTTCGAGGGTGGCAGTGGGTAATCTCGTTGCTGCGCTTCCGTGAAGCGCGAGGAGGGGTCTAGCTGAGCTCGGGACGACGCCAGGGACCTGTCCTCATGGGCCAATGTGGGGGCGCGGCTACTTTTGTTTCGTTCTTCCTTTCCTTACTGCATCAAGGGAGAGACGAGTATGGGGACCCAGGGGGCGTGCAACAAAACTATGATTTCCCAGTTATTCTGCTATGTTTATCGTTCCTGTGTTGTGTCGCAACATCGTCATTTTATGTAGAGATAACCTAGCTTGACGTGCTCGGAGTAGTCTCCTCTTCACGAGGTGCTTGCTTCCTGGTGCCTAGCGGGGCCTCCTTGGCCTGGTAGGCACCTAGGAACTGCAAAAATCTTGTTAGGAGACTACCGCTTCCCGAACCCTGGTTGCGGGCACCGCTGGGTATGGCCAGCGCTTCGTATCGCAGTACCGTGGGGCACGGATTGAGAGAGGTGCGCCAGCTTGCGAGCTCGAACAAGGGTGCCTCGTGAAGAACAGAAAAAAGAAGCTCACGAGGGCGCCTGCCCAGCCCCCTCGCGAGGTACGCTATAGAGAGTATAGACCGAACTGAAGGCGAAAACGAAGGCGGAAAGCGACGGAACCAAACCAGCAAAGAACACCAGAAGCAAACTTCCATTAAAAAGGGGCCAGCCAACTACGGAAAGCAAATGAAAAGCCGCGTCGGGCACCTAGTCTAGTCTTCATGTCTGCTCATCAGCGTGGAGCTAAGGGCTACCACTAGGACGTGGGAGGGAGCCCCCGAGGCCCGAGGGCGGCACTCCTGAGACTCCGGCGTGTGTACAGCCCCACTCACTATTACGTGAGAGTGTCACGAGCGGAGACCTTCACAGGCACTGGACCTTCTTCACAGGCGCTGGGCCTTTCTTCATGGGTAGAACTTCCGGAGGTGCTGGATGTTCCAGGCGTTCTTGATGGGTACCCCATCCTGCATCTCCAGGCGCGTGGCGCCAGGCCTGGAGACATGGACGACCTTGAACGGGCCCTCCCACATGGGTGAGAGCTTATGCAGCGCCTCCCTCGAGAGCACCCGCCTTAGGACGAGGTCACCCACCTCTAGCGTCCTGGACCGAACGCTGCGACAGCGGTACCGCTGCAGCGCCTGCTGGTATCTTGCCGCCTATAGTGCAGCTCCGCGGCGGCGTTCCTCCCCCAGCACGAGGTCCATCCCCCGCGTGGCGTCCTGCTGCATCTCATCAAACGCCAGGACCCATGCAGAGTGATGCTTGACCTCGTGAGGGAGAACTGCTTCTGCTCCGTAGACGAGGAAGAATGGGGTCTCGCCCGTTGGCTTGGTGGAGGTGGTGCGGATGGACCACAGCACAGACTGGAGATCATCGTGCTAGCCCCTGCCGCAGGCTTCGAGCTTCTTGTTGAAGGTCCTGGTCTTGAGGCCTCTCAGGACCTCCGCATTGGCGTGTTCCGCTTGACCATTGCTCCGTGGGTGCGCCACTGAAGCGTAGCAGATCTGCGTTCCAAGGTTAGCACAGTACATTTTGAAGAGATTACTGGTGAACTGCGAGCCATTATCGTTGATGATGCGGTTAGGGAGCCCAAAACGGCTCATGAGACCCTTGATGAACTTGACCGTGGAGCCAGCTGAGATGGCGCGGACGGCTTCCACCTCCGCCCACTTGGTGAACTTGTCGATGGCAACGTAGAGGCATCGGTAGCCCCAGGCGCTCAAGTCCCCAGGCTGCGAACGGCCACGCGAGTGGAATGGTCTGGAGGCCCTGAGCTGGCTGATGGATCTGCTTGGCGCGGAATTAGCAGGCCTCGCAGGACTTCACTAGCTCAGTTGCGTCATTGAGCGTCGTAGGCCAGTAGAATCCGCTGCGGAATGCCTTGCCGATGAGGGTTCGTGACGACAAGTGGTGCCCGCAGTCCCCGCTGTGTATGTTGGCTAGCAGCTCTTTCCTCTGTTCCCCGGAGATGCAACGCAGAGAAACGTCATTTGGTAGCTTCCTGTATAACTCACCATCTTGGATGCAGTATGCCGTGGCTTGCCGGGCCACACGCTCCACGTCCTCCTCCTTATCCGGCAACGTCCCTTGCATTAGATATTCCTTGAATTCCTTGGTCCAGCATCCCTTCTGAGGCTCGAGCGCCAAGATTAGACGCGCTCCTGATGTCAGGCCACAGGCTGGGGATCCTGTGGCAGGTGGTTGTGGGAGCTCCTCCCGAGGCCGCGTTGTCCTTGAAAGAGGTGGTGTTGCTGATGACCTGAAGAGCCGCTCCTCGAAGACGCCAGGCTCTTGGGGCTGTCGCTTGGATGCCCTTCTGGCGATGTCGTCGGCTACCTTGTGGGTGCCACGGGGCACGTGCTACAACTCCAGGCCCAGGAACTGCTTCACCATCTTGCGCACCTCCGCGAGGTATGCCTCCATGTGTTCGTCCTTCGGCTCATATACCTTGTTGGAGAAGTTGACGAGGAGCTGCGAGTCGCCCCTGATGGTGAGACACTTCACCCCCAGGGTCGTCACAGCCTTCAGGCCGGCTATGAGGCCTTCGTACTCTCCAATGTTGTCGGAGACCTTCTCGCCCTGCTGGAAGCAGAGCTGCACAGCGTAGTAGAGCTTGTCCTGAGTGGGCGAGATGAGCACTGCTCCAGCCCCCGCGCCCTGGCGTGCGAAGGCACCATCGAAATACATGACCCAGCCGTCGGGCGCCTCACTTCCCAGTGAGAGGGACCGATCCTCGCCTATTTCAAGCGCCGGGGCGTCCGTCCATTCTACCACGAAATCGGCGAGCGCAGCTCCCTTGATGACCATGGTGGTGCTGAACTCCAACTGGAATGCCTGCAGCTCAATGTTCCACTCAGCGACCCTCCCGGCTGAGTTGGGGCTCATGAGCACCCTCTCCAATGGGTAGGCTGAGACGACCTTGATGGGGTGACCTTGAAAGTAATGTCGCAGCTTACGCGAGGCCACCAAGAGCGCAAGTAAGAGCTTTTGAGGCATGGGATACCGTGCCCTTGCATCCCGCAACACCGTGCTGACAAAATATACCGGGTGCTCGACAAGGGCGGGTGCACTGATGAGGCTTGCGCCTTCCGGAAGTTGGGGTGCCTCCTGAGGTGATGGAGCCCCCAACTCCTGATCGCTTGTTTGGGCCTCTGCGGGTTCGAGGGCGTCGTCTTGCCGAGCTTGGTCCTTTGCTGCCGACGCTACGGCCTTCGCGGCACCCTCCTGGTCTTGTGTTGCCCCTGCTTGGGGCGCAGCTCGGCGTGGCGCGCCCTTGGCCTGGTTCTCTTCCCGAACCGCCACTAGTGCCGCGCTAGCGGAGTAGGGCGTGGCGGCAAGGTAAAGCACGAGGGGCTCGAGAGGGCGTGGCGCCACCATCACTGGAGGGCTTGTCAGGTATCTCTTGAGGTCTTGAAATGCTTGGTCGGCCTCTGGGGTCCCCTCAAATGGGCCTTTCTTCTTCATTAGCTTGAGGAAGGGTAGGGCGCGCTCTCCCAGCTTGCAAATGAAGCGCCCCTACGCAGTCACACGACCAGCAAGCTTCTGCATTTCCTTGAGGGTTTGCGGTGGACTCATGTCTTCGATGTGCTTGACCTTCTCTGGGTTGGCCTCGATCCCCCTATGGGACACAAGGAAGCCCAGCAGCTTGCCGGAAGGAACGCCAAACACGAACTTCTCCGGGTTGAGTCGCAAGTCCACCTGGCGGAGGCTCGGGAAGGTTTCCTCCAGTTCCTTAATCAAAGTTCTCGCCTCCTGAGACTTCACCACGATGTCGTCGACGTAAGCTTCAGCGTTTCTCCCGAGCTGCCGACCCAAGGCGATGTGCATCAGCCGTTGGAAGGTTGCGCCTGCGTTGCCTGGCCCAAACGACATGCAAGTGTAGCAGTACACCCCACACGGGGTCAGGAAGGCTGTCTTCTCCACATCTTCTACCGCCATCTTGATCTGGTAATATCCTGAAAACGCATCCAGGAAGCACAGCAAGTCGCACTCGGCGATGCAGTCGACAATCTGCTCAATGCGTGGAAGCGGGAACGGATCTCGGGGGCATGCCTTGTTGAGGTTGGTGAAGTCGACGCACATATGCTCCTTCCCGCCTTTCTTTGGCACGACGACGTGGTCCGCCAGCCACTCGGGGTACCGACCTCGCGAATGACACCCGCAGCCTCCAACTTGCGGGTCTCTTGGATGATGAAAGTTTGCTTCTCCGTGGACCGCAGCCTCGCCCTCTCCTTTACGGGGCGTACGTTCGGGCACACCTTCAGGTGGTGCTCTACTACCCCTCTTGGGACCCCTACCAGTTGATCGGGCTCCCAAGCAAACACTTCCTTCTTTGCACGCATGAACTTCACCAGCGCCTCCTCCTGATTAGGCTTGTGGTTGGCGCCTAAGGTAAAGGTTACCCCCGAGGACCCGTCCTCCTCGGCTGGCATCTGCTTGGTTTCTGCCTTGTCTCGAGTGAACAACTGCTTCTTCTTGGTTGGTGCGGCTTCCTTGGCCTTGGAGGTGTCCGCGTCGGCGGGCTGCGCCGTCGCAGCGGTCTTGAGGGAAAGCTTGAGCGTCATCAGGGCTTCCTTGGTGTCCCCAACTACTGTGAGAGCACCCTTGCTCCCGGGCATCTTCATGAGGTTGTAGGCCGGATGGGCCAAGCCCGGGGGATCCCTCGGGCGCTTGGAAGTGGCGCCGATCTGGCGAAGAACGGCTTGATGTGACGATCTGAGGGCGGTGGTTGCGAGCCGCAGAGGAGGGTCGCGACCGCGTGGTGCGCCGGTGCCGCGAAGCATGCGGCGAAGAGACCGTGCAGCTCCTCCCCAGATGCCACCCTCGATCCGCGGAGGTTGAGCAGCCAGGCGCGCGGTGCGCCTGTGAGGGCCATGGGAAGGCAGTTGGCCATGACCTTGTCGTCGCCCCCGGCCTTAAGGACGGCCTCCTCATACGCCAGCAGGAAAGCCGACAGGTCCGCCGCGCCATCGTAGCGCGGTGGCATCTCCGGCTTGAACTTGGGTGGCCACTGCACCTGCCGCAATGCGGGAGCAAGGCCACGGAGCCCCCGGGCGCCACCGTGGGCGCTCGTCGATCCAGCCGGAAGAGCGGCGCCAGCCATGGTGAATGGGCGTGAAGATGGTGGTGCGTGAATCGATGGAAGGAAAACTCCGACACACCCCTACCTGGCGCGCCAAATGTCGGATTTCAGGTTCCGGCAAAACCCTTGAGGTTCGAACACTGGGGTGCGCACAAAGATTTCCCCCTACCAAATCACGCCCTCAGCCTCACCGGGATCTCTAAGCTTAGCTCGATGAACTCGCAACATAAGATTTATACTGGTTCGGGCCACCGTTGTGGTGTAATACCCTACTCCAGTGTGGTGTGGTGGATCGCCTCTCGGGCTGAGGATGAACAATACAAGGGGAAGAATAGCCTCCTGAGGTGAGGTGTTCTATTGCTTGGTGGGTGTGAGGATGAACTGAATTAATTCCAGACGAGTTCCCTCCTACTATGGTGGCTAGCCCTATTTATAGAGCCCTGGTCCTCTTCCCAAATATTGAGCGGGAAGGGATGCCACAACGGCCAATTTGAAAGGGGAAAACTAGTACAAGCTATCCTGACTAAAGGTGGTCTTCGCCTGCCAAAGGCTCTGGTGGTGATGCCGGCTTGGGCTCCACGATGACCTCCGCCTTGCCGTCCTGTTGGTCTTGGTCTCGTTGAACCGATATGGGAACCTTTGCCTGAGGCCTCGGTACTCATCGTCTGCGCTAGCCTCTCTAGCACCAAAGAGGAAACGACGACACTGTGCACGCGGGCGCCCGCCTGGTCTCGATCGTCATGGCTTGCGTCATTGGAACCTCACGAGGTTCGCCTTGCCTTGATCTCTCCGCCCCTCGTGAGCCAGCCTGGTGACGCCGCTCCCGAGGAGATCTTGTGTCATCCGGCTCGCGAGGCTTGGCCCCTCGCGAGGGTCTCGAATGCTTGTTGGTGAAGATGGGCCATACGGGCCCACTCGCAGAGCCACGCTGTGGGCCACAGGCAGGCAAGTATGGGGAACCCCGTTCCCAGAACGCCGACATCTTTGGCATGTTGTAGTCACTTGTTTCACTTTTTATTAACTGTCAAATTGTAATTGCTTCACTAGGTCTCCATCTAAAAAGAAAAAGACAGCTATAAACAAAGGAATATGTTTGTGCAAGTAGACGGCCGATCGGTGTCTTACCTGGAAGTTTCTCAGGATGGTGTAGCATATGTTGTGCTCGCTGTTGATGGTTGGTATGAACAAATCGATGAGAGGGTGAGATCTCGCGCTGTCAGTACTCACTTTGGCCTCAAGGTGCTCGATCAGCTCCTGATCCGTGGGATCGAACTTGACGCTAGCTGGCAGCACCGGCCAATCCATCTTGGAGTTGCATGGTTAATTACAGTTATTTGGTACTCAATGTATGATCAATCGACTGTTTTAAGTGCATGATGAAAGATTTTGACAGATAAGTGGTAGTACTCCAAATCTGAAGTCCACAATACCCGAACACGCCGCCGCGATTCTTGTGTCACCTCACGCATAGCGTGTTGTCATGTCAATTCAATGTGAGGACATGATGAATAATTTGACCGATGTATACTAGTACTACTACTGTACGAGTACTTACTAGTCGTATTTAGTGTCACATTTTAACCATAGGTTTAACTAACAAAATGTCAATGCATGTCATCGAAAATTATTCAATTGGAAACTATGTTCAAATACGAATAAAATGATATAATTTTTTGTGACATGCATTAACATTTAGTTAGTGAAATTTATGGTCAAAATTTGACACAAATTACGAAGGGGACCAATAAACCAGGAGGGAGGTAGTATTACGAGTAGCGCAATATATGGTATAGAGGACTAGTACAAATTTAGAAATGGAGTAAGAAGTTACAAGGTTGTGCGACAGACATTGTAGGCTACATGAGTAATACAAAATAGAATTCCCATTGGACAACACTTTCACCAACAAGTACCCACTTGAAGCCTAATTGATATATATATATATAAATATATATATATATATAGGGTAGGACCCGTATAAGAATAATATTGTGTTACCCGTAACAGAATAATATTCTGTTACCCCCCGGCCCTATATAGGCGTGACGCGCCTACACAATAGAATCCCCGCGAGCCAACCCGAACCCAACCCGCCTTCTTCCGCCGGAGGCAGCCGTCGCGGGCGACGGCGGTAGCAGGAGCGAGGGAGCCCGCGGCGCCGTGACTGGCCGGCGACGGATCCACAGCCGCCATCCCCTCCCTCGTCGGGATCCTTCGCCGGGGCCGTGATCCGCGCCAGCCGCCAACGCCACCCTCGCCGAGATCCTTCGCCGGGGCCGTGATCCACTCCAGCCGCCACCCCCTCCCTCGCCGGGCTCCTTCGCCGGGCCCGTGATCCGGCCAACTGCCTCCCTCCCTCGCCGGGGCTCCTTCACCGGGCCCGTGATCCGCGCCAGTCACCATCCCCTCCCTCGCCGGGGCTCCTTCGTCGTGGTCGTGATCCCCGCCAGCAGCTGCCTCCCCGAACCTCATCGCCGGAAATCCACCACAAGCAGGAGCGCCGTCATCTCCCCAAGCTCCTTGTCTGCATCAATGGCGCCGCCTCCCAAGAACATGCCAGTACGCCGCCCACGAGAGGAAGACGAAGAAGTCAGTTCCAAGAACATGCCACTGGAGGTGATGTCTGCTTCCCACACTAATTTTTCTAAAAAATTGAATCAGTTCAAAAAATGTTTTCATGTCTGGGTTTGCCTGAAGAAAAATACCACGTTTGTGCTCAGTTCATCAGTTCACCAGTCCTGCAATGAAGAATATTCAGTTTAAAAATTGCACACACTATGATCTGCCTACATGTTACACTATCAGATTCATCAGTACTACATGTGTGCTGCATCAGTGACACATGTTCCTATGATGCAGAAGCAGACAGTACATTGCCAAAATGCTTGCATCAGTTCATTACACCCCTGCCACTTGATGCACAATTTGGATGTCGAGGTTACTATCAGTACCTCTAATATGCTAACTTCAGTTCAAGCCAAAAAACATAAACTTATGCATCAGTCCAAGTAGCTACTAGGCTTTATATAAGGTTCAGCTACCACTGCAAGTTGTATGATGTTATTTCTACTAGTACATGCCATGTAGTTGTGTCAGTTCGAACTAGTAAAATATTGTTGTTGAAAAAAATATACACTTGTTACACAGTAAGTTCAATGATACATAAACTTGGAGTACTTCTGGTGTAGTTGCATAAGTAATAGATGAATAAAAGAGAAGACATGCATTAGTTATATATATATATATATATGCATATCCATACATATCTGAAGTTCAATGTTGAGTTTACAAGAAGTGCTAAAAATCAGTACATCAGTACATCAGTGCTAAACATGTACGTTCATCGGTTCGACTGAAAACTAAACCAGATACAAAATAGAGAACAAAGTTTAATAACAGCCAGCGATGCAAGTTCAACTTGTACATTGCCTTCAGTGCATGACATGTTACCCATAGCATGTATATGAGAAAAATGCAGAAAAGATTAATCCCAAAACTGTTGAATGTCATTGTAGAAACATGCAAGGCGGCACACGCAGCGAGGGTTTGATGATCCAAGCAGATATGGGGCACCGCCTGGTTCGGTAACACCAGAAATAGCACCTGGATACTTCAACAGTACAGGAAGATTTCAAGCTACACCAGAATCATGAAAATCGCGGACAGGTTCTTCTATGCAGCAAACACCAATATCTGGGAATACAAGCTTTGCCACTGTTGGGTTGCAACAAGGTCAACAATTTCCCCAAGGACAAATGTTTTCCTTCCCTAGCGTATGCAGAAAGGCAAGGACACACATGCTTCCACCAGTTGCTCCGCCAACATATCTCATCCGTGCTGCAAAAGCGGTTGCAACGGGAAGACCAGGCCAAAGAGATAGAAATTTTGGCCACTCTAGAAGGGTGCAAAGTACAAGATATGAGCTATATAGACAGGAGCAACCTCACAACAAATCTGAGGGGAGACGGCCGTACAATGAGAGATGGACAACTTCGTTAACATTGTTCCCTCCAAGAGATGCATTGCTGCATGTGCCAAGGGTGACACCACCCGCGCCCATACACCAGGGTGAACAGCAAACACCGGAGGCAGCACAAAGCTATACACATGTAAGTATCCATTCATAAAAAAACATGCAAGCACAGTCCATACCATGGTACTGTGACCACCCCATCTAACATTTTCATAACTGCGTTTTGTTTGCTCACTGTTACGTGCAGCCACCTAACATTGAAGCTTATGTTCTGCCAAGGCTAGAGATGCACTTTGAAACTTTCAAAGAAGCAAAGGACTTCTACAACGTCTATGCAAAGCACGCGGGTTTTCCTGTCATGGAAGGCTCCAAGGTTGAGACCAGAGTCTACCTTTTATTGCATGTCCTATGGAGTCTATGAATCGAAGGTGTCAGAAGCAAATAGAGAGCGGAACAAGACGACAGCCAGGACTAACTACGGGGCTAAAATGAGGCTGAAGAGGGAAAAGGATGGAACACTTGTCATAAAAGAGATAGTCTGGGAACACAACCAAAGGCTATAGCTCACCCCCAAATGCTTGTGTTCTTGCACTCCCACAAAAACTTTGACAAAACAATCTTGGAGTACGTCAAGTACCTGCAGTTCAAAGGCATTGAACATGCGCAAATCATGAGCATACTGGGCGGCGATGACCCCGGTAGCTACTTCCTCGAAATGAATGCCAAAGACCTGATTAACCTATAAGTACAAACTTGTTCTCCTCCCACAAACCCCCTCTGTCTTTTTTCCTCTATCAGTACAAACATATTACGCAACGCATGACCTGACGCCAGGTCAACATGCATTTTTGAATGATTGTTTACTTTTAATATGCAGCAAAGCAAAGAATTCAAGGGTGGATGATGTGGACGATGTCCTAAAGACTGTCAACTTCTTTAGGGAGATGAGAGCTATAAACACGGAATTCTTCTGTGACATCCAACTTGATGAGTCCGACAGAGTTAAGAACATATTTTGGGCGAACGCAAGCTGCCGAGGGGCGTATCAGGACATCGGTGACTGCGTAACGTTTCACGCCACATATAAGACCAACAAATACCATATGCCACTTGTGGTGTTTGTGGGTACTAACAACCACTTACAGACTACATTCTTTGGTTTCGCCCTGATAAGAGATGAGGATGCAGATTCATTCACATGGCTCTTTAAGACATTTTTAAGGTGCATGAGATGGAAGGCTCCTACATGCAGCCTCACAGGTACAACCGCCAAAACCACCCCCAACCACCACCCCCACCCAAAAAAGGAAAATAACACAATAAAAATGGTGTGTCAGTTCTATTGGTATATATGCACCACCATCTGCTGACCACTCCACGTCTCTTTTCTCGTTACCAGACTAGTGCCCGGCAATGGCTTTGACGATCCCAGATGCTTTCAAGAATACAGTACACAAGTTGTGTCGTTGGCACATTATGAAGAAGTACAGGGAAGACTTCGCATACCTGTACAATCTACACGAAGACTTTAAGGATGAATTCACATCAATCCTCAACTGGCCCCTCATGCCAACTGAGTTTGAGGCTGCCTGGAAAAGACTCATGGATAAGTAGAACCTCCATGATGATGCCACGATGGTGGGCATGTGAAATGAGCGTGAGAGATCGATATGAGCCTACTTCAAAGAAATTTCCTGCGCCAAAATGACATCCACATAACGAAGTGAGAGCATGAACTATGTGCTCAAGAAGAATATCGTAAGTGAGAGACAAAACCTCCACCGGTTTGTCAGCCAGGTAAACTCCTACGTCAAAAGCAGGAGGTAGACAAAGAACTAGGAGACAATGGGTAACCTAGTATAGCTCTATCACCTGTCGTAAGATAAAAATAACATGCTTACTAAAGTAAAACTTTATTAGTTAGACAAGTTTTTGCTGCGAGAAAACTAATAATTTGGTCATCATTCTTGCATGGGCTGAAGGAACAAAACACGGTGACCTTCTATGGGTTTGACACCCAGATGGCAAAGCTTTACTCACGAGTTGTGTACAGCGAGATCAGAAAAAGGCTAAAACTGAGCACACTCTTCACGACGACAAAGATGGAAGAGCCCACAAAGTTCCTCGTGCGCTACAACAACCCGCAAAAACTCTCTGCATGGGCTCAGCACGCGTTCCGGGTGGTTGCAGACCCCGTGGGAGAAACATATGAGTGCGAGGGTAAACTATGGGACCACACAGGTGAGGACTAAAAAAAAGATGTTGCATACTGTACTACTTTTTTTGCAAAGTTTTTGTTCGAATGAAATGACAAAAAACAGGCGCCTCTTCAAAAAAATACAGGTATTTTCTACGTGCATGTCGTGTGCATGATGCAGACAATTAAGGCTGCCACCGTTCCGAAGAAATACATCCTCAGGAGATACACCATACGCCCGAACATCCAGCCAACATTCAACAGAAATGACTTGAGGACAGTAGCGTCAAACAAGGCATCCCAATACTGCATTGAAAGCTCACTGCTGACGCTGAACATGAGGGTGCACAGAAAAAGCTTGAGAAGCCAAGAGCAAATGGCGAGGTCAAGGGTCGTCATGGACAAACATGAACAAGAACTCGACGCCATGCATTCTGCTGAAAATGGAGGTGTCACGGACAATGAAGCCATTGAGCAGGATATTGCTACAATGTTATCCGAGATGAACCATCTGGGAGCTATTGACCCATTCGACAACGAGGAAGACGGGCAACAGCAACTAGAGCTTGCCCATGTGCACAATCAAGAGCACGAACATGCTCCCATGCAAGATCATGAGCTTGATGGTGCTGTCGGCGAACGACATGACAACACGACATCCTACCAGCAGGAGTAGGAAATGGTGATTAAACCACCCATATTCTCAAACACAAAGGGGAGGAAGAGTAAGACGCAAGCAGTGAAAGCATCACAAGCAGCAGCCAAAAAGCCGCCACGCCCCATCAGGCGCGTGGAATTTGGCCTGAACTGCAAACCTCTCGGGATAAGGGCATGCGGATTCTGCAACGTCGTGACCAACCATAATTACCGCACATGCCCACTCCGCACAGATGCCACTGTCAACAAGCAAACGTTGCAGAAGCAGATTGGAGCCGCCCAGGTTTCTACCAATGGAGACGACACACGTAGCAGCTACACTTGCCGCAAGTGTGGGGGAACTGACGGACATAATGCCCGCACGTGCAAAGTGGGCAAGGAGGTCATTGGCGCTGAATAGAAACAGGGCAAGGTCTAGAGTTCCAAAAAATCAAAAGAAGAGGATGATGAAGAAGAGTTTGACGAGAATGATGACCAATCATACGAAGATAATGAAGATGACAGTGTTGGGGACGAGGAAACTGAAACTTACGATGAAGCTGCCAAGGCTCAAGTAGGAAAGGGCGCCGGCAAGGGATAACATTCGGGGCCAGTTAGGAGGAGCTCAAGATGAAGAATCCATAGTGGTTATGCTGCTGTGTCAACTGAAAAATAAGCTTGTACTCTTAGTTGCCTCGGTACACAATGAGGAAACATATCAGAAACACTGTCGTTACCAAAACTTATATAGCTTTATCATCGATTTCTCGATCAGTACTATAATTAAGATATCATTTGTGATTTGTGCCCACTGGACAAGTGACATTATTATGTAAACCATTTGATAATCCTTTTGAATGCAGTCACAAATACATTTCAAAAAACTTATATGGATTTATGTAACGCCAACACTACTGTTAAGGAAAATTTAAACTCTTATAGTACATCAGTACTGATAATTCTAACTCGTCAGTACAAAGGCATAGTATCCAAACACACCCGTGAACACCTCAAAAAATATTGTTTAAAAAACAACCTGTGTCTGCTAGTCTTACTTCAGAAAGTCCATTAGTACATAAAATAATTACCTCAAGAAAATGCAAAAATAATACACCTGTACTGATGAAAAACTAATTTATCTATAAAAAATACTTTCAAAGATGATCTTGATATAAACAATCCTTTCAAAAAAACAAAAAATGTTTTAAAAAACATTAGCATGACACACATAGTCTGACTAGTATTTGGTAAGTTCAACTACACTTCAATCACCAGTGCAACTACCCACAATAGAGGAGTACAAACCTCCATCATCACCAACCCTGACATGTGCATGTGGGATATGCAACTCATAAGTAGAGCTAGACAAGACTGATCAGTGCGACAGTAAAATGCCATCATCACCAACCCTGAGACGAGCAAGTTGGATAAGCAGCTGGTAAGTACAGCTTGACAAGACTACTCAGTGCGACCAGATTAATACCCTGGCAAACAAATTAGCTTGGATGGTTGGTTCTTCACAACACTGCTCGCGCCACCCACTGGGCGGTTGCCACAAGGGACTGCAAATGACGACCCCACAACACTACACCCACACCCCCGATGAACTGCCTCCCACACATCCCCTTTGACGCACTACAAAATACACCATTCTCTTCCATCTCTGCCTCATTCCCAGAAACCACCATTGCCGCTTCCATCTCCACTAGAGACAACCCAAAAACTTCTCTCTCCCAAGCCCACAGTCGCCAGAGGAGGGCGATGGCGGAGGAACCGTTCACCAAGCGTCATCATGGCGAGACGTCGGACAAGAGCAGCAACCTCGTCGACGTTCAGGTCCCCGGCGAGAAACGAGAGTGCACCAAAACCCTCACAGGGGTTGAGCTCCACGACAAAGAGATGGTGGAGATCATCTGCACAAGCAAACCAAACAAGGCCGACGAGATGATCTCTAGGATCTGGAGGAAGGCTGGCGGCTCGCATCATAAGATCGGCGGCCTTGGTGTGCACTACACTAGGTAAGATGAACCTCCCCAGATGGCAGCAGTCCTGCAGTTGTGCGTGGACGAACTCTGCCTCGTTTACCACATCGCAGTGGCCAGAAAATGGTGACCCATCCTACTCATTTGCCCTGTTTGGTTCATCTGTTTAATTAGTACTCTATCTTGAAAAGTTCATCAAACTTGTTTCCCATCTAGATGTACTAGTGTGGTTTGTGAAAGTGGATGCACTACTGCATTTTCTCAAGTAGATACACTATAGATGTATTTTTGAACCTGATGCACTGGATTACTATTTGAAAAATCTTGCAGAAGATTAATTTCTGAAGTTGATGTACTAGTGTAGTATCTGATCTTGATCCGATAGTGTTGTTTCTATACTCAATGTATTAAAAAGATGTTTCTGAACTTGATGTAGTGAAGTACTTTCTGAATTTGGTCTAATGTTATTTTCATAAGCAAAAAAACTAAGAACTTGCTGAAGCACTGGTATGTCTTGTCCTATTCAACAAAAGTAAATAAACTAGAAGTAAAGCAGCACATACAACATTGCCTCAAACTATGATGTACTTGAATTTAATTTCAGAACTTTGTTTACTAATTTTTGAAGTACATTCATCCATTAATTATGCTATACAAGCATCTAATTCATGGATTCATCGCTTGTAAAACAAAACAAAAAATGAAGAATTCAAACATCAAAGTAATGCTAATCTTCAAAATGTCTCTCCCATTGCAGGCCCAAGCGCCTCAACGAGATGCTGAAGCAAGAGAGGTTGTTCACATTTGCTGGTTTCAGCATTGAAAGCGACAAAGAGAAGATGAAGATGTCTGGCCTTCCGACGATCAACCCCAACAAGTACATCGACATTCAGCGCATCTGGAGAGTTCCATACACCAGAAAAGAGTACGACTCCTTGACTGATGTTGCAGCCAGCGTCATCCACTCATTCTACAAAGGCATGAAGAAGAACATCGACACGCAGGAAGACCACAAACTGTGGGGGATCAGCCCGCTGCCAGACAAGCTCATCGAGTATGCAGGAGTAGATGTGTACGCCACGTACTAGTCAGGGAAGATAATGGACAACATCGTGACAGGTTGGGATATTTTAAAAGAGCAGGAGGCTGACCCCTACTGCCACTGCAACTTCGTGGGATGAAGAGGCATGAAAGTCTGCCTTCGTGTTGCTCGCGCTTCTATTTGTCCTTAGTCTTGTTGTTTTATATTTGTAGTTTGATTTCATTAGATTGAACCAGCTTCTTTATGTTATGTGTGTCAGGATTTGATCAAGTTTGCCTATGTCTATCAAGTACATCATTTGCTTATGTCGTTCGACAAGTTTGCGAGCTTCCTATTTTGTTTATCCATCATTTGAAGTTGAAGTAGGTTGTGAATGAAACTTGATGGCTGCTATGCAGCACTAGTCATGGAGCAACAAACACATGGATATTTTCACAAAAAAACAGTTGCAGACTAACTAAGGACAACAACAAATAGTAGCGTTGGATGCTAAGTACAGCTTAGTCATGTACGGTAGTACTATCACACTAAAAATCAGTTTTTAGTTTCAGAAGAACACTAAAAAGACTAAGTTTCAGCTGAGGACAACATTTAGTACTAACAACATCATGCTAAATAGTAGTTAGAAAATTACTAGGTACTGCAACATGAAAAGCAAAGAACCATCAGTACGTATTTCCTAGTCACTAGCATGCTACGATTGAAAGTACTGGTACACTTGAACACACAATAAATTCAATCTATAAAAATAAAAAGTAACGTGAAGCTTCAGTTCGCATACCCTAAAACAGTGACACACTAAGAATGACATAATAGTACAACTGAAATCTCAGTACAACTTAGTCTATACGGCAAGTACTATGATGATACGAAACATTGCCTTGAGAATAACCACAACCTAGAAAAAAGAAGGAAAAAACTAAATCGAAAAGGTATCAGTTCGACCAAGGAGGAAAATCACAAGAAAGACAACACAAGCATCAGCCCACATTGACCAGTGAGGTACTAGTTTCAAACAACACAAAAAATTTAATGATCAAAGTACTAGCACAATTGAAATCTCATTACAACTTAGTTTATTCGGTAAGTGCTATGATGATACCAATTAATTCCTTGAGAAAGAAGGCCAAGACTCAAGCAAAATAGATTATAGTTCATCCAAGGACAAAAATTAACAAAAAACAAACAACAGAAGCATCCTCACATTGACTAGTGAACTAATTATGAACTTAATACGGCTATCTGTTAAATGTAGCTAATTTAAACCAATGCTTTATTTAACTTTTACTATGAAGTTCAACTACTAAAATTCAAGAAGTGCAAACAAAAATTTGGCTCTCAAATTTTGCTAAATTTCTTATACTTAAATAAAATCTGGCTAGAGATCACGTAGCAACTTGGTCATAAATAATTTCAATCCCAAAAAAAACCTTCAGTTCTAATACATTATATGAAATCAGTTCTACATAACAAGGAAGCGTCACTCAACTCACAATAGATCCACAAGTGCTACCATGACACCAAATTTAAAAAGCCTTATGCTGAATGAGATTACAATTCAGTACTAACAGAACTATACTATAAGTACAAGTAAAGAGGGTACAAAAACTATAAGTTCCAACCTAGGTTGGGACAGATGAAAATAAAATAAATCTCACTTTTCCAGCAACAACTCGTAATGAACTTGGAAAAAGTTGTTTTCAGTTCAACTAGTTTACAAGACTTCAGTACAAAAAATAGAACTTAACCAAAACGAATTCCCGATGAAACATGGACAAGTGAAATAGCTATTGAACCACATTATCATCATGGAAAAAAGTTTGTTAAACATTGTGCCACACTTAAACACAACACAAAATATACCAGTTATTACATAGTACTTGACAAGACATCCAAACACTACAAACAAAGCCTACAATGCTTTCAAGAGATATATCACACAACTATCCATTTCACTATGCAAATGATGACCATTTCTTCTATGCACCAGGAGCCAAACCCTGAACCTCCTTGGGAAGCTCCATCACCAGAAGCTGGTTATTCCGGTTGAACACAACTCTATACAGATCCTCAGCATTCCAATCAACAATACGAGGCTGCAAAGCAATAAAACAAATTATCAAAAATCATGACACAAAAAAAGAAGAATACACAATCAGGCCAACACAGAAAAGTGAAAAGCTCAACTAGGACCCACATCATTATTTCGAATGTTCTCAACGATCTTTTCACCATCATAGGACCCCGCATACTTCAGAGTATAATGGCCACATTCATTTGGCCCTTGAAGTGGAACCTTCACAAACGTTGGTTTCTTTGCAAAAAGCTCCCATTTGGGCTGCTTGCTCGCATTGTACTGAGCATCAACATACACAACCTTCATTACTTGGACCAATCTAGAAATCTGTAAAAAGAAGAAAAGAAACCACACATTTTCAGGTCTCAGAAAAGCAGAAACACAGATGCGGAAAAATTAATCCAGTACAGATAATAAATGTCACTTACAATCTTCTCGCAGTCTTTATGATAGGTGTTCTTTGAAGGTGTAGCGATCCGACCACAGACGGTCAAATCTCTGTGCATAAGTGTCATCCCTGGATCGGTAATGCTGACACACACAGTACTTGAAGGATTTATAATAGAGTAGCAATCACACACTTATTACATCAATAGTCCCAAGAGAGATCTTATTACAATAAATATGGCTTAAGGCCATCTAAATAAGATAACAGCGGAAGGCTTGGAAGATAAAGTGAGTCCATCAACTCCAACGGCATAGCTCAGTGCACGACAACGACCTAGCGCACCTTACTCTTTGTCTGAAAAGTCTGCAACATGATAGGTTGCAGCCCGAAACGGGTCAGCACTTGGAATATGCTGGCAATATAACACAGTAGAGCAATGAACAAATAAAAGCTATCACTATATGCATATATGGTTGGTGGAGGCTCTACGGTTATAATGTTTCGCGAAAAGCCAATTTTCCCTACTTCAAAGGAATATATTATATTTACCTATCATGGTAGTTGAAACATTGAGAATGGTACCCCCATCTCAATCCCAATTAAAAGTAATTTTCAACCAAACAAAATTAATTTAGAGTGATGAGATCAAATTAATAATTCAAGTACCAAATACTCAAGATTTCCATTACCGGGGACAAGCCTAACCATGATTAGTTTATAAACTCTGCAGAGGTTTGCGCACTTTTCCCCACAAGACTCGATCTCCTCCGTTGGATTTCTCGCACTTCATGGTGTTTGAGAAACGAATGACCGAGACACAGTCTTTCAGAAGCATTAACTCTAACCCCGGGTAGACAGTACCAACCTACATCCCCTACATTTGCTAGCCTACCACTGGAAGAGGTCATGCAACATACTCAACTATGCTAGAGCCCATAATAGCTTGTGGCTGCACACGGAAGTTTCTAGCATCAATAATCTTATGATTTCTTTGAGCCTGGGTGGCGGACCATAGGAGGATCACACGGTATAACCCCAGGATCGCCTAGGACAACACTGGTATAACCCCACGTGCCCAAACCAACAATCCACCCAGATGTGTATTAAAGTTGCCACCTTAAGTTGAACCATTAATTAACAATCTCACATCTGTAATGGATACACTCAAACCCAATCCATGTCTACGAGCATAGCATGACAACATGAGCATAACGTAGAAGTAACTCCCGAGGGTTTGATAATAAAACAGGTAATAGGTTATACCTCATCAACTACTTCCCAAAACCCACATGTTATCAAATCCTAACCATGCAATGTTTGAGGGTTGTAATTAATGCATAAAAACTGGGTGTGAAGAGAGTATGATAAATGAGTTACTTGCCTTGCTGACGATCTGCAAACCCTAGAGACTCGTAGTAGCACGCTTCGCACTCCGGGAATTCTATCGCAAACAAACAATAGCATACATAAGCACTCAAGCACAGATGCATGGGTAAAACTCAAATAAGAAGATCGAATCTGAAAGCTCAACTGAAGAGATTCGATTTGCAAAAACAATCACTCGAATCGGAGCTACGGAACTGAAACTACGATCAAAAGAACTCCGAAATCAAATCTGCTTGAAACCAAATATTAAATTCTCAAAACCATGTTCAAGTTGTTTAAACAGAAAGAGGGACTCTAGACGAAGATTTTGGCGTTGGTTTCACTGGATTTGGACAAACGGTTTAGAAACGGCGAGGGTTTGAAGATCAGGGGCTAATCTGCGATAAAAATAATCACGGATAGGTCCCTGGCCGAAAATAAACAGAAAAAGAAAAACTATCGGACAAACGTCCGCTAACAGAGACAAACGGGTGAATGCGTTCATTTAAACGAACGAACGTTCGCAAACGAACTAAACCGAAGAAAAACCAAACTGATCTGAAAAAACGCATCTATGGTTTTTAAGAAAACCGGGCGGTTTTACCTAAACCGAAAAAACTGACGGCGGCTCGGGAGTCAACGGCGAGCGGCGGTGGAGCTGGCGGGCGGTGGCAGGTGGCGGCGCGGCGAGCGGGCAACGGCGCGGCGCCGGCGGGCTGCTGCGGTGCGGGCGGCGGCGATGTGAGGCAAGGGGGGCGACGACGGTATTTAAGGGCAGGGGGCGGGTGCTTGGGGGAGGGGGCGGTCGAGGCAGCGGCGGCTCGGACTCCGGCGGAGTCCGGCTCGGGCATTGGACGGGGACGACGCTGCCTGGGCTGGCTGGGCTTCGGCCTCGTCGGTTCGAAAAGATTTTTTTAAAATTCCACCAAGACAAATCTTAAATAAATAAAAATAAAATTCTAAAAATACCAAAAATAATTTTGACCATCTAAATAGAATATTTAGAACAAAGTGAACATTTTCTTGGCCTAAAACTGCTATTTTGGAAAATGCATATTTTTCTAATTCAAATAAAATAGCAATAAAATCCAAATAAAATTATCTATTTGATTTTAACATTTTTCCTCCAATATTATCTCCTCTCATATATTTTAATTATGAAATATTTTTTTGAGAGAAAAATAACAAAACCAAAATGATCCTCTTTCCAATATTTGAGAAAATCAAATATGAAAATCGTGAAATCCCCAACTCTCTCTGTGGGTCCTTGAGTTGCTTAGGATTTTTAGGATCACACCCAAAATTCAAATAAATTATGATATGCATATGATGAACTATGTATAACATTCCAAATTGAAAATTTGGGATGTTACAAACCTACCCCCCCCCCCCCCTTAAGATGAATCTCGTCCTCGAGATTCGGGTTGGCTAGAAAATAGGTGTGGGTGGTCTTTGCGTAGATTATCCTCTCGTTCCAGGTGGCTTCATCCTCGGTATGGTGGCTCCACTAAACTTTGCAAAACTTGATAACCTTGCTGCGAGTAACTCGGTTGGCAAACTCGAGAATCCTAACTGGTTTCTCCTCGTAGGTCAGATCACTATCCAACTGAATTGCTTCCAGGGGCACTGTCTCTCTTAGAGGAATTTCGTCCATCTCGGCATGGCACTTCTTCAGCTGGGAAACGTGAAACACATCATGAACTTCTGACAGTCCTTCGGGTAACTCCAACTTGTAGGCCACTTCTCCCATACGTTCCAAAACTCGGTATGGTCCTACAAATCTCGGGGCTAACTTTCTCTTAACTCCAAAGCGTTTAACTCCTCGCAGTGGTGATACACGGAGATACGCTCTGTCTCCGATTTCATAAACTACCTCCTTGCGCTTTGAGTTTGCATAACTCTTCTTCCTGGACTGAGCTACCTTCAGTCTATCTCGAATCAACTTCACCTTCTCTTCTGATTCTTTGATCAAATCCGGTCCAAACAACTGACGGTCTCCAACTTCATCCCACATCAACGGTGTCCTGCATCTTCTTCCATACAAAGCTTCGAAAGATGCCATCTTCAAACTGGCCTGATAGCTGTTGTTATATGAGAACTCCGCGTAGGGCAAATTATCATCCCAACTAGATCCATAATCTAGCGCACAAGCTCTCAACATGTCTTCCAGAATCTGATCGACTCTCTCGGTCTGTCCATCTGTCTGCGGATGAAAAGCTGTACTGAACTCTAGCCTGGTTTCCAAGGTCTGGTGCAGCTGGTGCCAAAACTTCGAGCTAAACTGGGTCCCTCTATCTGATACGATGGTCCTCCGAACTCCGTGCAGACATACGATCCTGGTCATATATATCTTGGCCAACTTCACACTCGTATAAGTGGTTTTCACTTGGATAAAGTGAGCTACTTTGGTCAGACGATCCACTACTACCCAGATAGAATCATATCCCGATCGGGTCCTGGGCAATCCGGTGATAAAATCCATGCCAAGCTTATCCCACTTCCATTCGGGTATCGGCATAGGCTGCAGTAATCCTGCTGGCTTCTGATGTTCTGCCTTCACTCTCTGACATACATCACATACGGCTACATACTCGGCAATGTCCTTCTTCATACCAGTCCACCAGAAACGCTCCTTCAAATCCAAATACATCTTGCTGTTTCTAGGGTGTATCGAGTATGGCGAGTCATGAGCCTACTGAAGTATCAACTTCCTGATCTCAGCATTATTGGGTACATAAAAACGGTCCTCAAACCACAAGGTGTTGTGCTCATCCTCATGAAAACCTTTGGGTTTTCCTTTGCTCATTCTCTCCTTTATCTCAGCAATTTCCTTGTCATCCTTCTGAGCTTCTCGAATCTTTCCCAATAATGTTGACTGAACCTCCAATGCTGCAACAAAGCCTCTAGGGACTATCTCCAAACGAAGCTCCCTGAGATCTTCTGTTAATTCCTTTGGTAATCCTCCGCTCACAAGGGTATTGGCATAACTCTTCTGGCTCAAAGCGTCTGCTACGACATTGGCCTTGCCTGGATGATAATGCAACTTCATATCATAATCCTTTATAAGCTCCAACCATCTCCTTTGCCTGAGATTTAGCTCCTTTTGTGTGAAAATGTACTTCAAACTCTTATGATCCGTGTACACATCACAATGGTTTACAATAAGAAAATGTCTCCAGGTCTTCAGTGCATGAACTACAGCTACTAACTCCAAATCATGCGTGGCATAATTCAACTCATGCGGCCAAAGCTGACATGAGGCATATGAAACAACTCTCCCGTATTGCATAAGTACACCTCCAAGTCCTAAGCGAGAGGCGTCACAATACACTTGGAAATCCTTACGTATATCCGGCAGAATGAGCACTGAGGCTGTAACCAAACGTTTCTTCAACTCCTGGAAACTTGCTTCACATTCTTCAGTCCACATAAACTTGGTGTCCTTCTTCAACAGTTCCGTCATGGGCTTTGCAATCTTGGGAAAATTCTCAATGAATCTCTGGTAGTATCGTGCGAGTCCAAGAAAACTGCGGATCTCTCCTACTGAGGTGGGTGATAGCCAATCAGTGACTGACTTAAGCTTGGTAGGGTCTACCGCTATACCTTCTCCTGATATAACATGTCCAAGAAATCCTACTTCCTTCAACCAAAACTCACATTTGCTGAACTTGGCATATAGCTGATGTTCCCTGAGCTTCTCGAGAACTAGACGCAAATGTTCCTTGTGTTCCTCTTCATTCTTCAAGTATACCAAAATATCATGAATGAACACCACAACAAACTTATCCATGAACTCCATGAACACCTTATTCATCATACTCATGAAATCGGCAGGGGCATTAGTCAATCTGAATGACATAACCGTGTACTCGTATAGCCCGTACCTTGTGGTGAAGGCTGTCTTAGGTATATCCTGTTCTCGAATCTTCAGCTGGTGGTATCCCGATCGCAGGTCGATCTTTGAAAACACTTTTGCTCCTTCAGCTGGTCAAACAAATCATTGATCATCGGCAGTGGGTACTTGTTCTTGATCGTCACTTCATTCAATGTCCGATAATCAACAACCATTCTCAAATATCCATCCTTCTTCTCAACCAAGAGCACTGGGGCTCCCCACGGTGACGAACTTCGTCAAATGTAACCTTTCTCCAATAACTCCTTAATCTACTTCTTGATCTCTTCCAGATCATTTGCGGGCATCCGTTATGGTCTCTTCGATATCGGTCCGCTGCCTGGCAACAACTCTATCAAAAAATCAATGTACCGATCCGGTGGCATGCCTGGTAACTCCTCAGGAAATACATCCGGGTAATCCTTCACTATAGGCACTTCCTCGTGAACAACTCCTGAGATGGAATTTACTTGGGTCCTCCTTGGCGAATGTCTGGATACATAGTTAATCCTTCTTCCCTCCGGTGTGGTGAGCAGAATTGACCTACTAGCACAGTGAATGTTTCCTCCATAGTTCGATAGCCAATCCATGCCTAGTATCACATCCAATCCTTGTGACTCCAAAATTATTAGGTCTATGGGGAAAACATGGCTACCAATGGTTAAGGGTATCCGATCACACCATCGGCTGGCCATATACTCTGCTCCTGGTCAGCTTACTAACAAGGGTGTCATAAGGGCTAAGGTGGGTAACTTAAACTTGTCCACAAATCCCCTTGAAATGTATGAATGCGATGCACCAGTATCAAAAAGAACAAGAGCGGTAAATGACTTAACCAAAAACTTACCGACCACTGCATCTGGTTGCTCTTCAACCTCCTCCACGTTCATGTGGTTAACTTGTCCCCTATTGAAAGGGTTGGGCTTCTTCCTAGGGCTTCCATTTCCATTGCCATTCTTCAACTCAGGACAATCATTGGTGTAGTGTCTAGTCTTGCCGCATTTGAAACAAGTAATGTGACTTTGATCCTTCTTGGCGGGTGTGGCTGGGTTAGCGTGATTCTGATTGCTGCCTGCTCCATTCCCGTTTCCATTCTTGGGGCCACTGTGGTTATGCGAACTTCCTCCATTGTGACTATGGCCTCCATGGTTATGGGTAAATCCTCCCGAGTTCGGGGTGAAACGAGGCTTCTGCTGAGCTCCTGGATTGTACTTCCCTTGTCCATACTTCCTCTTGCGGCTCTCAATCTGCTGCTGCTTCCCTTCAATGATAAGAGCCTTATCTACCAACTCCTGGTAGTTGTTAAATGTTTCCACCATTAACTGCATGCTCATCTCATCATTCATCCCTTCCATAAATTTCTCCTGCTTCGCGGCATCTGTGGCCACATCATCTGGGGCATAGCGTGATAACTTACTGAACTCATCTACGTACTGAGCCATAGTACGGTTTCCCTGGCGCAAGTTGCGAAACTCACGCTTCTTTATGCTCATAGCTCCAGTTGAGACATGAGCAGTGCGGAATGTTTGCTGAAACTGATCCTAGGTGATATTGGCTATAGGGAAAGTGGTTGTGTAATTCTTCCACCATGAGGCTGCAGGTCCATCCAATTGATGTGTGGCAAAACACACCTTCTTAGCATCTATGCAACCTGCGGTGGTCAACTCCCTTCCTATCCTGCGTAGCCAGTCATCAGCAACTATTGGCTCGGTGCTACAGGAAAACACCGGTGGCTGCAACTTCAGAAAACGAGCTATGTTGTCAACTGGAGGTGGTGGCGGCGGGTTGTTGTTGTTGTTGTTGTTGCGTTGGTTCTGTACTAGTAGCTGCATCAAGGCATTCTACTGTTGGATCAACTGAGTGAGCTCCGGTGGGAAGACAAATCCGGGGTCACGTCTTGGAGGCTTCTGATGGGTTTAGAGGGGAGAGATTAGAATAGAATGAGGTCTAGTGAAAAAGCACTACCCATATGCACATGAGTCAAACACATTCATATCACACCAAATCAATTCAAGCAAGGGCATACAATCGATCTAACTATCGTTAGAGTGCTCGGACTACTAATACATACATGGGGGGAATACTATTGATAATATGGTGGTCTACTAGAAATTTTGATCGGTGGAAGACTCCATGATATCTGCTCCAGCTTCGTCTTCATAATCATCATCACTATCATCGGGGTCGGAGTCGGTGTCGTCGATGATGATGCAGTCTTCAGAACGGATGTCATCAGAAGGGTCGTCATCTCCTGCTGGTGCGGGGTCTCCCATGAATACTCCTAGCTTCCTTGTCAGGTCGTCATTCTTCTCCACTAGTATTGCGATTTCCTCCTTGTATCCGTTGCGTGTAGACTTGAGTTCCTCTTCTAGGTCCATGTTCCTGGTCATCGCCTTCTTTAGGTCTATCATGCTTGCACACATCTGGTTCTCATGTCGTCGAATGTGCTAGTTTAACTCGTGGATGAAAGCTGCAATGGACCTGTCCCTCCTGGTGCTGACCATCTCCCATTGCTCATCTCGGCGCCCACATATCTGGTAGATGGTGTCCTTAAGTTCCTTGTGATAAACTTCGTCGATGCGTCCCATGGCAATGTGGGCTGCCATGCTCTTTCCTAGACTCCAGGTTGGTGCATCAAAGGAAAACTCTATGGGCCCAGTGACTGGCATGAATGTCCTTCCCGGAACATGAACTCGAATCATCCAATGCTCCTCTTCTGGTAAAGTGGTGGTGTAGGTCCCGGTGAAACTTGGTATCCCGATGTTCAAATACCTAGTGACTTCCTTCAAGTGTCGTCCAAAAGGTGTGTCTTCATCCGGTTGTGCAAACTTGTTCCTTGCGTCCACCATCCTAAAGAGTAGAAAATGGAGACGAGTCAGAAATGAGTAGAGAAGAGTGACCTATGGCTTCTCTTAGTGGTTGTGTCCTACATTCAGCGTGTGCTCTGATACCATTTTGTAGCAATACGACCTCAGATGGTCAAATCTCTATGCATAAGTGTCATCCCTGGATTGGTAATGCTGACACACACAGTATTTGAAGGATTTATAACAGAGTAGCAATCACACACTTATTACATCAATAGTCTCAAGAGAGATCTTATTACAATAAATATGGCTTAAGGCCATCTAAATAAGATAACAGCGGAAGGCTTGGAAGATAAAGTGAGTCCATCAACTCCAACGGCATAGCTGAGTGCACGACAACGACCTAGCGCACCTTACTCTTTGTCTAAAAAGTCTGCAACATGATATGTTGCAGCCCGAAACGGGTCAGCACATGGAATATGCTGGCAATATAACACAGTAGAGCAATGAACAGATAAAAGCTATCACTATATGCATATATGGTTGGTGGAGGCTCTATGGTTATAATGTTTGGCGAAAAGCCAATTTTTCCCTACTTCAAAGGAATATATTTTATTTAACTATCATGGTAGTTGAAACATTGAGAATGGTACCCCCATCTCAATCCCAATTAAAATTAATTTTCAACCAAACAAAATTAATTTAGAGTGATGAGATCAAATCAATAATTCAAGTACCAAATACTCAAGATGTCCATAACCGGGACACAGCTAACCATGATTAGTTTATACACTTTGCAAATGTTTGCGCACTTTTCCCCACATGACTCGATCTCCTCCGTTGGATTTTTCGCACTTCATGGTGTTTGAGAAACGGATGACCGAGACACAGTCTTTCAGAAGCATTAACTCTAATCCCGGGTAGACAGTACCAACCTACATCCCCTACATCTGCTAGCCTACCACTGGAAGAGGTCATGCAACATACTCAACTGTGCTAGAGCCCATAATAGCTTGTGGCTGCACATGGAAGTTTCTAGCATGAATAATCTTATGATCCCTTTGAGCCTGGGTGGCGGACCATAGGAGGGTCACACGGTATAACCCCGGGATCTCCTAGGACAACACTGGTATAACCCCAGGTGCCCAAACCAACTATCCACCCAGATGTGTATTAAAGTGGCCACCTTAAGTTGAACCATTAGTTAACAATCTCACATCTGTCATGGATACACTCAAACCCAATCCACGTCTACGACCATAGCATGGCAACATGAGCATAACGTAGAAGTAACTCCCAAGGGTTTGATAATAAAATAGGTAATAGGTTCTACCTCATCAACTACTTCCCAAACCCACATGTTATCAAATCCTAACCATGCAATATTTGATGGTTGTAACTAATGCATAAAACCGGGTATGAAGAGAGTATGATCAATGTGTTACTTTCCTTGCTGACGATCTGCAAACCCTAGAGACTCGTAGTAGCACGCTTCGCACTCCGGGATTCTATCACAAACAAACAATAGCATACATAAGCACTCAAGCATATATGCATGGGTAAAACTCAAATAAGAAGATCGAATCAAAAACCTCAACTGAAGAGATTTGATTTGCAAAAAGAATCAATCGAATCGGAGCTACGGAACTGAAACTACGGTCAAAAGAACTTCGAAATCAAATCTGCATGAAACCAAATTTTAATTTTTCAAAACCTTGTTCAAGTTGTTAAATAGAAGGAGGGACTCGAAACGAAGATTTTGACGTTGGTTTCACTGGATTTGGACAAACGGTTTAGAAACGGCGAGGGTTTGAAGATCAGAGGCTAATCTGCGATAAAAATAATCGCGGATAGGTCGTTGGCCAAAAATAAACAGAAAAAGAAAAACTATCAGACGAACGTCCGCTAACAGAGACAAACGGGCGAACGCGTTCATTTAAACGAACGAACGGGCGAACGTTCGGAAACGAACTAAACCAAAGAAAAACCGAACCGATCTGAAAAAAAACGCATCTAGGGTTTTTAAGAATACCGGGCGGTTTTACCTAAACCAAAAAAAATGACGGCGGCTCCGGCGAGGCGGGGCTGCGGCTCCGGCGTGGGGCGGTGAGCGGCGGCGGAGCTGGCGGGTAGCGGCGCGGCGGCAAAGCGGCGGCGGCGCGCGGGGTGCTGCTTCTGTGGTGCGGGCGGCGGCGATGTGAGGCAAGGGGGCAGTATTTAAGGGCAGGGGCGGGTGCTTGGAGGAGGGGGCGGTCGAGGCGGCGGCGGCCTTAACTCCGGCGGAGTCCGGCGCGGGCACGGGACGGGGACGACGCGGCCTGGGCCGGCTGGGCTTCGGCCCAGTCGGTCCGAAAAGATTTTTTTTTAAATTCCGCCGAGACAAATCGTAAATGAATAAAAATAAAAATCTAAAAATACCAAAAATAATTTTCGCCGTCTAAATATATTATTTAGAACAAAGTGAACATTTTCATGGACTAAAAATGCAATTTTGAAAAATGCATTTTTTTTCTAATTCAAATAAAATAGCAATAAAATACAAATAAAATTATTTATTTGATTTTAACATTTTTCCTCCAATATTTCATTTATTTTGGAGAATTCATATTATCTCCTCTCATATATTTTAATTATGAAATATTTTTGGAGAGAAAATAATAAAACCAAAATGATCCTCTTTCCAATATTTGAGAAAATCAAATATGAAAATCGTGAAATCCCCAACTCTCTCCGTGGGTCCTTGAGATGCTTAGGATTTTTAGGATCACACCCAAAATGCAAATAAAATATGATATGCATATGATGACCTATGTATAACATTCCAAATTGAAAATTTGGGATGTTACAGAAGGACGATGGTTCTTCGGATAAGGTGAAGAGTCAAGGATGTCAATGCTACTTCGGTACCGATTCATGACATATATGGAAAAGTGGTTCACTTTCTTATCCTTGGTAAAATCATAGGTTTGAATAGAGGCATCATGATCTAAAAAAATGACCAAAAAAAAGATATTAAATATTCAAAATAAAACCAGCATGACAACAAACAAATAAAACCAAAAATCAGCTAGTAGATCTCACAAGGTCGGGACTGAGCAAGTCTTCCTTATCTTTAACATAGCTCCTGAAATCTCTCGCTGCACTCTCCACATTAAACTCTTTTTTTTCATCACCGTAAAATGTACAGTCAAGCACAACCTGCAAAAAAGCCAAAAAGGAAATAGACAGGGGAAAAGGATCAACAAGCAAAGTATTATTAAAACTCGAAAAACAGTAGGCAGTCTTGTTTAACAGAAACAAACGATCTGATTGATTACCGTGATGAAATATGGACTCAGCAATACCCTTTTTCCAGACGCAAAATCTTCCAATCATCAATGAGGAAGTCCATTACATCACCCTCCATCATTTGCCCCGGTGCAAAAACTTCCCAGATGCGTTTCCCAGTCAAGCTAGTTATGCTTTCATCAGGTTGAGGTATCATTGAGAATGTATTCCTGCAGCACACACAAGAAAAAAAAGCAGGGGAAGCAAGATAAGGTATTCATAGCAGTTAAAGTTGTATAAAAACGAACAGTTCGGGTCATATTTATCTAACAGTTACAAACAACAGAAGAAAAGAAGAGGAAACATAATGAGAGATACTCACTCGGCATACTTGTCACGTGCTTCATCACTAAGCAACAGATTATACAACTTGTGAGCCTTGTCCAGATGAGGGAAATTATGAGGCTGAAGCTGCTGCACAGGGGAGCAAAACTTTATAGGAGCTCTGGGCCCACGCTTCGTTGTTCCAACATTGCCAGAATCCAAAGTAGGATCCTTCCTAGCAGCACCAGCTCTACGGGCCACTATTCCAGCAAGGGGAGATACACCCTTGGCAGCAGCATGCCTGGTGACTCTTCCCATGCCAGCAATCTTGTCAAACGCATCATCATCACTATCTATCAATTCCACAACGGGATTCTTGGGTGTAGAGGGGCTCTCTGTACAAGCAGCCATAGAACCTTCCAGAGCTCCCAACCACCCCTTCATAACACTAGATCTTGTCTTTTCGAGAGAATGCCCCTGGCTAAAATCAATAGCTACGCGCTCAAGCTCCGAGAACTGGCTGCCAAAGATCATGTAGTTGTGCTCACCAAGATCCAACCACTCACCTTCGAAAATAAAAAAAGAAGGAGCGCATCAAGGGTAAGTTCAAATACATAATTCATGACAGTACTAGTCAAGAAGTACAAGCTGCAAAAAATTACAAAAGGTCATGCATACGTACAAGATTCGATGCCAAACAAACCCCAGAAGTCAACATCAAACACATCGCTAGTTGCGCAGGTATACAACAAAGTCTTCCTAATGTCAAGAATGTCTTCGTGGCTTTAATCCAACATTTCAATCACACCATCCTTCCGGCAATGATAGGTCTTGCAGTTTTGTTGCATAAACAATCAACAATCATGCCTGTTAACAAAGGAAAATACAAAAGGGTACATCACAAATTCGAAAAAACAGGAACACCATCCTCCCAACAACAAAAATGACCAAGAAAAATCATTAAAAATGGATACTCACGTGTTTTTCTGCCGCGGCACCCGCACAAACTCGCAAGAGAAACCATCAATATGCACCCGCGAGAACGGTTTCGCCCTGTCTACGTTGGACTCCCTCCAAAGCTTCTTTATGTTATCTGTCATAGTGCTTAAGAACCTAACTGCGTCACTCCAGGTTTCATCACGGAGTGAATCAAGACACTCGAAATGACAGAACCTCAAATTTAGAACAATCAAGCACCAGTGCCCAGATTCTTCACTAGGCTTCATGGTAGCCGCAAATGACGGCGGATCAAAAGTACGGAAAAGAAGCTGACAAAAAATTCACATTGGAAAAATGAATTCAACAAATCATAATGAAACAAAAAATTCAGCCTCCAAACAATAAAATAAAATACGGAAATTGAAATTCAGAACAAACAAAAATCAGATAATCATAAGTTCTAATTGAGTAAGCAACCCACTACAAAAAATAAATGCTACTAAAGTTTATATCTACCGCCCAAACTTGCAACAAACGTATCAGTTCAATTTCTTTGCGACAATAAGTGCAAGTTTAAAAAAAGAAGCACACATCATTCATAAGTACAGGGGTAAAAAGCAGGCTACCAAAGTTCATTCCCCCACCTCCCTAACTTGCGAGAAAACATGACAGTTCTAGCTCATGAGTACAAAAAAATCAAGTTCACCTGCTTGTTCAAAACCATCAACCCCTGATCTCGTGAACCAGTTTAGCACATTGGAATCAATATGTCCATCACGGATCTTGGTCTATTGTACAAAAAGAACAACAACCGTTTGTAAATTGCAAAAATAACTTATCATCCTATCTACAAAGCAAAATACTGACCGGCACCCATCTGGGAACTATCAACTTGTCAGTGTCTCGGTACTTCTGACGTAGAGAATATAAAACAATGTCAGCACTGTCTGAGTTGAGCATGCCAGTGGGGACAAACGCTTTAGCAATAGAACCAACACTGGCATCACATTCTTTATTTTGAAACATCGGCCTGTCACTAAGAAAACACAAAAGATTACATGAATTAAAACTACTGCAATAACAACAATAGTCATATGAGAGAAAGAAAAAGATACGAAAATGATACAGGTAAAATCCCAAACTAACCGTTTCGCACGGTTGGTGCGCAACCTCGTAACAGCGAAGAAAAACAAATCAACCTTAACAACATTAGCACCGTCTGATTGCAGAAGAACAAGAAAAATAATAAGTTCAAGCACTACAAGTGAACATGTCCAAAATGCCATAAATGAGAAGTACGCCTCATTTACAAGTCCTTACCTCCACTATCAGCGTATGACGACGGGAGTTCCAGTGATGACACCAATATGCCTACAGTTTCAGGGTTTGACGATGGAAGGTCTTGTGAGGACACCAATATGGCTGTGCTTTCAGGGTCTGAAGAAAGAAAATCCTGTGACGACAGGAGCGCCTGCGTCAAGGGGGCAGAAGAAATCGACAGAAGTAAATCATCATCCTCGGATGGCACCTCCTCCACACTAGAGGCATCTTGCAATGCATCACCGTAATCAAGCCCTCCAGGCGGGAAATTTTTCGGCGGCAAATCTTCACAATCAGAAAGATTTTCATTCCCAGCAATACAAACACCAGAAGTGTTGGCATCAAGTATGCTGGCATCACCAACATCCTCATCAGCAACTTTGGTACCAACATCGCGCCCACTACTCAATAGAAAAGGTAGGTATCACCTGCAAACTCTTAACGGTGTGGGATAGAAAAATGAACATGTAAGGCACATTGGTGCGCATGAAAATTCAAAAAAATATGTATAAACACAATAAAAATAAAAATAACCTTGCACTTGTGAGTAGATGGATCATTAACTCCACGGTCAACTGCAGCCTCAACATTATGACTGGTCTCCTGCATGAAAGAAAAATTAAGAAATAGATGAAGATGAGGAAGTTCAACTACAATACTGACAGCAGAACAACATAGTAAAAATTGCAAACACCGAGGACAGACTCACATCAACAACATGGCGCTCCAAGCCAACATCATTCGTATGGTGATCAGAAACATTAGCCTCAGTACCATCACCGGTCCTGCTGTCGGTGGTAGCAGCCTCACCCTGCATGAAAGAAAAATTAATGAATAGATGAAGATGAGGAAGTTCAACTACAATACTGACAGCAAAACAACATAGTAAAAATTACAAACACTGAGGACAGACTCACATCAACAACAGGGCGCTCCAAGCCGACATCATTCGTATGGTGATCAGAAATATTAGCCTCAGTACCATCACCAGCCCTGCTGTTGGTGGCAGCAGCCTCATCCTGCTCAATCTGCGTGATAACAACATTTGCACTTTCTTCATATGGCTTGCAGCGAGAGTCTTTCATAGTTTTGAAACGCTTCATGTTGTTCAATAGACGAACCGAGCTCTGAACTAGATCAGCAGCACCGTCACGCATATTACCAATTAAAATTCTCTCCATCTCAATATAGTCCACTGCTTCCTCAACATTAAATTGATGAGCTTCAGGAAGGATACCATTGATACAGCTCAGACGCTCAACTGTAGTTGGAACCTTTTGCAGCTTAGAACACACATTACTAAAAATATGCTCAGCATGCTCCAACGCAGAAACAACAACATCAATACCAAAAACCTGCCTCTATGAAGTACTAGCATTACTAGGGCCAGGGGGAAGATAACCAGCACCCTCAACACCCCGGGCACCTCTCAACTCATCGTGTAGAGATGAAATCTTGGGAACGTGAGACGATGACATCTCTAGGACTGGCCTTTTATACACTCGGAAAAAAACAATCTCCTCTTGAGTTTTCCGATACAAACAAGGGGAAAAAAGAGTTAATTAATCAATGCAACACACGGGGAAAAATAAACATCATATTAACAGATTTAAATCAATAGCACTATCAATCTTTAACTGTCAGTGCCAATTTGTTAGTATTTACCAACAGACCAGTTGAACAAAGATATTCAGTTCAACCACACATGAAACAACAGTACTAAAAATCATACCTAAACCTCACAAAGCTTAAGAAATGACAAAATCTAAACAGATAACTCTGCAGTACACATGTTCACTCCAGCAAAAATAGCTATACCTAAATAAGAAAAGGTCTGCAAGACACGAAAGAAATAAAACCAACCGGAAGCTTCCCAAACACCCAAGTCTTTTGATCTGCGTTGCCTTTTTTTATCAAATCTGCATCAACCAGATCGGAAATCTTGACAGGATCCATGAAACATATGCGGGGGACTCGCATGTCAGGCTCCACAGTCTTGCCACGGATAAGGCAGTCAAGGTACATTAGTATAGGCCCTATAGCACAGCCTGTGATTGCCTTCCCCATGGTAACACCATCTTGGTGCCTGACAACAGCCCTTCTAAGCTCATCAACCATCAGCTGGCAATAATTCATATTAGCCATGTCCTCAATGACGAGACCCTCAAACATTGTTGCCTCTCTGGAAACACGCGTGGCGGCACCAGGCAACACAATCTTCATAAACACAATAATGAAGAACACTTTCAGAGCAAGGCCAACTTTGCTAGGATCCTTGACAAGCACCCTGAGCCTATCCCTCAAATCCTTTGTCTTGATATCTTTGTTCCTGCTAATGTCAAGCTCCGATCTTGACTTCATCAGAGCGTCGTCATATCCGTCCTCTGACGGCCTTGGTGCAGAACGACCACCACGAGGGAACCCAAATAATTGTTGTATACCATCGCTAGTGATGTGAAGCTTCTTATTAGCCTCACCCATGTCAAGAGTCATCGTATCAGGATCTATCCTAAGGTACAAAGCTCCCATTAGAGGGCGGGAAATGTTAGACTTCACCTTCCACTTGAAGATAGAACCAAAACCAGCTGCATGAACCCTAGCCACATGGCGACTCTCAAGAAATTTAGCACAAGCATCAACCTCTCCCAATGAACATCGCACACTTAAGTTCAATCGTCGTTGGTCACCTTCATCCAAAGCAACTTTTCCAGCATTGCCTCCCACCGGCTTGACCGGACTCATAACGCTAACAGGCTGTAAATGAAAATAAAGAAGCCACAGCTTAAATAAATGAATATAGAAAACAAAACAAGCATATGAAGGCAAGTAGAAAAAAGAAAAGATTGCACAAGTTTAACTCTTAAAGCAACATCAGTACCACCCTCAATTGATGTAAACAATGAGCAGCCTCACCTGGCCAGCATACCAGCCCAGAAATAATTAAATCATTGCAAGTACAACTAGTAAGTCACATACAGTACAAACACGTACCACTGCAAATTCATCTTCAGAATCAACTTCGATATCATCTTCTTCAGATACAACATCTTCAGCTTCGACATGAGCACGCTTCTTCACACCTTTGTTCACCTTCGCAGGAGCAACTTTACACTTCTTATTTTCTTTCAAGAAAGAGCGCTCTGGAAGAGGAGACGAAGAAGGCTTCTTATTTGTCAAAACTCTTGGTCTCCAACGAACAGGGGAGCCACCAAGGGTGCTTGGACCAATCTTCACAGCAACACTATCCCCATCAGCTTTGCTATTACCAGGTTGGGAACCAGCTTTCACACGTGGGCTACGCCTCTGTGTGCCATCAGGATTTCGATCTGACATCTTCCTCTTCAAAATAGCTTTCTTCTACTTAACTGCATCACGAGTAAAGACTTGCGTCAAACGAGTTTGCATCAGGTTTGTCTTCACAGGCATGTCACTTCCATGGGATCCAGCATCAACAGTTGAAAAGGCCGCGTCACCACCTTCATCACCTACACCTTTATTAGCTTGAACAACATCCCCATCACTTCGTTGCACACAAGCAGCCTTTTGACGCCGTTCCAACTCCTTTCTCCTCTGGAAATCGCACTTCTTCTTTCTTATCCTTTCATCCTCGAGCTGTAACTGCATAGGAACATCCTCAGCCTGAGTAACAGGCTCAGTGCCATCAACACTCTATGACTGAGTAACAGACAACTGCAAGCTGCCATCACCATCATCAATGTTAAGAGAATACATTCCATCATTAATATCTTTGACAACATCAGCAATGTCCTCAGGAGCACCATGGCTGTCATTAACTGCATAAACCAGTAACATAAGCACGCACATATAAAATTAAAACACAATTAACATTGCAGAGACAAGATAAATAAAGCGCATAGCATCAGACACAAACAAAAGGAACAACTGATGTAGCTAAGCATATTTATGTATTCAAGGCTGATAAAAAAAGAGCAAATATAAAGGAAACACCAGCAACATTCGCAAGTTCTTCTAGAGGATTTGGTGTCTCAAAAATAACATTCATAAGATCTTGAAAGCGTTCTGATTTGTCAGAATCAGGAGGCACCGGCACTCCAACATCTGCAACAACATCATAATTAGCAAAAAAGTACATGAACAACAATCAGTTCAACTATATGAACACTACAAGTGGACCCAATAAAACAATATCAACCCACCACTGGCACAACAAATATAAAAATGACAACTCTTTCAACATCATAGTAGTTCTTCACTGACTACTACAACCTATTCAACTGCCAGGACAACAGTTCAAACTACACATGGTGATCAGTACTACAACCTGTCTGCAGGTCACAACAACCGCCAAAATTATACACACCACACATTCCAGGACAAAATTAACAGCTATCAAAATACATACAACTTATCAAGTCGATACGACAACACCTATACAACCTAAAAACCAGATCTCTTCAAACATCATCCAAATTACAGGGAAAATTACCTGCATTCAACTTGTCCGGACTGGATGATGTAACCATTGAGATCTACAGACCTGAAATCTGCCAAACTAGATCTGCAAGACATATGAACAAAAATTAGGGCTCCAACCTATTTCAGAAATGAAGCACGCCATACACAGCAAAACTCTTACCAGCAAACACAAAATCCGCCACGGAATCCTGTATCACTATCGCGAACCGCTCATTCAAGAGCAAAGGAGCCCTAGCGAATCCAACCTAAGACAGCAAGAGAGCAATAGCTTAGAAATAGAGGGAAATATGTACATAAGGGGACGCAAGGGCAGTCGATGGCAGAGCAAAAGGAACAAAAAGAGCACCCAGACCTCCGCCCCTGGGGTTCAACCGGCCGGCCGACGCTCCCGTGACGAAATAGGAGAAGCAACTTCTATGCGAGAAGAGAAGAAGAGGGGAACGAGGAAGGAATCAATTTGTGGAGGGGAGCGTAGCGGAACGGGGGAGAGCGGAGGTTAAAAGGTGAGTGGGAGAAAACCGACGGCTAAAGCCCACAATCGTGGCAAAGCCCAGTATCTCTGGGCAGTTACCAAATATAATAGCAAAAATTAAATACAATAAAAAATTAAATACAATAAAAAAATTAATATAGAGGGACTAAACAAACGACTAGAGTACAAATAATAACTCACAACAGTACATAAAATTATCAAAAAAGTACAAATGAAATAATAATTCATAACGATGTTGGCTCGGCCTTGCCGGGATGGGGGAGGGGGGTCCCACGCCCCCCTCCCCCCCCACGGCTCGGCCTCGCGCTAACGCAGCAGTGCGCTCGTTTGACAGGCGCAGTGCGGTTATTCTGTTTCCCCACACACACAAGCACCCACACACCCTTAAGTTGAGATAATGGGGGCAAGTCCATACAAGGAAGATGTGTCAGTACAACTATGCTCCTCGGTTATTCTGTTTGACAGGCGCA